>NC_141227.1:24555649-24995649 GCF_054856515.1 Filicampus tigris | reverse complement strand
GGACCGGGATGAGGTCGGTCCGCATATGTCGGGTCGTAGTACGGATCGTCATAGGGCTCGTCATAAACGTCGTAGCGGTCCGTGTAACGCTGGCCGGCGGCAGAAGAGCTTTCAAACGGACCTTTACCATACGGACGATTGTCGTACGGCCGTTCGTCGTACGGGTGGCTGGCAAAAGCGCTAGCGTAGCTATCAGCATAGCGCTCACTAAAGTGCGGGTATGGCCTGTCGTAGTAAGACTTGTCATACGGCGGAGGAAGATGGCGGGGGTACTCCGGGTCCTCCGGTCGTTTCTTCAAAATGGAACGAACCGGTCTGAAATCGGCCAAGGGGTTCGCAATCCGGCCATGGTCGTAGTCGATGCACGTTCGCTGTCCGGGCTCCGGGCCTCGGGGATCCATCAGCGACTTCTTGAAGGCAATCATCTCATTGAGCTCCTCCAATTCTCGCTTCTTTCTCGCTAGCTCGTCATCCACCGGTCCGGCACGGGCCCTGGGAGGAGGACTGCGCTCCCTCCTCCTCTTGTGTCCTTCTTCTTGCTCTCCGCCGACTTTGCTCCTTCTCTTTCCAGATCTTTCTCTGCTTGCGCTCCTGCTACGACTACGACTGCGACTTCTCGTACGTCTGCGGGACCTTTCCCGACTGGCGCTTCGTCTATGCCGGCTGCTTTTGCGCTTGCGTTCCAGACTCGCGCTGCGTCTCCTTTTGATTTCTCGGCCAAATTTGTCTTTGGGCGGACTTGGACTGCGACTCCTACTGTAGCCACGACGCGGGCTCGTGGTCGACTTGTCCTGCGCTCGTAATTGTTTAACCACCGTCTTCAGCCTGTCTGTGTTTGGCACCTCCTTCCTTGATGGGAAGAGAAAATTGTTGGAGCAGTTTTGAACTATTCCATCGAAACAGTCGACGCAGAATGAAATGCCTTACTCAGAGTCTTCTGAAGCTTTGGCCAGCTTGATGGTCATCTGGGGAGGAAGAATGAGAAAGCGTTAACAGCACTATCGGGAAAACGCATTGGCCATTTGCTCCATGCTCTTTTTGAGCTTTCTCATTTGGGATTTGTCCCGATTAATAAACATCTGCGAGTGCATCGGCAAGTGTGGCCCTCCTTGCCCGCAAGCGTGTGTCCGTTCTCGACAACTGCTGCAGCCCTGGCCTAGTGGTTCAGATCGTCAGCACCTAAACCTAAGCCCTACCCCAAACTGCTCTCCGGACACTCCAGCAGCCCCCTGATCCAGTGGGAGCCGCTAACTGTGCGTGATCGCTGTGATGGCTCAAACACATAGGTCTCATTTCAAATTTCACATATGTATACATGGCAAAAAAAAAAAAAAAAAAAGAGGATCTGTCATTGTATCATAATGACTGCATAACCGCATTTCTACCACTAAAGCCGGGAGCGCTGTTCCGGTGCTGCTTCTCCCTTTAATGCCGGGAGAGCGTATACGTCATTTTCTTTTTGGAATCCAATTCTCGGTCTCTTAGCCAATGAAATGCATCAGAATATACATGTGACAGTGTCGCGAGTTGTAGGAGCGTGTCCGGAATTTTTTCAAGGAGCAATGGCGGACGCCGTCAATCGCGGAAGGGGCTTCGGGCTTTCCTGGGTTATCGACTCTCTGTACTTGTGCGTGTGTCCAAACAGTGGTTTCTGTTCGCGTCGCGGTAATACTAGCGCCAGAGACAAACTCCCTTTGTGTTTTGACATATTTGGCCAAATAAAATTTTCGATTTTGTTTCGAGGGCATTCCAGTTCCGTAGTAACAACTGCATTTTTTTCCACTCCACTCGGGAAGGCAGCATATGTGTAGCTTGCTTCTAACTTCATTTTGGCGCGCACAACAATACAAAAACCCCAAATCCCCAAGTGACGTGCCGCAACTTCTTTTTTGTTTGGTGGCGCGACTTGGCATTTGGCATCTGGCATCTGACGTACAATATTTCAAAAGAAAGTTCGAGAGCGCTCACCTTCCCTTTGCCGGCGGCGATGGCGCCCAGTTTTCTGGCCGGTAGGAAAACATTCTCAGTGCAATGTTTGATCCTGATGGCCTGGTGGCCGCCCGCCGCTTGGTCATGCTGGAACAAGACGCACACGTGACCAAAGACACCGCGGCCGAGACAGGCACGACCGCTCGGAGCCCCGCTCGGACTTACCGGGACCACGCTGAACTCCACCTTCTCGTTAAGCTGCAGTTTCTTTTTTCCGATGACTTCTGACATGTAGAAGAAGAGTTGAGGGTTCTGCGTGCACTTGATGAGGCCGCGATCCTCGCAGAACTCGATGACGATCCCCTGCAAAGGGACGCCGGTGCAACCGTGAAGCGGCGCCCTCACCGCCGCCGGATGGAAATGGCTTCGGACGTCTTACGTGTCGTCGTTGCTCCGTGGACTCTTCAAAGGTGGCGGGAAGGATTTCCACTAAAGTGGCTCGTTCTTCTTTGGTCTCCTGATTGGTGGCCAGGTTGAAGCGCACCTGCAGACATCAGCGCAGTGTGCGCGCGCATCCCTCTGTGAGAAGTGCTTGCGTGTGCGCCTTCGTTCATAAGAAGCCTTTTTGTGCGCGTGTTCATCTGCGACAAGTGTTGGTGTGGGCGCCTTCATTCATACGAAGCGTGCTAATTGGTACAAAGTGTTGCGGGAACGTTTGTCCGCTCACCTTGTCACCAGTCAACATGGTGGCGCCGGTCAGCAGGTCACTGGGGCCGAAAGGAAGCTGCTTCTGGCGACCCTCGATGGTCATCACCAGACGCCCCGCCTCCTCGGGGCCCTCTGCTCCGCCTTGAATCTCTTCTGATTTTCCCTCGCCGTTCACTTCCTGTTTGGGCTCCACTTCCTTTTCCAGGTCCACTTGATCCTCCTTGACCTTCAATTCCTCCTCTAGAACCGTCCCCTGCAAGACGACAAGTCTGTGACCTTGCGGTACGTGAGCGGCATCGACGACAATAACGAGCATTAGGGCTGGCCCATATGGCCGCAAAAGCCAACCTCACCTTTCACCCCACAAAAATCGTTCATTCTAACGATCAATTTCCCCCTTGCGCTTGAAATGAAAATGAGAAACAAAAGGAAATGAGCTGTCAAGGCTTTTGTTCACAGCCATGTTGCTAGCGTAAGCGGTGCGCATTCTAGCGGGCACACGCAACTGCGATAGAAGAAGTAGAACAAGAAGTAGTAGAAGAAGAAGAAGAAGAACAACAACAACAACAAGTAGAAGAAGAAGAAGAAGAACAACAACAACAACAACAAGTAGAAGAAGAAGAAGGAGAGCTCGTGCCTGCTCGTCCTGGGGCTCCTGCTTGATCTTTGTTTGCTCCACCTTGATTTTCACCTGCAAAACGACAGGGAGCGTCACCTTTGGGTCAGGACAACGCGAGCTAGACTAGGTCATTCACATTATGAGCCAACATTGACGACGACCAGAAGAATAAATGTCCTCGCCTGCTCGTCCGGGGATTCCTTTTTGATGCGCTGTCTTCTGGCCGCTTTGAGGATGGTGCCGTCAAAGCGTTCCTTGCTGATTTCCAGCTTGGTGTCAGGAACGGGCACGCTGAAGCCCAGCGGCGTCCACTTTGGGAAGTGAGCAGCCAGGAGGTCAACAGGCAGGAAGCCAGCCAGCGGCAGGTGACGGAGGCTCGCTTCCTGAGAGGCCAAACTCACCTTGCCCTGGGCGGCAGCAAGCGCTGCTGACGCCGCCTCCTTCCACCTCCTGTCTTTTTGCTCCTCCTCTGCTTTCTTCCTCTTGTCCTCCTCCTCTTCCCGTCTCTTCTTCTCCGTCAGGATCCGGTCCTCCACCATCTTGGTCCGACGAAGTCTGATGGCTCTCTTCTTGTCCTCTACCTTTGTGGCCACGAAGCCGTCGAGGTCAGCTCGCAGCCTTTTAACGACAACTGGGCCAGGACGGACGGGACTAACCTGGGAGAGGGTGAACTCCACCTCCTTGTTGACGTCTTGGGCGTCAAACTCGGTGTCGCTGAAGTTCTCGCAGAGGTCAAAGGGCAGATCTCCGTGCTCCTTGGAGGCCAGGACGCCCTCGCACCCCGCCAGGCTCTTGATGACGCCCTGGAACGGTACCAGTGTCACATACGGCTACCTCGAGTCCAACGCTCGTGAGCAAGAGATGGAGTGGGAAACCCTTGTCAAAACTCCAAAAGCATTTTTCTTCCAAGACAGCGCGACGACCAGCTCAAACATTACAGGTGACAGCGTAAGATGGCAAAAGTGCTAAGTGGACACGAGTGCTGCACCTAGTACCTGTGCCAGAATCGTACCGTGAATTTTAGCTGGCAAAAATGACACCATACCATACATCCCAGATACCGGCGCCTCTGGGGCAAAAAACAAAGGCGCCAAAAACGACAACGACAACAAAACTCTAAAGCGCAGGCGGCAGTCTCAAAGAAAGCCAATGCCTGTTTGTGACTGGCACCAGTCGGTTAAATCCTTCTGATGTAAATTGAAAAATATATACATATGGGGGGGGGGGGGGGCGAAATGGGGGGGGGGGGGGGGGGGAATAAATAAATAAATAAATCACACCGTGAAATCAAGATTGCCAATGATATCGATGACAATATATATCGCCCACCCCTAATACATACCGTATATCCGAGTCCGGACATTTATACTGTCATTTAAAAAATGACAGTGTATGCACATTTGAGGAGGCTTCCTCCATTGCCCCCATTCCCCGAAATGTGCGCGCGCTACACGCACGCGCTCGGTGCATTTTGGTGACGGAGCGGGCGCTTATCCATTAGAAGTGGAATTATAAATACTGTTAGTACTGGTACAGGTTTACAGCTGACGGGCTTTAACCAGGTTTGGAAAAGTTCTTCAATCAGCCACTTAGGCTCAGATGTGCACATCCCTGACATCCTTTGCGTTTTCGACACAGCGTGAGCTCGTTCACAGGGCCTAACATTACAAAGAGAAAAATGTAGAGAAAATTGACTGAAAAATATGGCATATTTTGGATTGCAATTAATTACGATTATTTCTTAAGCCGTGATGAACTCGATGACATTTTGTAATCGTTTGAGAGCCCTAATATATATCTACACACACGCACCGCATACATACATATACAGTACACATATACACGGGGAAAAAAATGACGCGTGCTTTGCTACCATGAAAATATAATAACTCAAAACAAAAAACCATGGAAAGCCAGCTGGCTTAAGCGCGCGCGGGACGCAGACGCGGCAGGCAGGCAGGCCCTCCTACCAGTTTTCGCTTCTCGTTGGTGTGGACGAAGGTAAAGGGGATCTTGGGTCGGATGTTGGTGGCCCGCTTCCTTTGGGTCTTGGTGTCCACCAGCAGGCTGAGGAGCACGCGGTCGTTCTTCAGCAGCGTGACACTGCAGTCTTGCTGGTCAAAGGTCACATTGGTGTGGAGGGGTCCGATGTTGGCGGAGATCTGCCCCGGGTAGCCCTGCTTATCGGCCTGCGTCACAAACCCAATCAGAAGGGCGCGCTCCCGAGCCGGGAAGGGGAGAGATGCGACACAGTGGCGCTCACCGCGGCCTTGATGATGGGCTGGCTGACCACGCCCTCGTACAGCTCAGGGTCCAGCCTCAAATTGGCCAGCGGCAGTTTGACCTTGGCCGGTGGCGCCGTCTTGACACTTGAGGCGGAGCTGCAGAGGGTTAGCAGAAGAGGCTCCTTCACCCGTCGGATTCGAACGGCCCGCTCGCCCGCTCGCAGCTGATGGGAGGAGAGAATTGTGATTTGGATCTCGGTCCCGGTCGCCAACCTGGCCAAGGTCTTACCTTGTGGAGGGTGAACTCCACTTCTTCGTTGACGTCCTCAGCGGTGAAGTCCACGTCGCTGAAGTTCTCTTCGAGGTCGAAGGGGAGATCGCCGTGCGCGTCCGACTTGATGACGCCTTCGTTGTCGCCCAAGCTGAGGATGGTGCCCTGTGAAGCGGGGGCGACAGGAACCGTGAGCGGAGGAAGGCGCAGAGTCGGAGGGGGAAATGTGTCAGCGGCGTCCAACGTTGAGGGATCCGAGTCCAACACGGACAGAAGCCTCAACGTGGAGCGCAGACCTCTCCGAGTCAAAGGCGGAGCCGGCGGCCGAACGCAGACCCGTCCGCCGGTCTAAGCCGGTCTAAGCCGGTCCAAGCCGGTCCAAGCGGCCTACCGTCGGCGCGCCCTCACCGTCTCGCGGGTCTCCTTGGTAAACTGGAAGGTTTCGGGGAGCTTGGGGCGGATATTGGTGGCGCGCCTCTTGTCGGTGACTATGTCGCTCAGCAGGTTGACGAGAACCTGGTCGTTCTTGAGCAGGGTGACTACGCTGTCCTTCCTGTCAAATGGCAGGCTGATCCTCACCGGCACAATGTCCACGTGCACCTGACCGGGCAACTGCCGCACGCCGGCCTGCGGGAAGGCCAGAGCTCAGCAACGGGAAGAGGAGGCCGCCATCTTCGCCAAACAGAGCTCACCTGGGCCTCCACGATGGGCTGGCTGACGACGCCCTCGTAGATGTCCGGGTCCACGTTCTCCGTGCCACCCGGCGCCACTTTCACGTCCGTCGCGATCTGGCCGCTCTGTGGGGGAAGTCCGCGTCCGCCCCGCTCAATTAGGCTGTCGCGAGCGTCTTACCGGCGGTCCGAATGGCAAACGCGACGAGGGTTAGCGTCGCATGCATGTGCGTCGCACCTTGAGGTCGCAGGCGGTGAAGTGCACTCGCACGCCAGGCTTCATGGCTTTGGGGTTCCCGAAGAAGACGCCAAAGTCAAAGGTGAACTTTTCCATATCTTCTCGCTCGATGTGGCCGAACGTGGGCTGAAGAGGCAAAAAGCGGGCAAAGCGTCTCAAACGCGGGCAACTTGGTTCGAAGCTTCGCATGGTTGACACGGCTCGTGACTTTCACTCGTCCCTTTTCCAAAGAGCTCCGAGAGTTAGTGTGTGTGTCTGTCAGGTCAGGCATGTTCTTCCTAATGATACGTTGCATGCGCCCCCACTAGTCCAAACACGGTATTCTCATTAATAATGCATTTGCGCAATATGACGCAAATGGCAAAATCCAGCCGCTCTGATCCATCCGAGGGAGCGGCCATTTTGCCACTTGCTGTCAACTGAAAAGGACACACACAGCGCCGGGCGGCCTCAGGTAACGGCCAATCACGGCTCGCCTGGTTTCTCGCTTTGCCCATGTGACGTTGGCGAGCTGGGCCCAGCCGGTACTGTGATGTCATTTTCACTCCGCAGCAGGTGGCAAAATGACCGCCGCCTGAGATGGATCACAACGGGTGCATTTTGCCGCCTTATCCATATTCCACCAATGCAATATGAATCACAATGCCGTGTTTGGACTAGTGGGGCACACATGACCGGAAGACATTTTTGACTCGACTTGCACTTGGACGTACTTGGCCAATAAAGACGATTGTGTTTGATTCCCCCAGTGGAACGGCACTATTTGTGCGTACGGTTACCATAGCGGCAGAATGTGATACCGGCCTCCGCTTAGTCACGACAAGGCGAGCGGAACGTACCCCGATGAAGGAGATGATGCCCGTTGATCTGCCCGCCGGCGGCCTGATGACAAGAGGGCACATGACCAATCACATGACTCGTCTGCCGTCAGACGAGCGCGACGCGACGTAGGCCTACTTGTCAAACGATCGCTTTCCCAGCAGTCTGAAGGCTTTGGCCATCCCGCCGTGTTCCGCTGCGGCGGCGGGGTCCGCCGCCGCCGCCGCCGTTTTCGGAGCGGCCGGCGATTCGGGGACGGTCGCAGGCTTGTCGGCCGCCGGCTTAGTTTCAGCCGGGACGGTGTCCGTGGGCGGGGCCGAAATCAAGGCTTTGATCTGACAGATGAAATCGGCAGACGTTGACACCCCCGACGGGCATTGACACCGCTGTCCTATGAGTAGGAGTGGCCCGCCCACTTACCCACTGGGGCTTCTCCAGCGAGGGATCGGTTCCCGCTTCCTGCGCAGGCGTCTGAAATGGCGACAAAAGAGAAGCTTCATTTGCAACTTTGGAAAATATGGACAGCAATAGTGTGCAGTAAGAAACAATCCCATTTCACTTCACAATGACTTAGTTACTTCAAAGAAGAAGAAGAGAAACATTTTCCACTCGATGGTCAGAGAGCGGAAGTCGTAGCACGCTTGGAGTGAGCAGCCAGTCAACCTTTGAAAACCCGAATATTGGCAGTATTTGGGTTTTGAAAAGACACGTCAACGCGCGCAATAGACAGAACATGCCCTTATTGGGGTTTTTAAGATTCCGAATATCATGCCTGAATTGCTCCCTTTCCAAACCTTATATGCGCGCATTGTACATGTCGATCGGAATATCCCGAATGTCGGGACACTCTGCGCGTGCTCAAGTGCAAGGAATCTTGGTCTTTGTAGTACAGGAAGTGCTTGTATGCGGGCACCCCACCGGACGTTAAGTGAGAAAGGAAACACACCGGAAGCTAGCGGAAGCGTCACACCACACTTTTAAAGCCAGGAGGAAAGCGTCTGCTTCATTCGTGCGGTGACTGACATGAATAGAATGTGTTTTATCGATGGAGGCAAGTAACAAGCGGGGATGACGTATAGATGACATTTCAATCGGGATATTTAAATGTGGTTGGAACGTTGTCCGCACAATCCATGTCAACGGGTTATTCCCAATGACTCACAAATCGGACAAATTTGGACCTTAACCCCAATATTGACTGCCTGTAAAGGTAGTCAGTGGCGATAAGGCCACGAGAGCGATGCAAATGTGGACCAGGGAAAATGGTGGCACTTTGCTCAAGGGCACCGGGAAGCAGAATGGCTTCACATTCACTTCACTTCACTTCACTTCACTTCACTTTATTGAAATGCCCCTTGTGGGGCCATTTGGTTTGCAGCAAGTCACATTAACAGACATACGAGGAAACAGTCACATCTAGCCAGAATAACAATAGCAGGTGGGATGCGGCCGCTATATGGCCTCAAATGCATCTGACGCACGGACGGAATACAAGGCAGCTCATAAACCGTCACACATGCTTTGTGAGACCGATAAAAATAACATGATGACAGACGTCAGACCAAGTCGGATGCAAATATGCAATACAAGAGTTACATGGTAATACTACTAATGATAAATGAGAATAACAAATAACTGATCAGCATATATACGGTAGCTGTAAGTAAAGTGCAAATATGCAATCCAAATGAATAGATGGATCAAAGAGGACAGACTACTAGTCAACATTGTATATACAGTAGCTGTAGTGGTACAGTAAAATGCAGCAGCGTTTACAATGACTACATAAGACGACCTCCTCTACTCTGCAGCGTTTCAAGCCCGGATGGAGACTTGAATCTGCTTTTGGTACCTGGAGGAAAACCACCAAGACCACGACCAGAAGGAAGAAGTCGATACTCCAGGTCGACAGGTTGGGTTTCATCCCTACGGATGGACATTGCTTTCTTAAGCACCTGAATGTTGAGAAATTCATCTAGGCTGCTGAAATTCACTCCAGTTACTTTGGAAGCTGTGCGCACAATTCTCCCTGGGCCCGAAGACAGCCGGGAGAGGCTCCAGCACGCCCGCGAAACCTCGTGAGGTTAAGCGCTATAGATGATGGATGGATGGATGGATATTTGTCGTTCAGTAGTTCAACTGACTGGTTATGAATGAAACTACACTGAGGGACCGGGACGAGCGTCATCTAAAGTCGATACAAACCTCTTTTGTTCTGGAAACATTGAGTTGAAGGGAGGATACATCGCGCCGGGAAATTGAAATCAACAAGCACCTGACCCTGACCGACCTCACCATGGCCAAGCAGGCTGACAACGACAGAATCATCTGCATCTTTTAGAATCAAACTGTCATTACGGCAATCCTTTAGGATATAAAAGGTAAAGAAGTGCGGATAAAACACACCCTTGAGGTGAACCGGTTGAACATGAAAGCGGGATGGACAAAATGCCATTCACTCCTACTTGCTGTGATCCATTTGTGAGCTCACATTCTTCCCGCTTTCTTCCTTTGCAAACAAACAAACCAAAAGGACATGCGGCAAACGGACGGCGACTCCGTGACATCAACACTCACCCAGTTTGGGTATCCTGGAGGGGGGTACCCTGGGAAGCCAAAAGGAGGCACGCCCGGAGGGGGGACCGCTTCACCCACATCTGGAGGCGGAGGAAGGCAGGGAGGGGGCGGCGGACCGTACGGGCCCCAGCCGGGATATTCCCAGCCAGGAGGAGGAGGCATGTCGGGGTCCCAGTGTGGGGGAGGCATCCACTCCGGATGAGGCCCCCATCCCGGTGACGGGGGTCGGCTGGGGTTCCATTCACCTGGTGGGGGCGGGCCCCAACCCGCGGGAGGTGGGGGGCCCCAGCCCTCGGGAGGTGGGGGTCCCCAGCCCTCGGGAGGAGGCGGGCCCCAGCCTTCGGGAGGCGGCGGGCCCCAGCCTTCGGGAGGCGGGGGGCCCCAGCCCCCTGGCGGCGACGGGCCCCAGCCCCCGGGAGGAGGGGGGCCCCAGCCCCCGGGAGGAGGGGGGCCCCAGCCCCCGGGAGGAGGGGGGCCCCAGCCCCCGGGCGGCGGCGGGCCCCAGCCCCCGGGAGGAGCGGGGCCCCATTCTCCGGGCGGTGGCGGCCAACAGCCCGGGGGTGGCAATCCGTCTTGGTCGGGATTTCGTCCTCGGCCCATGGCGTCGCTGTCTTGTGCTAACGAGTTAAGCTAGGAGGCTAACGAGTTGAGGAACGTCACGAACAAGTCAAACATTACCCCCGGAACTCGACCCTCCGTATGAGGAATCTTGCCGGTTAAGCTCCTTTTTTTCCCTCAGCTGACTTGAACACGTGCAGGACAAAGTATGAGAAAGAACACGTGTAACGAAAAATATGAGACGTTCGACGGCGACGACAATGTATATCCCGCTGATGCTTCTTCTTCGTTTGGCTTCTTCTTCTACCGAGCAATTGAACCGCGGACGAACACGTCGAGCTCTTTAGCGCCGCCCACAAATTCAGTTCTTGTCTGAACGTGACATTTCCATTTGTCAAGGGACAACAATACGTACACTCGCAACTCGGTCTCTCGTCTTTTTAGTTGAATGAATTGGATCGTAATGGTTACTGCCATTGCATAGGCTAATCCAGAATCCTGTACTGTATACCTTTACTTGTCGACTCATACACATCCATCACATTCAAATATTTGTCCCATTGATTAGAATACTGCATGAATATTATTTACATGACTAAATGTTGTACTTTATCATATAAATCTATTCATTTGTATGGGTCATATATTTTGATCAATAACGGACAAGGCAAGTAAAAAATCCAATGGAGAAATGCATTTTTTTTTATGTTGCCTTGGTTTCAAATGTGTAAACGTCGCCCATATGCTGAAACAGTCATGCTTGAAATCTTACTTTCAAAAAGTAGCATTGACAGAAAAGGCAAGAGCCGATGGTGTTGACCAACTGAGATGGTCATTGCGTATTGCTCAATTCACGTATTGCCCTTCAAACTCTGTGGATTCAAGAGCCCAAGTCACCCGAACCACTCATAATTTACACACTTGTCGTAAAAACACGCAATAGTTCCAATGGTTTGGCATGAAAAGTTTGAAAAATCTTAGTTATTTGTTCCCTTTACAATTATTACTGCAACAAATAACAGCTGCACAGAATTCAAAAAGTCTATCAGAAAAATGAATGGATTTTCAAAAGGAAATCCAGCCCGGTATGTCTTTACTGCTATGGCGCAAAGGGAAACGCCAAAAATCCAGGGGCGTTTTGCCCCCGCGTTCTCTTGGTTGCATCGCCCTGCAAGCACCAACGGCATCTTCGACGGACGGCCCGCGCCTGGTCAAAGTCACCCGCTCGCAGACGTCGGTCAAACGGACGTTTCCGCAGGGAGCCGAAGACGGCGGTGACGACAGCCTGCTCGAGGTGCGGCGCTCCCGCCGCGGTGACCGTTTGTCCAGCAGCTTATGGTCTGGAAAACGGAAGCAGTCTGCGCACGCCGCCCAGAGCGGACGGCGCTGGACCGCTGGCACAGCAACGAGACGGGCGAGCGAAGTTTGAGGCTCTCGTGCTTCCTTAGACCGCGTCGACGCAGCTACTTAGGCTGAAAAAAATATGAAAAGTATTAGTTAGGTGTTTTGCTGTGAAAAGAAAATCCTAAATAAAATCTTTTAGCGTACGGACAAATTCATCAACGCAGTGTAACGGCAACATCTTAAGCGTGTGTGTGATGGGGAGAAATGAAAGCGATCGCAGCGCTGCGGAAGCTTTTTATTGATTCTGAGCTCCGACAAAGAACGCAGAGACAAAGGAAAAGACTGACCATGTCGTATGTGTGCATAGGCAACAAATCAAGTGCAAGAACATCATGGGCAGAAGAACAAGGCAAGAACTGAAGGAGGGTTGATGGACAGCAATCCAGAAAAGAAGCAAGAGCACAAAGAGCGAGCCTAAACTCTCAAGGCCCGGCGACCTCTTGCGAGGACCTTCCCCTTCTTTGGGTGTTAGAGCTCCGACGCCAGATGCGCTCACAAATGCGCCACGGACGGACGCGGCACTCGGGTTCAGTTTTTGCCGCGGACGCCTTTGCGAGCGAGCGGCCCCGCCTCTTCCCGCGAGGGACGTTCGGCTCAGTCGAAGGGGCCGAAGTCCCGCTCCAGGTTGTCGGAGCCGCCGTCGTCGTCCGAGAAAAAGTCCTCCTCGTCGATGTCTTCGTCGTCGTAATCGTCGTAGTCGTCGTGCCACTCGGGCACGTAGTCGTCGTCGTACTCGTCGCCCTCGCCCTCGTCGGCGTCTTCTGCGCGGTTGTTGTTGTTGTCCGAGTCTCTGGAGTCGGACTCGGAGCTGAAAAGGGAAACGCGAGCGAGGGCATCAATTGCGGGCGGCCGTGAGCGCGCAAAGGGGAGCGGCCGCCACTCACGCTTTGGTGACCGCATTGTGGCGGTTGGCGTCGTCGTCCGCGTGCGCGCTTTCCGCTTCCCGGGCGCTTTGGGACCGATAGCCCACGCGGAAGTCCTGAAGGCGACACAGAAATGGCAGCAAAAGCAAAGGACACCATTTGCATCGGGACCACTCGGCCCACCTGCGTGGAATGCTGCAAGATGGCCAGCAAGCGTTCCTGGATGCGTCGCATCAGTTCCAGGCCCGTGTTGAGGTGTTCGGCTTTCAGCAGACGGATGCAGGAGGCCAGGTCGCCGCACTGCAGCAGCGTCCCCTCTGACGGACGCACGCACGCACGCCAATGATGCCGCAGATGCGAGCACGCGGTCGGCGGGCAAGCCTGACTCACCCAGCAGGATCTGCAGAGCGTTGGTGTGCAGGTCCAAAGCGTCCGTCTGCTGCTCCATCACGTCCATCTTGTCGCCGTCCCGGTTGTAGAAGGCGTACACGCACGAGTAGGCCAGAACCTGCGGGGCAGCGTGCGGACGCCTTAGCGAAAGATAAAGCCGCCGCGCAATGGAGCAAAATGACAATTCCGTGCAGCCGGTGGGTGCGGCAACGTCCACATCACAGAGGTGGGCTCACTCCGCGGCGCATCGACGCAAGCGCTCGCTCAAGCGGTCGTCGGCCAACCGCCGGGGGGCCAACGTGAAGCCGCCCGCACGAGAAGCGGACTGAGATTGAGACGAGGGGGGGGGGGGCGACATCATTGTTCATCTGTTGTCTATTTTGTGATGTTTTGGCCGCCGTCGTATGCCGGAGCACGTGTGCGAGGAAGTGTCCGTGCCGCCGCTGACTTTGATTCGCGGTAGCGTGCGGCTCCTCGAGCCACGACAAACAAAAACGCATCGGTGCAAAGTTGTCACGCGGTCAAATATTAAGAGGATGAATTTGGCCGTAAGTATCGAGCCAAGAAAGAGAGGAACGAAGAGTCGGCGCCGAGCGCTATTGCCCGCTGGCGCTTGCTATGACACGCCAGAAGTAGGCGGCGTCTTATTTTTCCTACCGGGTGGCGTGTGCGGTGTTACTAAGTAGAGATCGGGTTGGCTTTCATTTTATACACGTAGGTTGGATTTCATGACGAGTGAGTGATTGAAGAAGTGCAGTTCACCTTTCCATTGCGTTTCATGAAACAAAGTGAGACGTAGGGAGCGGCAAAGCTACTGATTTGTTGACACGATTGTCGTCATCTGTGCCTCGACAGCATAGTCTCAGGACTTATGTTTACACCGCACCTGTGTGGCAGACTTGTGTTGTTACCAAACCGCACGCCAAAATACTTCATAGGTTTATACCCGGGATTGTAGTAGATCAACTGTCTTTCATATGGATTAATGAAGATTAATTGTTGCAAAAAAACATAATAGGACTGTTTTGGCAGTTATGAGGAAAAACGTGGCAATTGGATCATTTTCCATAATGGTTGAGCCCGACGCCACGGCGGGAAGCGCCAAGACTGAAGTGGCGGCCCAACAAAAGACAAGCCGTCTAAAAAGTTGCCATGACGGTGACCAACATTTTGGCTCCAAATGCGGCATGGCGGCGGCGGCGGCGGCGGCGGCCCGAGCGTGGCCTCACCTTGCGAGCCTGCGCCAGGATCTTGCAGGCGTCGATGACAAAGGTGAGAGACTTCATCTGCAGCGCTTCGTTAACGGACGACACCTTCTTCTCCAGGCTGACGGCAAAGTCCTGAAGGCAAGAACGGTTGGAGCCCTAACATGCCACCAAGTAGTTCCCGTGCGGGGAGGGGGCGCGGCTCCCACCTTGGCCTGGTGCTGGAAGGTGCATCTCTCGTTGACATCCTGGAACTTTTTCTCATGTCGTGCCACTTTACTCACCTGCAACAAAAGGCAAACAAGTCACTATCCGCGGCAGTGGTTGCGGGAAGGTGTGCGTGCACGTGTGCGCGTGTGGGAGGGAGCCACCATGGCGGCGCAGTTGTAGTAGTCCTTGTGCGTGGGCTTCCAGGCTTTGAGGCAGCGCCAGCAGAAGCCGTGGTTACACTTGGCGCAGGTCATACTGAGGACGGACGGACACGCAGAGCGGCACGTCAGCCCAGACCGAGCGGCGACGCCGCCAACCGAGGGAGGGACGGACGGACGGCTCACGCACTGAAGGCAGCCCTCGTTCTTCTCGATCTGCGCTTGGCAGCTGGGGCAGCGCTTGGAGATGAGCTTGGCCAAATGTTTGCTCTGCGCCTCGGCGCTCATCCCCTCGTAAAAGCCGCCGTCGTCCATCCACTGAGACATGTGACTGCAGCTGGCCGGGTAGTGCGCCTGTGGGGGAGGCACCGGCGCGTGTCAGTCAGTCAGCCGGCCAGCTCGTGCGTGGCGTGGCGCGGCGTGGCGTGCGCCTACCTCGGGGAAGTTGCAGCTGAAGCACGAGGACCAGCAGCACTTGGAGCAGGTCCCCATGCTGCCCATGTTCTCCTTGCACAGGATCTGATCGCAGCCCCGTGGGTTGGTGCACCACGTCAGGTTGGAGCAGGACTCCACGAAGCCTCGCAGACGCGCCTTCTCGTACTAAACACAAGCGGCACACATTCAAAAGAAGGCAAAAAGACGACGACGACCGCGTGACGCGCGTTGCCGACGTGAAACCTTTTCACGCGCACTATATTTTTCTGGGCCACTAAAATGTCCTCTCTGGAACATTTCCCACACATTTAAGCAGCGGCTGGTAGGAAAGGGGGCGCGGCACCTTGTCGACGATGTCCTTGTCGGTGACGATGGCGAGGAAGAAGCGGGACGTGGCCTGGGCCCGGCAGTCGGGTATGGGACAGTTACAGTTGGTCACCAGGTTCTGCTCGATGCGAGCGCTGAGGTACTCCCGCCAGCACGACTGCAACCCAAGGACAGCAAAGTCACAAGGACAGCAAAATCACACGTACGGGCGCGCGCAAAGCCCAGCGGGCGCGACCCGAGCGCCTCCTGACCCTGCAGCAGTAGTGCATGCAGCCGAGCGAGGGCGGCGGCGGGTCGGGGGCGGCGGCGCGCGGGGCCAGGCAGACGGGGCAGGCCGACTCGGGGCCGGGCGGCGGCCGAGGCTCCCGGCATTCCAGTCCGGCGGCCGCCGCCACGCCTTCGGGGTCGTCCGTGTAGCGCCGCATCAGGAGGTCGGCGTTCCAGCCGCAGTGGACCAGAAGGTGCTCGGCCCGGTCCGGGTCCACGCTCAGGGTGGCCGCCACCTGCGGAGGGTTGCGGAGCGCCTGGCGTGAGCGCAATGAACCATACCGGCCTTTTGGCCGGCCGGGCGGGCGGCCGGGCGTCCACCTGCTGGACGGTGGTGCGCATCAGCTGAGACACTTCCTCCGGCGTCATGCTCCGACCGCTGGAGAACAGAGCGCAGTCAACCGCCGCGCCGTCCAAAAACACGCCGGGCACCGCCGGGGAGCTGAAAGGCAAACCGCACTGAAAGCACTCGCGCCGCCACGTATCTCACACACGTCTCCCATTTCCAAGCCGGCAAAAGCTAAGAGCCAAAGAAGTTTGCTGCCGACCTGCCGCGGGAGGCGTGCGAGGTGGCGAAGGAGAGGTGGGCGTGTCCCTTCTGCGGCGTGGCCGGGTCGTCGGGGAGAAACTGGACCATGTGAGGCTGCTCCGGGTTGCGGCGCACGCATCCTTTGCTCATCACGTGCAGGATGCAGGACAGAACGTCACCCGTGCTGCAGCTGAAGCCGCCCGGACCCGGAGACCGGCCCGCTTCCCGTTTGTGACAGGAATGGAGAACCTGCGGCGCGCGGGCCAGGTGGCGCGTGAGGGAGCGGGGTTTTGGGGCGCAGGCGGCGTGAGAAGCGGCCGGCACGTTACCTTGAAGACCAGGTGGTCGATGTGCATCTCCTTCTCCTGCTTGAGGATGTTGACAATGAGGCAGTAGATGAAGTTGCGCTTGGTCTCCAGAGCGGCCGTGGCGTCTTTGTCCACGTCCAAGTACGTCTGTCGCGGCTGAAGCTCCACGCGTCTGGACGGGCCGCGCGCCGCGGGCCGCTTCACCTGCAACACAGCTGAAAGCGCAGCGCAAGTCAGAGCGGCCCAAAGCGCCCGTGCGGTGAGGCGGCCTTCCGAGACGCTTGTCGGCGCGTGGGCACAATTGCCCTCTTTTGCCTCCGAACGCCACCGATCGGAAATGCAAGGCGCGAGACGTTCGGCTGCAATTTTAACCCGGCAGAGCCCGAAGCCCCTCGTGAGACGTCTCTCTAAAACCTGCGCTCGTCACCTTTGAAAACCTGAAAACCTTTCGCCACCTACAAAATAATGAATCTCTCAGCCCCCGTAGCGGATTCCAAAAAACATTTGACATGTGGCTTTCAGTCAACCGTGCGTGCGTGCGTGCGTGCGTGCGTGCGAGACCTTGGCAGGGGTCTTGCGGACGGCTGCAGCTGAGTGGTCCCTCATCTTCAACCAGAGGCTGCAGCGCATGAAGCACCACCTCTTTTGATAGGCCGCACCCCTTCAGCACGGAGGCCACATCCACTTCCTACAGACCAGCGCGTGTGTTACAAAATAATGAGTCTCTCAGCCCCCGTAGCAGATTCCAAAAACATTTGAGAGCTTAGACATGTGGCTTTCAGTCAACCGTGCGTGAGCGTGTGCGCGCGCAGTACCTCCTGTGTGTTGAATTGCAGCAGGATGAACATCTGCAGCGTGGATACGTGAAGCGTCGAGCAGCCAAACTGCACGTCGGCGTGACCCAGCCACGTCCACTGAAGAGCACCAGGCTTACCCCGACTCCCGACAGACAGCGACCGGCCTAACCGCGGCACACGCACACGAGCCTTCATATCATCGAGCACAGAGTTTCCCAAGGCACATCTTTTACGTGAGAAACATCTGGCAGCAAAAATATTCCGGGGTACCTTGACTTCTGAAGACCTTTGGACAATGTACTCAAAGTCAACCGAGCGGCAGCGATCTGGAGCTCGCTCATACATTGGAAGCTCCAATTAGGAACGCTCCTTTTCACAAACTTGAGCTAACGCACAAAATATTTGTAGGAAAGCTGCCCGGAGTTCCGTACCGCACACGTTTGCTTATGCCAAGCGTCTCAGCGTGGACGACGGGAGGGATCAGCGCCGCGCTTCTCACGCAACCGTCATTTAGGAACATGGACGGACGTACTCTGCACGATAGTTACGCTGGGTTCTTTGTACTCTTAATTTGACCTCGGAATGACTTCAAGGTTACTGTTGGCTGAAAAAAGCACATTGTACAACTTGATGTCTTCTCTGTGGCAGCAAATAGACAGCTGTTGCAAGTGGCTGCAAGTTCCACCTACACGCACTTCCTAGAATGTATCCTTCCAATAGCAGCCACGTTTCTTCAATGTTTTCACCTTTTTTGTATTGCAATCTACTTTTTTTTTAACCACACATTGACTAGGGTAAGATCAAAAATACAAATTTTAGATATACAGCATATGTATGTCTATGTATGTATGTATATATATATATATAAATAAATATATGTAATTGGTTTGGTTTGTAACTTGATGCTGTACCTCTAGTACTGAAAAAGAGGGAGACAAAAACCACTTGAGAACAATCTTGTCTCAGAGTCCTCATTGTGGGCTGAATTGGACTCCGCCACATTGAATTGGCGGTCCTCTGCGCTCAAGAAATATCGTTGAAAGCAGGCAAGCGAGCCGTTTGCGTGCGCTCACCGTGGCAGTAGAAGTGTTCAAATTGCGCAAGGTAGGAGCACAGCCGGGGCGGGAAGTGTCGCGACGGCTCGTCCATGAAGCATAGGGACGAGACGGTCCAACAGCGAGGAGACAGAAGTAGGACCCGCACGTCCGTCTCCTGCTCGCTCTCCTGCTGCTCCTGCTCCCGCTCCTCCTCCTCCTCCTCCTCCTCCTCCTCCTCCTCCTCCTCCTCGTCCACGTCGTCCATCTGCCAGCGGACAAAACAAAGGGTGGTGACAGCGAGCCGCCAAAGAGAAGACGGCCGACGGTGCGGCCGACCTGCTGGCCGTGCAGCGTGCGGTCCAGCTGCTGCAGGCGGTACAAGTGGAAGTCCCGCCGCAGGTCGGACGACTCGCTCAGGTTCTTCAACATCTGCTGAGGGAAGCGGTTGGGGAAGCACGGGCCCAGCTGCTCCACCACGAACGCTTCCAAACACACGTTGGTGCTGGCCAGCAGGCGGTCGGCCAGGTAGTACCTGCGCACACGCCGACAAACGTCGGTGTGCGGCCATGCCGGCCGGCCGGCCGGCCGTCCGTCCGTCCGTCCGTCCGTCTCACCTGTAGAAGTGCTCAAAGGTGTTGGCCAGCTCCAAGCCCGACAGGAAGAGCATGGGCTCCAAAAACTGCTGAAGCTTCTCCAGAGTTTCGGCGCTGCCGAAAGCCGAGCCGCCGGCCTGCAACGTCTGGTCCACGTACTGAGCAAAGCGCTCGCTCACCTGCACGTTTCAACGGCGTCAAAGGCTACAGGGTCAAGCCGGCGCCGGGCGGGCGGACTCACGTGCATGGCTCGGAGGATGGAGAGCTGCAGTAAGGCGGCCGAGAAGCCGTGCCGCAGGGCCAGGACGAAGGCCGCCTGCTGGCCAAACAGCTCCTGCGTGGCCTTCTTCAGACGCACGTACAAGGTGCGGTAACGCTCCACAAAGTCGCCACGCTCGCAGCTGCCTTCCAGGAAGCCCTTCACCTGCACAGCCAACATTTTGAGCGGCCCGCCGGCCACCGCTTCGCCCGCCGCCAGCCGCCTCTCATCTCACCTGCTGCTGCACCACCTCCTGCCAGCAGAGGGCCATGTCTGCGATGCTGCTCTTCTTCGCTTGAGGCTTGACTGATGAAGAAGGGGCCACCGTGACATCTTTGTTCTTGGACTCTTTGCCTTCTGGACCAACAAAAACAGACAAAAACAGCCGACTGGTGGCGTGAAGAAGTACGCGTACAAATGAGGTGGTTGGTGGCATAAAGAACGGGTCAAGTGAGGAGATCGGTGGTGTAAGGAAGAACAGGTCAAAACGAGGCAATTGGCGGCGCGGGTGAAACGAGGTGATCGGCGTGGCGTGGCGTGGCGTGAGGGAGGACGCAGAGAAGGTGGCGTGCGACAGGACATGCAAAACGAGGGGATCGTGGCGATTCGCAACATTCGACCAAAGGAGATCCCTTCGGTATTGCGGCACTCACGAGACTTGACGGGCGGTCCGACGCGGTCCGGGTCGGCCGGGCCGGCGTCCACGTGCACCAGGAGGTGCGTCAGGCGTCTGACGCGGGAGTTAAAGATGGCCGCCCGGCTTTTCAAGCGGCGGCGGGCCGAGTCCGAATTGTCCAGGTACTCGCTGAGCAGCCAGGACAGCGGGCTGGGGCCACAACATTCTGGGCAGAAAAACACAATCCAATCATCGGTCCGTTCCAGAAAGGCCGCGTGAGAAACCGCAACCTGCGGCGCCCACATCCTGAACTGGATTCCTTTCCGGCCTTCACCGAATTGTTTTCCGAAGCTGCGACTTCCAATGGCGCCGTTCAAACGACGCCGTCGCCGTCTCGGCTGGCCCGTCGCGCTTCGAATATCCTTTTGGCCGGCAAAGGCACGCCGAGGCGCGCTGCTGCGCTCCACTTCCTCCTTGCAGTTCGCCCGCACCCGATTGGCCGCGCAAGCCATGTGACCGCCGGGGTTATTACAGTTCACGAAAACAGACAAAAGGACTGTTTTGTAAATCAATCCAATTGAAACGGCCAGTTCTGTTCTTCAGGCCGTAGTGCGATTGGGCGTTTTGGATGCAAACGCAAACGTGGGCCGGACAGCGACACGAGCGTACGCTCGTACGCGATTGGAAGAAGGCCTTCTCACAACAGCGCACAGAAACGACACCTCCCCTCCAAGCGCCTCTTGAGAAGCGCCGGGCTGGCTCCCTTTGGCTTGCCGCGCTGGCGCCTGGTCGGCTTTGCCAGCGTCGGACAAAAAGCGCGATCACACACCTGACCAGGTGATGGCGCGCACGATGGGCGTGACCAGCGCCTCCCAGCAGGTCCGGCCCAAGGCTTCGGCGGCTTCGGCATCCGGCAGGAAGCGCTCGGCAAACATCTGCTCGTGCCTGAGGGCGCTGCTCAGCCTGAGCGCGCAAACAACCAAACAAAGGCAAGACAGTGAGGCGGCGGGCTGGGGGGGCGGCGGCGAGCGCGGCGGGAGGGGGTTACGCTACTTGTTAAAGAGCCGCAGCAGCCGCGTCTTGTCGTCGGTCACCTCCTGACACCACGAGTGCGCTTTGGTGCTGTAGAACAAGAAGGTCCGGCAGCACAGCTGCTCTTTGAACACGGGCCAGAAGGTGTTCTTGGGCCCCACCACCTCAAAACCGTGGACCCGGGTGTCGATCCCGCCCTGCGGCACACGAGGCCGGGTCAGCCGTCAAATCCGGGCCAAGAAGGGCGACGATTTTCTCGGCTTCTCCCCGTCTGCTGCGGGGCCCTTCCGATCCTGTTCCCGGAGGGCCGCTGTCCTGCCGGTTTCCCCGGGTCTCTCCCCGGCGCGACGCAGCCGATTGAAACGATCGGGATCGTTAACCGGCTTCCGCAGACCTTGCAGATGATCAGGTGTGTTGCAGCAGGGAGACGGGCACGACAGCCGCCCTCCGGGAACCGGATTGAAGAGCCCTGCGCCACGGTGATTTGAGAGAAGCCCCCCCCCCCCCCCCCCGGTCAACGTACACCAAGCAATGCCTTGGTGACGATTGGAGAGAAGGCAAATGACAACGAGACGCGAGCTCAAAAGTCTGACCTGCTGGCATCTCTTGATGCGGATCTGAATGACGGCCCAGAACCTGCTCATGTTTTCCAGCAGAACCACCCGACTGGCCGACGTGGTCACGTTCACCTGGGGGGTGCGCGCACAGTCGAGTGTGAAGGGAAAAGGCGTGACTGCTGCCAGTGCGTGCGTGCGTGCGTGAGAGACATGTCGGTCACCGTGTTGAGTTCTGTGCCAATGTTTCCCGGGTCGTCTCCACCCAGAACCAGGATCCGGGCCGGCATGTAGCTGGAGTCCTCGTTGGCCACCAGGATGGCCAGCTGCCTGCGCGCGCGCGCACACGCACACGCACGCGCACACGCACGCACACGCGCACACACACCCACACCCACACCCACACCCACACACACACACACACACACACACACACACACACGCGCTGACACAAGGCTTTTGAAAGGCCCCCACACCCCCAGAGGAGCAGCGAGGGCCGCCGACCTGATGACGACGCCTCTGTGCATGAAGATGTTGATAAAGTGCGAGCCGGTGGGCCCGTTGGACTCCCAGTAAGTTTTCATGTTGTTGTCGCTGAGTTTGTTGGCTCGATGGTGATTGGACGACACCTCCACCTTCTCCCAACACTTGTCCTCCTTCAGCTCCACGCTGGAGCCTGAGCGCAAGACGCAGCCACAAAGATTTTCACATTTTCTTTCTGCGGCAATTTTCATGGACGGCGGGCTCCTGCAGAAAGCGCTTTGCGCGCTTCAAGAGAGCCACCGCGCCTGTGGGGCGCCTTCAGATCATTTGATCAGGAACGGCAAAGTCAAAAATCGATACGTTGCAATCGAGCAGTTTTCACGCCGTCTCGGGTTGGGCCTCCAAAACTCAAGCTCGAGTTGGATTTGCAAAAACATATCTAATTCTCGCCATTCGTGCTACAGGCCATCCTGATTGGCTTTGGCCCTCTCAAACGCATCAAAACTTGTTGCACACGGCTCAAGAGGAAAATCGCAACGCTTGGCGGCAGTCCTGCCCGCTGCGCGAGTCGCACGTCGCCCTTCAACCTCTGCGGCTACACGAGAGCCTTGAGAGCAGGGCCGAGGAACTGCGGTTCCTCGAGAGCCACACGCTGCCTGTTTTGGGTCGCTCACTACTACAACGCACCTGATTCAAACGAATGATCAGCTCATCGGCGCGCTCGGCAGAAGTCCGAAACCATCGGTCCGAAACCATCCCGATCATTTGAGTCGGTCGGGTGCGTCGTCATCGGGAGATAGCCATATCCAAAACAGGCAGGATATGGCTCCGGAGGAACCCGAGTTCCCTGCCCCTGCTCTCGACGGCCGCAATAACAAAGGCTCGGGGCGTGCGATCGCTGCCGCGCGTTCACAATTTGTCGGACATGGCCCCTTCCGTCTTGCCGTCTGCTATTGTACGAATGCGAGACAGCCGCCTCGTCCTGCCACTTCGCATCTCGCGTCCCTTTGGCGCATTGCCACAAAGACGGAGCCTTTGTAAATGAAGCGAACCAAGGAGACACCGAGAGGCACTTGCGTCTGCATTCATGGAAAATTGCAGAAACATGCGCTACATCCCAAAAGGCACTTTCAGAAAACATGTTGCAAGTCACGTCACAAAACTTCATTCGGGACAAACTGGCATTCAAGTTTGAAAAACACTGAGTTATTTTCCTCAAAAACTAGAGCAAAAAATCTTGTCCCATTTGAATGAAAACAACTTCCCATCATTCAAACACTCCTATGGGTCCCATTTTCAAAACAAATGAGTTGAAGAGTAGCCCAATGACGGGACTAAGGAGCGCAAGGCGAGATCGCGCAGCTCTGACCTTGGCAAAGATTCCGGAGGAAGACGTCAAAGAAGGGAATGTTGATGGGCTCGTGGCTGCGCCGGTGCTCCTCGATCTGACCCAACACCATCTGACGGCACACGTGTCACAACCACCACAACGTCACTCGCTGGCTGGCTGGCTGGCTGGCCAACAGGAATGGCGGCGCTTAGTGCCGCCCGAAGAACAAGTCGCCCACTTGGAATCCAGCCGAGAAATGAGTGGGAATAGGGCAAAGGGAAGATTGGCGGCGAGGCCGGCGGAACACTTGGTCAAGTACGCGAGTCATCAATCACTTCACTGTTAATCAAGTGACCTGATGGATCGGTTTTCAGGAATGAAGGATTTTTCCGGACGTTTGACGCGCTCCTCGCATCTCTTCACGTTGCCGCTCGCGGCGACGGCGTACCTGTATGCATCCGGCCAGCACGCTGGTGGTCATGTTGTTGTAGAGGCTGGCGTACTTGTCACAGTCGGCCACCACGTCTCGGAGCTCGGCCGCCGCGCTGAGGCCGGCGCCGTGTTTGTCCTGGGCCTTGATCACAACCTCTTTGGTACCCAGGCGACACATCACCACGGCGTAATCTTTGTTCACGCACGTCACGCGGTACAGGAACAATACCAGCTGCTGGACGACCTGCCGGCAAGGCGGCAGGCGGCAGAGGCACGCACGCACGCACACACGGACACACGGACGCACGGACACACGGACGCACGGACGCACGGACACACGGACACACGGACACACGGACGCACGGACGCACGGACACACGGACGCACGGACACACGGACACACGGACACACGGACACACGGACACACGGACACACGGACACACGGACACACGGACACACGGACACACGGACACACGGACAGCTTCAGCCGCGCTCACGAGCGCCTTCTCCTGGGCCGGCGGCGGGCGTGCTCACCTCTTTGTCGCTGACGAACGCACTCATGGACGCCAGGCAGGGCTTGATGCTGTCGTGCCAGGGCAGCGCATCCTCCTGGTAGCTGTCCAGAAACTTGTTGAGGATCCTGGCGGCAGCGAGACCGGGCGGTGAGCGGCGCGCAGCAGGGTGGAGCGCGGCGCCGTCAAGCGTCGCTACCTGAGGATGGACAACTGGACGGTGCGGTCCGCTCGCAGTGGCTCCATCAGATGCAGCAGGTCCTGAAACATGTCCTGACTTTGGGAGACCTGCGGGCACACACAGAGATTGCGCGGCGGAAGGCCGTCTTGTAGCCCTGGCGTCTGAGCGCGCTACCTGGCTACGCAGGCCCTCCAGCTGAGACGCCGACTGGCACAGCAGCTGCTCCAGAGTGTGGATGACTTCTTTGGCAGCGGCCGTCCTCCCCTTCAGACTCATCAGCAACTTCTGCAGCTGGCTGTCCTTCAGGTCCAGCTGCTCTGGAGGATCTCGTGGAGGGAGGGACACGTGGACAAAGGTTGCGGTTAGGGCAGGGCAGGGCAGGCAAAGGAGGAAGAACAAGGATACAAAAGCTGACGGCTAAGGTTATGGGAAGCAAGGACGGATGAGGACGAGGTGGACCTCACCGGTGTCCGGATGAGGAGCAAAGCTGCGTTTGGGCCGAGGCGCTTACCTCTGTTCTCCAGCTTCTGCGCCATGAAGATGTGGTTGAGGGCGATGATGGCCAACATGGTCTCGTTCTGCGACAGCGCCAGACACTTCTCCAGGACGGCGGTGACGCCGCAAGACACCAGCTGCGAGGCCAAACTCTTGTGGTTGGAGACCAGCGTCACGATGACCATCAGGCCGTTGCGCACGGCCGGCGCGCAGCTGCGGAGGCGCGGCGCCGGGACCCCGTTAATACGCCAGCAAAGCCGGCCGCGCCGCACCGCGCCGCGGGCGCGCGCCCTTACCCTGGTGTCCTCAGCATGAGGTCGAGGGCGGCGGGGACGGCGGCCAGCGGGCCTTTGGAGCCTTCGGGCGTGGCCGAGCCGATGCTGGCGAAGATCTCCAGCATCATCTGCGCGCCCGACTCTGAGAGCGCGGGAACGCCGCCGGCGCCGCACGGCTCGTACTTACTGGCCCCCGTCAGGACCTTCAGCGTCTGGGGAACGGCAGCGCGGTCACGGTGAGCGAAGGCAAACGAGAGCGCGAGCTGCTAACTGGCTAACGTGAATTGAATTACTGGCCGTGAGTTGGGCCCGTCGGGGGCTCGCGCTGATCACGCATCGCTTTTTTGGCCGTTTGTCCAATGACGCGGCCGCGCGCCAGAGGCTGTCGGTTAATTCGGTAAGCATGAAATGACCCAAACTTTGGACATTTGCCGTCACGTGAGGTTCCTTCGTGATGTGAATCAGTCGAGAAATGTACCAACAGTAGGTAAATAAAAATGTGTCAACTGATTTGGGAATGTTGAGTACCGAAAATGTGGGGATTTGGGCACTGTGGAAATTGGATCCCAGGTGCCAAGAAGTATGACTAAGTTGGAAGGCTTTCGAAATGCTGAAGGCGGAGCGCGCGCACACATGGCCAGCAATCCTACACACGAAAAATTGTGAGATGGTTCTGCTGGACCAGCAGGACCGATGGTCTCACAGGACACGTGTGTCTCAATGGTGCGTGCGTGCGTGCGTGCGTGCGTGCGTCCTGACCGCCAGCGCCAGCTGCTGCACGTGCGGCACGTCGGCCATCTCCTGCATGCACGCCAGGATGGCTTTGACGCCGCCCTCGGTGGCAAAGCAAACCCTCCAGTCGTATCGGAGCATGAGCGAGCGCGTCAGTCTCAGCGTGGACGTGGCCACGTTGCTGCACGGCGAGCCCAGCAGCTCCACCAGCAGCTTCACAACTTTGTGCCTACGGCGGGACAACGCGGGCAGATGTCAACCAGGCCGACGGGCGCTCGGCAAGCACGGCAAAGGTGGTTCTCACTGGACGCTCTGGAGCGAGTCGCCCCGGGCAGAGTTCTTCTCCTGCAAGGCCTTGTCCTCCAGCAGCCTGCTGATGAAGATGACGCCGGCCAGGTTCTGAAGCGGGTCCCATCTCACGCCTCCTTTCTTGAGGATGTCCACCACCTCCCCGACCTTCTCCAGCACAGTCTTCTTGCCCAGGACACGAGGGCCGTTAAAGGCTGCACAGCATGGACAAATAAACGTCGCGCGGATACGAGTGGCGCCGGGATGGATTTGGCTTCTTCCCATTCAAAACATCAAGAAAAAGAACACCAA
The DNA here is from genome assembly GCF_054856515.1 of Filicampus tigris. Taxonomy (NCBI): domain Eukaryota; kingdom Metazoa; phylum Chordata; class Actinopteri; order Syngnathiformes; family Syngnathidae; genus Filicampus; species Filicampus tigris. The sequence continues at coordinate 24,969,010 of NC_141227.1, read as the reverse complement.
AAGGCGGCAAAGGAGTGGACCTGGGCAGGTCATTGAAACTCAACATTGGCTATCGATGCCCCAAGAGGACAGAGAGGCACTACCTATGTGTAAGATAAGTGCGTACGCATGTCTTAACTCACCTCAACACCAATAGTTGCATGGCTTCAAGATTTGGGAAAACAATCCAATTGAGATTTTTCTCCTCAAGACTGCGACTGTGATTTCAGATGCTATTTTATTTTTGGGGTCAAGGTCCTTTTCCACAGAGGCCCTGAGGTGGCATGGAAGTAAAAGAAAAACAAAAAACAAAAATGCTAAGCGTTCAAAAAAAAAACGAACTTTGCGTTATCTCGCCCAAAAGGCGCCAAGTTCGCTTTTTTAATGAGCGTTTATGTACTTCCAGGTAAACAAAAGCAGCAAAGATGGAGCGTTCTCACCCATGAGCAACTTGAATTGAATTCCTTTGAAATTCGCTTGAAATACAGAGACATAAAATCAGTTGTTGATATTAAGCAATAAGCACGGTTCCCAAATAGGCCAAAGACATCTGAAGCGAGTGCTAAACAAAAGAGGACATCTCTTGAGCGTAAGAAGCGTTCCAAGTCCTCGCATTCGAGGTGAGGCTAGCTGCCAAACTGACCCGCAAGTACATAACGTGCATTTCGGAAAAAAACATTCCCTTGCAAAAAAACCAAACAAACAAACAAAACAACCTTTACTTCCATGGCTCCGTACTTCTCTGATGTCTATTTCTTTTAACTGCCTGCAACAACTCTCCTATTTTTCTTTTTCATGTGCGTTCCCTGCAGTAAAATTGAACTCACCGGCGTAGTCTGCCCTCTAGTGGTTCAACACGTGTAATAGCATGGATGACTCCACAGGACGCCCACTTCACTGACGAGGGAAAAGGTGGCTAGCAAATTTGTTTTGTCAACATTTAGCAGATAGCTTATCCCTTTGCATGCAAAGGATGTCCTTGTCTGGGACATCTCGAGAGCATGACAATCTCTCATTCATGCTCACACCAGCGCCGCCGTACACTTACAGCTAAAAGCCGGGAGCGGAAGTCTCTTGTTCTCCGACAAAAATAACATTGCGTTATTTTGCAATCATTATTTTGATTGCGAAATAAAGCAATAAACATGTGTTATAATGCAAAAGTTTTGCAATAATACGCAATAGTCTTGCATTCTAACGCAATCCTAAATATTCTCGTGACGTTAGTATCTCGGGTGACACTTTGTAAACAAATCCATCCACTCACGATAGTCCCAGCTCCAAATGAGCTTGAAATAAAGAATTATGAAACCTCAGCCCACAGTGTCACGCACGGACAGTTTTCTTTCGGGGGGCGAGTGACGGAATGTAAGGACGGAAGCGCTTTAAAAGGACCAGGACAGAGGACGATTATTTCTAGGAATAGAAACGATGATGGACGGGTGCCCAGGTCGCCGACGGAGCGCGGAGCGGTAAAATAGGCTCAAGTGGCCATCTCTGCAAACAACCATTGTTCGACTTGCCGATGTGTGTATGGAATATGGTCAAAGAAAGAACAAAAGGAAATGCTTGCGATTTCCGTTAGAAGGGGGGGGTGGCACTTTGATGAGGCTGACACGCTTGATTGAGTCGAGCGCTGCGCGGAACTCACCTTTCATCATCTCCTCCAGGCCGTCGGGATATAGGCTGCAGTCCTCCTGGGGAAGCTCGCTCTCCGTCTCTGTGTCGGCGCAGGACCGGTCAGCGGGAAGTTCCTTCTTGGCTCTCTTGGAAGAGGAGGCCATCCCGGAAGAAGACGAGGAACATGAAGCGTCGTCGTTGTCGTCGTCGTCGTCACCGTCGCGGTCGCCGTCAGCGTCGTCGTGGCCCGGCGGCGGCTGGTGGCCGCCCCCTCCCGAGCGCAAGTAGTGTCTGGCGAAGGCGCGCGAGCACAGCAGCTCGCCCAGGGAGGCCGGCGGCAGATGTTGCTTCAGGTAGCGCACCAGCTTCCTGGCCGCGTCTCCCGGCACCGTCAGGCCCACCAGCGCCGAGTCGTCCATCAGGGCCTCCTGCCACGTCAAAGTGCAAAGTCAAAGCTGCTTTGCCGGGACGCCGCCCTCCAAACATCCAAATGTATAAAGCGTCACTTGGAGGCCACATTACGCCTTTGCACCCAATTTCATTCCAAATGGAGCTTGTGCATCTCTCAAACACACAAACACACAAGGATCGCATTTAATTAAAAGCATTTCATGTATGCAACTTCTTTGCTTACATGGCCGACAGCCGCGGCAAGCCGAGCCACGTGACAAAGCCCGTCTGTACGGCTTGTTTTAAAACGAGCGAGCGTGCCTCGAGGCGGGAACGCGCCCAATCTGGCCGAGCACCTCGCTGACCGACCGGTGTTTGAGACTTTTTACAATGTTATTTTCTTATCAAGCATATCTTAATATTTTGAATAACACTTTTTTTTAATTTGAAGTTCTTTTGTCACTTAATTTAGCTGCTTTTAGATTTCTGTCGAGGTACCGTTATCGAGGTATTTCATGCAGATTTTGGTATGGTGACAACACTACCCACGCATGTGGACTTAGCAATAGTATCAGTTTTTGGGGAAAAAAACAAAACAAAACAAAACAAAAACAGGAAATTGACCAAAATGTGACTTTTTTGGGGGGGGCCTGACGCCAGCGAAATGCATTTCCTTCGTGTTTTTCTTTGAAAGAAACTCCCAAATATAAATGCTTTCCATTTTGGAGCGCAGACACCAGTAATTCTGGCTTGCGGCTTATACATGAGGACCGGGACAATCCAGGTGTGAAAGGGCAGCGGCAAATTGCGCTCAGCGGGGCAGCCTCCAAAGTGCGTGTGCGTGCGCGCGCGCGCGCGCGCACCTGCTGGCCGAGGTTGTGCGGCAGGAGGCGGAGCATCTCCCGCTGCGCTGCGGCTTCCAGCTTCTTGACGAAGAAGAGGAGCTCCCACCACTCGGCGCGAGTCAGCGCCGCCTGGGCCTGGACCTGGGCCCGGTCCGCCCCGGGACACTCGGACAAGTAGGGCAGAGAGTAGAGGCCGCCCGGTGGCTTGGGGAACGTGCTCTGGCTGGCTGAGGCGCCACAACCACAACAAAATGAGCAACGGCAGCAGGAGGAGGAGGAGATGACGACGAGTGAAGGTGCTGAGCGCGCGTGACTTCCTACCTGCCGCCAGCCTGATGGTCCTCGTGAGGGAGGAGGCCTTGTCCACGGCGTCCTTATCGTCGGGCCCATTGGCGCCGGCAACAATCTCCAGCATGTGCCAGTGGACCCAGTAAGTTCTGCACAGAGCGTTCCAGTACACCTGCGTGCGCACACAGGCCAGCGTCAGTGCCAGCATTTGGCATCAAATTGGCAACAACACAAAGTGGCAGAGCCCCAAAGACAACGAAGCTCCTGTGCGCTCTTTTGACGGTTCCCAGCGTCCACTGAGCTTCATGTCGCTCCTGCGTTTCATTGGCAACGCAACTCCAAGACAAAGACAATCGGGCTCTTTTGGGCCAGCGAGGACGCCAAAGGCCCGCCCGACAACCTGTCTCTGTGCCTGGAAAAGATCTGTCGGCTAATGCTGCTCGTGCAAAGCAATGCCACTTGGAAATGTTACAAACGTGGACCTTTACACTTGAGACGGGTTTCCAACTGCTGAAATTTCAGAATGCATTCAAGTCTTGAGAGGTAAACCCAATTTGACTTTCAGTGAAGGTTTGCATTCGCCGTTTCCTGACTTTTTGCACAACGGCCAACTGAAGGGCACAACTCACAACAGCCGTTTGGGCCAATAAAGGGGCCTCGTTCAATTCCGGTTTGCATTGTAACAGTCGTCGTCGTCGTCGTCGTCGTCGTCGTCTTCACATGTGGACAACGCCTAACAAGCGGTCAGCGCTACGAGCATTCCAACAGCAAAGAAACCGGAAGCGTCACGCGCTTTGATGTTCTGAAAGGAACTCAAACGGACGGCCTTGCAAATGCTCAGGGCTCAAACAGCTGTTGTGAATTATGCTGCTCAGCTCTTTTTTGTTCGACAGCAAGTTGCGCAAAAGGTAGCGACGCGCGTGAAGGCCCGCTTCGGACTCGAGCGCAATGTGAAATTTCAGCACATCCCGGGAGCAGCGTATGCCACTGCTTCCTGTCACCTGAACAGGCGGCGAGCCGTCGTTGCAGTATCGGAATTCTCCTTCGTCTCCGGCGCTGACTTCCTCGTAGTCCTCCAGCATGCGGACCGCCGTGCCGCTCTTCAGGTGGTCCTGCACGTACTCCACGTACGCCGAGCGGCTGGCGAAGTCGCCGCGTGTTTTGTAGCCATTTGCCGCCTTGGCCTTGGGGGCGGGGGCGGCGGCGGCGGCGGCGGCGGGGGCGGGCGAGGCGCTGAAGCGAGGCTGGAAGATGGATCTGGGGGCGGGCGCCGTGGCATCCTCCCGATCGGCGCCGCCCGCCGGCGGCAGGGTGGCGTCGCAGGGCCGCTTGCGGTCCCAGCCCATGACGCGCACCAGCTCCGAGATCAGGTTAGCCATGGCCATGGCCAACTCAAACTCGCAGCGCATGCGCGGCTGAGCCGTGCCCGAGGAGGAAGAGGCGGGGCCGGGGGAGGTGGCGCTTTCCTGTCTGTCGGAGGCGGAGTCCGCACCCGCCGTGTTGAGTTTGTCCATCAGCGAGGTCACGCACAGGTAACGCTTGACCAGGGAGAACAGGAGCTTCCCGGGAATCTGAGCCACAAGCACAGCACAATCAGCAGCCAAACAAACGGCTCCATGCCGCGGACCAGCGGCAGATGGCCCGCATTTCCCCGCTCATCGTTCCGCGGGCGAGCAAAGCAAAAGGTCCGATTGAGGAAGGACACCTATGGTGCCAAGTCGCCGATCCGCCTCGAGCGACGAAGCCCCGCCGACACCCGAAGCCGATCGGACGCGAGCGTGAGCATGCTATGCTCCCTTTGGATCAGAGGTGAAACATTCCTTTGCTTTAGGCTCACTGACTCCAAAAGGGGGAAGACGTGCTCGAACAAAAGCTCAAGTGAACCCACACCGGAGCGCGAAGATTACTTTGCCCCTCGGTTGAAAGCGTACAAAGACATGTTGGCTCGGCTCAGTGAGCTGTCTTTTTATCGAAGCGGTTCTAAGAACGGGAGTGGCTGAATCCACCTGCACGGTGACGCCGCACAACTTTGCAGCCGTCTAAAGAGAAACAGAGAAACATCCATGCGCGTGCCGAAAACATCCACTTGCGTTTGTCCGGAGTCGAGCGGCCACCGAGTGGGCGCGCGCTCCAATAATGAGTCCCAATCGCAACGCTGCCAAATTGAAATGCGGGCGTTTTGCAAGCCTTTCATATCGCCTATTGGAGCCGATGCCCAAACCGCAAAGACTTCTTGACCCTTGGGAGCTCACGGACTCATTTTGATTTGCCGCATCTTTCATGTTTCGCTACGCTGACATGGAGACGGGCGGTGTTGATCGGGGCGCGGACGGGTAGGCGAGCAAAGCCGGCAGCGCTCACCTGCGGCAGATGGACCCCTTCGAAGGAGATGCCGTGCTCCTCCGACGAGGTGGTTTCGGCAAACAGCTCCAGCAGCGTGTAGCGGTTGTCGAAATCCATGTGCTGCTCGATGCCGTCCTGCTGACTGAGCGACAGCAGCACGTGCGCCCGACTCCCTGAGGAGGACGCGCCCACGTCAACATTATTCACACAGTTGGCACACGCCGCGCCGGCCACGTCACAGGGCTGGCGGCCCATTCGGCCTTTTTCATTAGCGACGTGACGAGACGGCCCAGAAATGACAGGCTGCGGAAATGCTGTGCGTGCGCTTGGAATGGAATCGACATACAAAGTATGCTTCGTTTTTAAAACCCGGCTAGCGCTAATGCTCAAGTCAATGGAGGGAGCTTACGGGAAATTAGCATCGACTTTGGGAGTGACAGTCCTTCAAATGACGAAGAGTCTCACTCTCACACACACACACAGGTAAGAGAACACTACTCAGAGGCACAAATTCCTAATATCTGCGAAAAACAACTTATTGATAGAGTTCAATGGCAACTTCTTCTCCCCTCATTCTAAGCGCGTAGTCCATTCGGACACAGCACCACACCGCCCCAAGAGGCCAAGACGCATGCGAACGACCAGTATTTGTTTTTTTTTCCAACTGGCTGTTATTGTAATACGATGACGATGATGATGATGGCGATGCATCGGATTTATATCGAGCTTTTCTGGGCAACTGATATTTAAAGTTGATTCAAAGAATTTTCCTTTCCTCAAAATTCAAGGACGCAAAGACCCAATGACTTTTTTTTGTGGTACCAATACACATTTCCACATGACCTGGCACGAAATACACTAAGTGCCAAGACTTGTGAAAATAACATACGATCAGATATACTGTATATGTTAACGAGATTAGGCTTCAATGTGTGCAAAGATGCAAGGCATCAATAGGTGAAGGTGCAACAACATGCAAATGCAAGAGGACTGAAATTCACCTGATATATTGGCACGGTCCTTTTGTAGCATAGAGCGTTCAACGAGCTGGGATGAATGGACATGAGGCTATGATGAGCGTTTGGAGTAGTTACGTTTTAGTAGTCCAATACATTTTAAAAAGTTTCAAATCAATGAAGAATCGTTTGAATAATGGTGACTTGGACCTCAATCAAAATGATGATGATTTTTTTCCCCCATAACCGTCCAGCCCTAAAACAAGCACAATCTTTTTCACATCTCGGTACCGTTGAGTGGAATCCGTACGTCTGCTTCATTTTTCAGTAGGGCTGCGCACGAATGGGCGGCGACCTGAATGAAGACGCGAATTGGCCGTTAAAAAGGCACGCCCAATCAAAATTGTCAGGTTCAAGTCCGAAGGGCTCACCTAGCAACCGTCCGTCTTGGATTGCGTATGGCCACGGAGGCATGTTTGGATGGCGCACAGGTGTCAGTGTGACGCGCGCACATGCGTGAAAGCGCGCTACATTCGAGCACAGGCAACACCCGCAAGCGTTTGCATGCGTCTTGGAAAATTTGGCCAGCGCTTGACTGGAAGGGGGCGTGGGGGGAACTTTGGTTTTTCACTTTTAATTTGGCCAATTTGTTTGAAGGCCTTATCACGCAGCCTCGCCTTCCTTCCTGCCGCACAGGCGCTCAGCGGCCACATGACGTTACCTGCGTCGTGGGACGCCAGCGCTCGTAGCATCTTGCTGGCGCCGCGTCGGGTCTGCGTCTCCTTGCTGCACAGCAGCTCCATGAGCAGGTCCAGGGCGCCCGTCTCCTTGAAGACGGCCGCCAGCGAGCCGATGGCGGCGTAGGCGCTCAGCACGTGGATGGTGTGCGTGATGCTGAGCGACAGCTCGCTCTTCTTAGCCATCTGCTTCCTGGCGCGGCGCACCAGGTTCTTCACATCCTCCTCCATGTCCAGCAGCTCCACTTCGTCGAAGGTCCCCTCGGCCTCGCCGCCGCCGCTCGGCTTCTCCTGCGGCCGCAGCGGGCGCTGAGAGTCTGCTTTCCTCTTGCCCGGCAGGGCGGGGCAGTTGGCGTACACGTCCTCCGTGGACATCCACATCAGGACGTTCTTGGCTTTCACGTCGCCGGACGAGGGGCCGCCCGCCCCGGGTCCTCCGCCGCCGCCGCCGGATGCGCCCGCCCCGGAGGCGGAGCCGTCCTCGACGTCGGCGAGGCACCAGCGGATCAGGTACTCGGTCTGGCCGTCGCAGGTGCGGCGCTGGCGGATCAGCTCCTCGGGATAGGCCTGCAGCCGCGGGCCGATCTGGACCAGCAGGTTGCCGTTGCGCCGCTCGCCCGACATGCTTGCTGAGGACAATGCCAAGAGCACACGCGTTTCACAAAACGGCGGGGGGCTTCATTTGTCCTCAAGTGTGTACAAACACTCGCACGGTGGACGAATCGACTACGGAGAAACGCGCGCAAATGTGAGCGACTCTTAGTGGGCGTCAGGGCTGCACAACTGAACCAACTGGAAAGGTGATGACGATTTTGGCTGCCGCGATGAAATGAACAAAATGAGCGTTGAACGGACGGCATCCCCGTTCTTGCTGCTCAATTGGAGGAGTTTCAGTGCAGGTGGGCTTCGTCAACACAGATTACATCCCACGCTTGACAATAGTCATTTTGGTTTTAACATTCACTCCTGCCAAAGACCTTGGAAGCTTTTCTAGCTACAGGTGACAAATGAGGCCCCGGGTGCGTTTGTGGCACACTCGACTTTTGTTCAACAAGAAGCTGATGCGCTTTTGGCTCTTGTTTGCTCTTTCTTCCTTCCTCCAGCCCTCGCAGAAAGGACCCAAAGTGCTGTGTGACTTGTTTAGCCACACTTCCTGACACTTCCACAGGGCGCGTTACTCGTCGAGAAGAGCTGAGCGAAGGGCAACGACAACAACGGAGGACGTCAGAGCCCAAATGGATGCACACATAGGGTGGCGGGTGAAAAGCCCAATTGCAACTCAAGCGGCTCCGACTAATTCCTGACAACAACCCTGAACACGCACGTCAATCGTTTTGTTGTTCAGGGTGCACTTGTTGTCAGCTCATTTGTGGGTTTCGGTTTCCGTTTCGGTTTGGAACGTCGTTCGTCAACACGTTATCCAAACTTCACTTGGACGAACTGCTCATTAGCAGAAGTGACAGCAAATTCGCACACGAATCCATCCACCAACAACAACAACAACAACAACAACAACAACAAAAGAGAGAGAGAGAAGGGGGCAGGGGGGTCATTTGCATGTTTTTGGGGGCACGGTGCCACCTTGAAGAAAAGCCTGCGATAGTGGCACGGGAACAAGACTGTTCTGGTCCTTTCGGCCACTAAGAAAAGCTGCATTTGCACTCCTATGTGACGTCATGTCGGGTTGGTCCGCAGTACACAACACACAAACGGACCACTGCCGGTTGGGTTCTGGTGCCTCTTACCTGGTGCGCCACCAACTTGGACCTTAACGTCCGGTCCTAAAAGCTTCTTTGCTTTCTTCACTTGAGCGTCCTTCTGCTTCCAGTTCTTCTTCTAGTTGTTTGTCTTCTTCGAACCCTCGTCGTCTTCAGTGGTACACTTCTTCTTCGTTTACCTCTTTTCTTCTACGGCTTGCTTCCCCTGCGTGTTTTCGTGACTGGCTGAGAGTTGCTGCCCTCAGTGGTCAGGCCGTCGCGTTGCAAGCTCCCAACAATATTGGCATCGTCGTCGAATAATCAATGACGTCGGCTCGGATGGAAGACCATTGCATCCGAATCATTAAGCACCTTTTTCCCCCCTCTTTTTTTCTTCTTGAATATGCGTACCGCCCTCTAATGGACTCTTATACCGAGTAACACAAATGGGAAATTTTGATACAAATATGTTAAAAAATTAAATAAAAAAGTAAATAAATAATAAATGTGTCATTTCAAAACCTGTACCATCCAAGTTTGAATATTACATTATGGAGTGCCTTTGGGAACCGTTTTTCTTCCACGACACCTTTGGGCTCTGTGTGGCTAAAGAAAAAACATGGCGAATTCACAATTATATAAAAGCTTGTGAAAAACAGAACACAGAGCATCTATGCAAGTCTTTGCTTCATGTGCACACAGCAGCAAAATCTAAATTCCAGTCCAGTCCAGAATTTGGTGCATTGAAAGACAAAGGAGAGGCAGCTTTTCTTTGAGCGACAATGGAATGAACGCTCATTTGTTTTGGTCACGACGGCAAACGGGGCACTCATCACGTGACGTCAGGTGCCGCGGCCTGTGACGGGACACAAGGGTGCATGTGGCATGGCTATTCCACGACTAGCCCACTTTGCACTTTGTGTGCGCTGCAAGCCGTCCGACATGACGTGGCGAAACGTTCAAATATAAAGGAGACGAGTGTGTCGGCTCGGCTGGCTCCAAAGCGTGGAAATGAACGCCAGAGTGACTTGACGGGGCCTGGCTCTGGCACCCCGTGGCCGCGTGTGGCACTTTCATCCTTCTTGCTGCGTGGACGCATCATAGGCCGCCCCCTCGGGGGAACGCTCAGCGGCTGACCATGATGGACACCCCCGCTCGCTTTCACTTCAGCAGGTGTCAGCAGGTGTCAGCAGGCACATACTAGATGGCAACAAGTGACCATGACGTCATCGCGGGACCACCGCCGTGCTGTCTGCGGACTGCTAAAGTGCTCCAGGAGCACGACTGGCTTCCACCCGCTTGAAGGCTCCTGACCACCTGGAGAACACACGCACGCTCGCACGCACACGCAGACACACACTCGCGCTCGCGCGCGCGCAAACAGTGACGTGAGTCCAATGTTGTCCACTTTGGATTTCCAGGAAGTGTCCTCATGTGGTACCTCCTGTGCTCACCTTGAGCGTTTTTGTGTGCTGGCTGCAGCAGTAGCACTTGCACGCGCAGGAAAGGAGGCCAAGCTGACATGGAGCCTCCGCACGGCAACGAGCGACAACAATTCACAACACGTCCCGTTATTCACCACCAGATGGCGCCATCTCCTGTCTTTAGCCCCTCGCGCGTAATCGGACGCGTTCTCACTCCACAGCAGGGGGGTCATCAATCCTGATGCTCAAGGGCCGGCGTCCTGCCTGTGTTGCCTGTCCATCTCTCCCTGCTGCAACACACACCTGATTCAAATGATCACGATCGTTATCCAGCTTCTGCAGACCTTGCTGATGATCTGAATCAGGCGTGTTGCAGCAGGGAGAGATGGAAAACAGGCAGGACACCGGCCCTCGAGGAACAGGATTGAAGACCCCTGCTCCGCAGGGTCAGGACTCAGGGGTAGGGATCTTCGGTTCCTTGGCAATTTTCGTTATTTCTTTCCTTGCCTTTTGCAAGCGTTTTGGGTTATTCTGGTTTTCCTGGTTTTGTCATACCAGCGCCTATAGTTGCACTTTGTCGGTCTTGCGTATTTTTTGTAATAAAACCTTTCCAGAGCCCTATCCTGCCTGTTTTGGCTCCCTCCCTACTACAACACACCTGAGTCAAATGATCAGCTCATCAGCTTGCTCGGTAGAAGTCTGAAACCATCCTGATCGTTTGTTGGTTTTTCGATGTTGTTTTTCTCTCTCACTCTCTTTCTCCAAGATGAACCGCATAAGACAGATCTGCCAGCTGTACTACAGCAAGGAATGTGCTGTATGTATAAAGAAAGAAAGAAAGAAAGAAAGACAGAAAGAAAGAAAGAAAGAAAGACAGAAAGAAAGAAAGAAAGAAAGAAAGAAAGACAGACAGACAGACAGACAGACAGACAGACAGACAGACAGACAGAAAGACAGACAGACAGACAGACAGACAGACAGACAGACAGACAGAAAGAAAGAAAGAAAGAAAGAAAGAAAGAAAGAAAGACAGACAGAAAGAAAGAAAGAAAGAAAGAAAGAAAGAAAGAAAGAATGAAAGAAAGAAAGAAAGAAAAAGAAAGAATACATTCAGAAAAAGGTTGTTCCTCCTTGGAGTGTTTCGCCCAAAGCACTCCACAGATGTAATATGAACACAAGTGGAAGCAGTTTCACTCCAGGCAGGAGTCAGAGGGGGGCCTGGCCCCCTCAAATAAACGTTGTACATATATATATATACTATCAATATAGAATATATCAAGTTGCGTCTCCCCTTTTCACTCGGCTCAGAGTCAGCCAGCTGAGAGCCACCTTCCAGTCAGCCTTCAGTATGCATAATGAGCCAGTGTTGCCAAAGGCGCTGGAGCGCAACGGCCCCTCAAGATTTGCGGCCGCCCCCTTCACACAAGCCCGACTAGACCCGGACTTGCACTCAATGCTGCCATCGGCCCGCTTTGATGCAGGATGACAGAAATGGCAGAGCAGGAGGGGATCGTAAGTCAAACAAGGTCCGGAAAGGCTGCATCGATCGGTGATCAAAAGAGCTGTGGAATTTCGGAGAATCTGTTAGTTGATTCATTGGAAATTGTTGCACCCGGAAAGATATCGTCGTCATTGACCCCCCCCCCCCCAAAATGTCCCGTGTGCACATTTATCCATTCCTTTTCATGTTACTGTATGTCTTTTACAGTAGTGCCACTCATCCACACAGATCCACTTTTCCACCCAAAGGCACTCAAAGTGCTACGCTGACTCCTTGTTCAGGGCCAAGCGTCCAACCGTTGCTCAAGGACACTTCCGCATGCTCACGAGGGCCAGGGGCGGGACACATCACTTGTTGTCTTGCTAAAGGAGCACACGAGGAGATGAAGAAATTTGATCAATAATCGATCGCTGCACCGATGAATGGCCGATTTGCAAAAGTGGTCGGTTGCAGCCTCCGATGGCTTCCTTTGCTCCCGAATGACCACATTCGTTGGTTTCATCGCAGACGCTGATGTCTTCCTTCCTTTTTTCCTTCCTCAGCTAATGTGAGTCAAGCACCGAGAAATGTGTGTGCGTTGAGCGCTATAGGCGTAAAGCGATGCGTGGGGAGGCGGGGCTTATGGGGGTCCCGCATGATCCATTAGTGCCTTTTACCAGCAACCTTTGACCTGCTGCACATGCTCAAGTGAGCTTGCTCCGAGCATGACAACACGCACGCACGCACGCACGCACGCACACGCACTACACGTTGACATGTGCATTAAGAATAAGTCGTTGCTCTCGCTAATCTCAGGCAGGATAAGTCAACATGCAGGCAACAAGTGAAACATCTCAGCAGCGCACATCGCAACCGCCCCGAGATAATAAGGCTAAAGGAGAGTCGCCAAAGGCCGTTAGGGCCATTAGAGGCAAGATAAGAACTTAATTCACTCATCATTCAAAGACTTTTATGGAGAAAACATTTCAGAGTCACAAATCAACAGCAAATAATCGGCCTGCGCCCGTGGCCGGTGCCGCCCCCGCCTGCCTTTAAGATTAAGCGGGACATTATCCCACATGGCCGTAATTGCTTGTATGAACTACTTTAAAAAGGATTGGATTATTATCTGGGCCAGCGTCCAAGGCTTACGACGCACTCGCGACGACACGACGCGCAGGCGCACACACCTAGCGGGAGCCAACGGGGCCCGGCCTGAGGGGGGCCGCCAGGCCTCGGCTGGCGTTCGGGAGCGGCCGGGCCCACGTGCCAAGGTCCCGGCCCGTCGCCGTCGCTCGGCGACCTCGCGGACGCTCGCGACTCGGCAAGAGAAGATGAGAGAAGATGAGAGAAGAGAAGAGAAGATAAGAAGGCCTTTATTGATCCCACAGTGGGGACATTTTCAGTGTTACAGCAGCAAAGGTCACACAGGGACGGCGGCATAATGTAGCCATTAATGTATAACAGGCTGTGACGTCAGACCTTCCCACGGGACGGCGGCGAGTTCGCACGAGGACGCCCGCGGGGCCGCTTGACCTTCGTGCCATCGACACGGACGGCACGGGCTTCAATCGGCCGTGCTGGAGGAGGGAAACGTGGAGAACGTGCCGGCGAGCCCTCCGGGACCCCTTTTGGACGCCAATTGCTTACACTAACAACATGGCCGCCAAAAGAGAGGAGCTAGCCTTGCTAACGTAGCCAGGCTTCCGAAACAGACAAAATGCCAGCGGTGCTCTTTCTCTCTGAGCTCCACAAGGAAGGAAGGAAGGAAGGAAGGAAGGAAGGGAGGAAGGGAGGAAGGAAGGAAGGAAGGAAGGAGCCCACTGGAAGGACACCAATCATGTCAGGCACATGCATTGGGCCCTTTGGACGTGGCACAAAAACATACAGGCTCAGTCACAATTTCAGTCTCCAGTCACACCCCAAATAATAAGACATCTTGAAACACCTTCACAAGAACAAAGACGATGTTTGACATCTTGAAAGGACCTTCAAGAATAGTACGGATGTGTGAAGGACTTTCAAGCCACATCAAGCCACAAGCATGCGCGGACGACGGAAAGGAGCCCAGAAGGAAAGTTGCCGAAGACGGCGGCGGGCGTGATGATGATGGCAACCGCTATCGTGCCCCAAGAGCTTTTAAGTAAGTAAAGTAAGCAAGGAAGCTTTTTCTTGAACTTGGCAGTTAGCCTGGATGAATTGTGGCAGAGTAGCAAGGGGGCGAGCCCAAGCAGAGGGCAAAATGCCGCAGAAGCCACGGGTAGCAAATGGGTAGACACCCAACACTAGGTAGCCACAAGACTGCCACTTAGCGCCGGCCGCCCCAGCCTTCCGCATATCGTTGAGTCGAGACTGAAAAAAAAAAGGCCCACGCTTCAATAAATACAAATCATAATAGAAAAGCCCAAATCAGTCAAATCACGTCACCTCATTATTTATAGTGGTCACAATGATGTCTACCCTGTACACAAATATACTTGAATGTGCTTTCAAAAACAAATACAAATGTGTGTGTGTGTGTGTATTTATCTCTAATAGCTTTTTATCACTTAATGCTTCTCTAATCTTTCATCACTGTGATGGTGCACAACAGTAGCACACGCACGCGCACAGCTATTGTCATAAATAATAATGATAATAATGGCAAAGTAATCTCTCGGGCTAACATGACAGGCGTGCGCCTACACGACCAAGCGCGGCGCTAGCAGCGTTAGCTTAGCTTCTCTTGTTGCCTGCACGAGGTCGCCCACATGCCAGCGGAGCAGAGCAAGCAACAGGTCGCACGACTTCCTGTTGAAAACAATTCAGCAAGAGCGTCAACACACGTTGGACATCCTCAGGGCAGCTCGAATGTGAGAGCCAGCGAGCGAGAGAGCGAGAGAGCGAGAGAGCTGCTGGTCATGTGACTGGTGTAAGTAGGTCATGTGATCCCATCATGCGGATTATTAGGGAATCATTGGAAGGATTTGTGGGGATAATTGAGACTGTGGATCATAATTGGAGAAGATTCCACTTTCATCTTGAGCCTTTCGGGATTACAAGACATCTGGACATGCGCGCGAGCACACACACACACACACACACACACACATCTTTTTCTTGTTAGAAAACAGCACTCACTCTTTTTGCACTTTCCAACAACAACGACGACGACGACGAGCAGAGCGAGGCGCGCGCTCGGTAGAACGCAAGCCGACGCCACTCGAGCCGAGCCGAGCCGAGACGGGACGGCGTGCGGCGCGCTCTTGGCGTTTGCGGCTCTTGGCACTTGTCCAACAATGGCCAGCAAAGCATCGACGAACATGTGCGGCACACGACGCAGCAGCACAAATGAAGAGAACGCCGCCGGCGTTATTGGATTGCCGGCAACACGGAATGAAATGACAATGAGATTTGGCGCTCGGTAAAAAGATTAAACAACATGCAACACCACAATAAGACAGCAGATGGATTAGCGCCGAGGCGCAGATTACACTCCATTATTCTTATTATTTCATTATTATTATTATCATTACTATTATTGCTATTTTTGTTCAGACCAATCAGCGCGCTTAATCTCCTTCTTCCACAGGCTTAACGCGCGCGCGCGCGCACGTCGTATTTCGATGTTTTTTTGGAAAGTCCTTTGATATTACAGCATCAATAAAAGTGTGTGACTAATACCGTGTCGCGGCTGACACACATCACAAGTCTGCTTGCCTAAAAGACGTCGAATGTGAATAACGTGAAGAAGACTTGGACGACAAAGGCGTCGCAGCGGCGCGAGCTTGCCGCGGTGGCCGACAAAGTGGCCTCCCTAGACGGCAGCCAGACTTTCCTCGGCGACTTGCGCGGCCGCGCTCCGCACCGGCGCCTGCGGGACCTTCTTCTCTTGCCGCTTTTGCGGAGATGACGTGAGAGTCGAGGCTCAAAGGGCGTGCCTCCGCCCGGATCGGCTCAGCGCGGGTGCTGCTCTGCGTGACTGACGTGAAGATAAAAGTAGCAAAAGCGGTGCTCCGCGCCCGACCGGGTAGGCGAGCGGGCCGCAAATGCGGCTGCCTTCCGAATGTGCAGCGAAAGCAAAAGTGCTTCCCTTTGCTGCTCCCATTCCGAGACAGGAGACGACAAGCGTGCGGGAAATGGGAGGCCACACAATCAAACGGCAACACCCAAAGTGCCACCACTTTCTTTGCCACCGCCGCTTCTCCTGTAAATGCAAATAGTGTGTGTGGGTGTGCGCGTGTGTGCGCGGGTGTGATCGTGCTGATGTGACTGACACGTGTGCAGATGGCATGCAAAGCGCAACATACACTAAGTGTGTCATTGTGGAAAGCTTGTACAGTATTAACCAACTTGGATTGCGTGCGTGCGTGCGTGCGTGCGTGTGTGACTTTAATCATGTTTTCGCTGCGTGGACATAAAACATATTTGTCAAATCAGATGAGATTGTTGGTGAAATCTGCTTTGGTGATTGAAGTGGCGGCAAAGCTGATTTGGCTCCAACTTTAATCAAATCAAAGCAAACTTGCCGTTTGACTTCATGCCCCCAAAGCAACTTTTGCTTTGTTTCACATTCTTCAACCTGGACTAGACCAGCTGGCCAGCGCCATGCTAGCGTTGGCGGCTAACGCGTGATTGCCACTTGGAGCACAAAAGGAAGCTAACGGTGCGGTGGGCTCTCCCACTTTGGAGGTCCGGGGAAGAAATGAGTGCCCCAAAGTGCGGGAGCAATTCAAAAGTGGCCTCGCAAAAGGAAGCTAACGGTGCGGTGGGCTCTCCCACTTTGGAGGTCCGGGGAAGAAATGAGTGCCCCAAAGTGTGGGAGCAATTCAAAAGTGGCCTCGCTACCAGGACAAAAGTCACATTTGGAGAAAGAAAGGCCACAACAAGAAGCAGAGCTGCGCAGACGTCTCCGAGCGTAGTGCGAAGCCCCTTTATTTCGTCCCTCTGCAGTCCGCCGTTAGTCTATTTGTTGGTGGCCGCGGCGAGGAACAATAGTGAGTTGTAGCTGCTGGGGGGACAGATTCGAGCGAGGGACCAGGCTGTCAACCGGCTTCCGTGGCGCAGAGAGTCACGCTTTCTCCCTCTCTCTCTCTCTCCTTGGGTCCAAATATCGGCCAGCCGGCGGGCCGGGGCGAGCGAGGGAAAGTTTAGTCGCAATCGCAGACGGAAGCCCGTTTCAAATTAGAGGCGGACCGGCCTATCGACGGCTACTATTCCCCCCCCCCCTCCGGAAAAAAAAGGCGAATGACGGAAGACGGAAAGGGTACCGACCCACTTGGGCTGCGGGCGGATGCCAAATAAGGGACGCTCCACTTGCCCAGCTGTGACAAGAAGCTCTTCTTTTTTCTCACCTGCCCCAAAAAGGAGTGGTTGTCATGGTTTCCCTTGGGTGGCGCTGCTGCGGCGGGGCTCGGCCCCGTCTTGAGCTCTGCCTGCCGCCGCGCCGCGCCGGGGAGACGCCGGAGATCGCTGTCTGTATTGTTTTGTTTGCCCTCCCCGACTCCCGCTGGGTTGTTTTTGGTGAGCTTTCGTTGGTTTTGGCGGCTTCCTCACTCGCTCTCCTTCCCGTTGGGTTGCTTTTGTTTACATCGGCGTTGGTTTGCTTTTGAGCCCGTTTTTTTGCTTTGCTTTTATTGTGCTCCGCGTTTGTCGTGTCACTTGGATTGTTTGTAAACGTCTCCTGCTGGTGGAGTTGCCACTTTGGCATGTGAGCAGCCGTGTCGCCAAGATGGGCCGTATTTTGTCGATTTTTCCAAGGTCATGTCAGAATCTTGTGAGATCAACGCTTAATGAGCAAAGAAAGTCAACAAGTGAATTTCAAAAGAGCAACTCTTTGCTCATAACATGGCTCCTTTTATTCAAGGAAAGACGCCCTGATCCACCCCCACAAAACAGGACCGTATTCACCCCAAAGTCGGAATTTATTGCTGCCCCCCCCCCACACATTTGAGTAAGGTTGTATTTTGCGCGGCCCCATTTTGAGAAGCAGCAGACTAACACACAGGCGCGCATTTGCCGAGGTTCATTTGAGATGGCGGCGTCTTGTCCGCCTTCATTTCCTGACAACTTGTTAATTGTATTGTTTTTGCCCCCACGGCGACGCGATTAGCGCCACGAGCCGCCACTCAAATCACTTAATGCGCCATTATTGAGGGCAGGCGCGTGGGCGGGCGGGCGGGCCCGCGGGCGCGTGGCCTCCTTTAGCCAAATGACTGTTGATATTTGCTTTTAATTTAAGCAATCCACGACAAGACTCATTAACATGCTGCCAGATTAACGGCCTCCGACCGGAGTTATCCACCTCTTAATGCCTTTGACGGAGATAATCCCTGCTAACTTGGATTGCGGGCTACAATGAGATCAAGAGGACATGAAGAGATGCTTTTTCTCTTTGGCAGCGCCATTTCACCTTTGGGGCGACCGCTCCGCAGCCAAATGCAATCACCTTCCATCAATGCCAACCGACTTTACGCAGCCGATGGCTCCAAACCCGAACGAGAGGCCCGCGGTGACGTTGACGTTGAAAAGACAGAGAGGTTGAAAGGACCACCTTGAGATACAACCCGACTTTTTGGAGGGATGAGTTGGGCCGATTTTGTGCTTTGACCTGTGAGCGTTTCACGTTGGTTTGGGGCGCCGCATCGCGCAGATGCTCAAGAAAGAAACATTTTGAGCTTGGCCGTTCCAATCCGGGCTGCTTGTGGACTTTGCCAGTTGCCTCCCGCGCTCCCAAAACCAAGATGAACAAAGGGTTGGTCTCGCGTGCCCTTCCGTTGGCCGGCGAGCAGTCTTGGCGCACCCCACCCGATAGGCTCCCGCGCAGCCGCTTTGAAAACAATTCTTCTCCAAATAACTGAGCGGAAACAAGAGTTCAGGCTTTGACCTTTGAACCGCGGCGGACCCAGCATGAGCCGAGTGTGAAAAGGTCAGGGGTGAGAAAGTCAAGTCCAAACAAATCCACTTCCGGTCTGCCACAGGAAGTGAGTATTGTTGCCGCTGCTATTGAGTGAGCGTCTGTTGGAAATTAGCATCATGTTAATTAGCAGGATGTCGTGGCGCGCGTCGCCAGAGAAAAGGCAAGAAAAGCCGATGTCAGGTCAAGTCCAGGTGGCTCATTAGCCATCGGCGGCCATCGGCGGCCATCGGCGGCCATCGGCAGCCATTAGCAGCCATTAGCGCCCATTTGCGCACCACCCGCCCGCGTTTGTCTGCGGTGGAGATTAGAGAAGCGTATGCAAATGAGGTGGCCAGGGGGCGGGCTCATGCTCTTTAATTGAAAAAGTTTAATCCTTCAAAGCCCAAACTTGTTTACCTCCCGAATGAGGTTAATCTAGCGCCCCCATTTGCATAAATGTGCATTTATGAATAATTAATGGGACAGCGACGCCCTGTGCAAGTGCGTGCGTGCGCCAGTGTGACGGGGAGGGGGAGGGGGAGGGGGGGGGGCCTTCCATAGACGCGCGTCCAGACAATTGTTCAATTGTTGCCGTTGACAACAAAGCAGCAGAGCAGCACAAACGACACACAGCGAGCGGGCCTGTCCGTCTGCTGACGTGACCTTGACAACGTTCCAAGGGGAAAGGCAACTTCCTTTTGGCCTCCGCCGGTCTTGCTCGTTTTGCCCTCGCCGAAGCGCCCCGGACGGATCGGAAAGAAACATTTCCTTCCCATCCCTCCGCGGCCTAAGGTCCTTCCAAAGTCTTTTGAAAGCTGCGCTTCTCGTCCCGCGCGCTACCCGCTTGAAGTCAATTCGGTCGGCGACTTTTGATTTCCTGACTTTTTTGCTTTGAAAGAGTCTTTTGCTTGCCAAAGGTGGCCGCTCCGCAGCAGGTAAACAAACACGGCCGCCCCGAGGCCAAAGGTCGCCGGGAGGAAAAACCGAAATGAAAGATTTAATCTGAAGATTATTCCATCAATCTGCTTCACCGTCGTCATCTCGTTCGAATAACGGTCGTAATCCCGCACGTCAACCTTGCGACTTATTGTTCTGATTATGACCGGTGTCAGCAACACCCCGATGAAAGCTCCAATATGGTCACTGACTCCACATGGGAAGGGGAGAGGAGAGGAGAGGAGAACGGGCGGAGAACGCCTTTGAGCGTCACTTGATGCGCTTGCCACGAGATGGCAGGCGGCACAGCACCCAAGTCGAACGAGTGGCAAATATTGACCGCAGGAGATGAATCACAATGCAAAGGAAGGAAACGCGCACAGCGTGAGGACCACTGCACAGTAGCGGATAACCCGATAAGTCACATTTGGCCCAATGTCATCATTTTTCACAAATCTACACTGCAAGCGTGGCTGTTGTTTTGACACGTGATCCACCAGTGGAAAGGGTTGAAAATGGCTTGCCGTCTTTCACCGAGGCAAACAAACTTGCCGTTTTTGCCGTCTCCATTTCGGAGGTACAAGCTTTGGGCCCTGTGCCAGCGATACGTTAAAAATAAATAAATAAATAAAACCCCCCCCCCAAAACTTTCCCGACTTCAATCCAGACTTTTGTGTATGCCAAATGACCTGCTTTAATCCTCTGCGCGCGCGCGCGCGCGCATGCGGGTGTGTATGAATGGTTTTAAAAAGCAATTAGAGTCAATCTTCTTATGAGATAATTAAAGCAAAATGAAGCTTGTTTTTATTTTGCTTTAATCTCTTTTTGCTTTTTGTGCAAGTGGAAGACACTCAGGCACAAGCGCACACGATTTGAGGCCCCGCAACACGAGCGCGGCTCGCCGGCTCCCCGAGCGCTCCGCACCAGTCATTGTGGTTCTGGCTTCTTCCGCTGCGTCATCGCTGTATCGTTGTTCTCTTGTTGTTGAAGTCAGACGGAGTTCACGCCAGTGTTCTACAACGACCTTTGACAGCGATTCTTGTTCAAAGTGCACCGATTGCATTCGCGTGCGTTGTTCCAATAAAGATGTGGATCGGAGCTTGATTCTTGCGTTCCATATTGCGTTTAGTCCAATTTGAGTGTCATTGTTGTCTATTTGGTTGAGAGTGTTGTTCAAAGGTCCATCTGTATTCCATTGTCCTTGGTGGGAAATATGCTGCTTTGCTGTGTGTATTTCTTCTGTTGCTATTATGGCCACAAACATTCTCGGCGAATGACACGAAGTGTGTTTGTGCCGTCGTCGAAAGGACGGTGACAAGTACAAGTACGTGAAGGATACTGTCTTATGTTATTATACTGTTACGCTGTCTTCTGTTTGTATCGCGACGATTACTGTACTAAATGATACTTCTAGTAGGAAGTGGGACGTAGAAAAAGAATGACCAGTAATAAAAGTAGCAGTGTGTGTGCGGGGGCGGGGGGGCGCGCGTGTGCGTGTGTCGGATGAAAATGAAAAAGTCTTAGTGAGTGGCAAGCAGCAGCAGCAGCACAAATAATCCTGATCGGATTGAAAAATTCAAATTGGTGCAATTAATCCTCCCAGATTGACACGAGACATCAGCCCCCCCCCCCACCGGCCCCTCCCAAGTCCCCCACCGCTCCCACCGTCCCGGGGCAAGCCGGACTCCCATTGGCCGCCGGCCTGATCTCCCGCATGCCCGGAGGCCCATAAATGGGGCGCGTGGAGCGGGCGGGTCCCGATCGGTCCCGGTCTGTCTTTGGCGTCGTCACCGTCGCCCCGGCGCTCGTTGGAAATCTTGGGCGCTCGTTGGAAATCTTGGGCGCTGGTTGGAAATCTTGGGCGCTGGTTGGAAATCTTGGGCGCTGGTTGGAAATCTTGGGCGCTCTTTGGCAGTCTTCGGCGGTCTGTGACGATGTCGGAAGTGATGCAGGACAAGTCCAAAGTCAAGTTGCTGTCTCCCTCCTTTCCCGACAAGTCCCGCCTTCACAGTTCAGGCTTCCGGTCCAAAGGCTTCGCCATCACAGACCTGCTGGGCCTGGAGTCCACGTCGGCGTCATCTGGGGGTGGCGAGCCTCAGGGCGGCGGGGGCGGGGGCGGGGGTCTGGGCCAGACTCTGGGCGGCGCCTTCTCCTTCCCGGGGGCGTCCCTCCCCCTGGGTCTGGGCTTCCTGTGCAGTCTGGCGGCCCAGCAGCCGCCCGGGTCCGCCGGAGGACCCCCCTGCTTCCTGCCAGGTCACCTGCCCCTCCTGCAGAGACCCGAGGGGGGCCACTTTGTGCACGGCGCCGACCCCCACAGGGATGCCTTCTCTGGTACGGCCACGGCCCGACCGAGCGCCCGCTCTTCCCTCTTTGGTCTCCTTGTTGTCCTTGTTGCGTGACGGCAATTTTCTGGCTTGCTCTATTGTCAGATGAGGAGGTTCTGTCCGACCACAACGAGTCCAAAAGTTGTTCGTCGTCTCAGAAGAGGAAGAAGCGGCGCCACAGGTGACCACCAAACTCCGACGAGTCCCGTTTCTGGGTCTGCCGCAAGAGATGATGACGAGGGTTTGCAAATGTGCCAAAGGCGTTGGGAAAGGCTCGGCATTTTCCGCGCAAACGACTTCAAAGTTCAGCGCGCAAATTTGAAAATAAATTCATTTTCAGAATTCCAAACTGGGAACCAAGTTCACCCCTCCAGAAAATGATTTCTTGGGGGGTTTGTTTGTTTCTCCAATATGTTGCTGTCAGCCCCTCCCCATCGTTGCCACCCATTGAGCCCGCACCGGTAGACAGCCGCAAAATCTTGTTGCTTTTTTCAAATGAGGACTTCAAACCAAAACAGGACCGCCGTCATTCATGTGCGCGCACGAGCGCGTTCGAAGGTAGGAAGCGGGCCGAGCTCGCAATTGAGCTGTCACATACTTGAACCGGATGTTGTCTTCAGGCGAGCGTAACACGAAAACCCCCGCCCCCCCCCCCCCCCCCCCCCGCCGACCACCCCTCGCAAAATCCAAAGGCAAAAACACTCTCATGTCTAAAGGCCTCCGCACACCAATCCGCCGTCGGCCGTCGGAAAGTCGCTACAAGCCGCCGCCCGTTTGGCGTGTCCCGCACCGTCGCGAGGTCGGAGCCGTTGCCGGGGCGTCGCGCTCGGCCCGTTCAACGTGTAGCATCGGGTCGGGGCAAATGATCACTGCGATTGGCGGTTAGCTAGCCAATCGGGGCACTGGACCGGAACGGGAAGTGACGAATGGGGACGAACGCTGAAGCTTTGCCTCGAGAACTAAAGCAACTCGGCTCATTCTTCACGTCCCCTCGATGGACATAATGGCCGGCTGGACAGAAGAAGGCCAAAAAAAAAAATGTTTAAAAAAGAGCGCCGTTATTCCACATCGCCGTGAAAGGTTATGCCGATCGAATGTTACAAGGCAAGCTATGGGAAGCTATTGAGACACAGCTGATTCTAGCAGGTAGGATTTCTTTTTATACTTGGGTTTATTTTCATACAGAAAGCGTTTGTGATCGTTTGGTAACGCCGACGGCGGGAGCGGCGTGCTACTTCTCACGGACGCGCAAAAGCTCCGGAGTGGTCGGCGTCTCCGTCGGCTTCTGCAGCGTGTTCTTCGCTCATTTTTGGCTCGTAGAGGGAGCAACAAACAGCAAGTTTGTCATCGACCGATACAGATTTCCGCATGCGTGAGGTAACCGCCGCGCCCCCCGTTTGATGCGATCGGCCCAATGCGGGACAGCTCACGCCGCGCCGTCTTGTCCGCGGGCATCCCAATCCGATCCTCGGTTCGGGCGATCGGTACGGCCGCGCTATCAGGCGAGCTACATTTGGAGAGCGCTTTTCATACATCCGAGGCAACTTTTTGGGGCTCTCGGAATCGCACAAAGACGTCGTCCGCTATTGCCGGGCCAGTTGGCGCGGGCGACCGCTTGCGAGGACCGGCCACTTTGGCCTTTCTCACGTGACCGCCCGCCCGCCGCGTGCGTGTGTGTGTGTGCGCGCGCGCGACCTTCTCTGCCGCCGTCCCTAACGGTGCGCCCCGCCCGCCCGCCCGCCCCCCAGGACCGTGTTCACGTCCCACCAGCTGGAGGAACTGGAGAAAGCCTTCCACGAGGCCCACTACCCCGACGTCTACGCTCGAGAGATGCTCGCCGTCAAGACGGAGCTGCCCGAGGACCGCATCCAGGTGACGCACAAAGATCGCGCAGCAAAGTAATGGCAACCCTTTCGCATCAATATTCCAAATGGCCGCCATCGGGCCACAACCTCGGTCTGGTCAAAAGGGAGGATTTCGGAGGCGCGAGGATGGCGCCCAAATGGCGCGACGCCACCTCGCGGCGCCTGATGACCGAAAAGTCGATGGCGCGCCCGAAGCTTTTGTCAAGCGAGGGCGACGTGCGTGCGTGCGTGCGTCCGTCCGTGGGCGGCGTGCCGTCTTGTGACCTTGCGCGTGACCTGTGCGCCCGGCAGGTGTGGTTCCAGAACCGGCGCGCCAAGTGGCGCAAGCGCGAGAAGTGCTGGGGCCGCAGCAGCGTGATGGCGGAGTACGGCCTCTACGGGGCCATGGTGCGCCACTCCATCCCGCTCCCCGAGTCCATCCTCAACTCGGCCAAGAACGGCATGATGGGATCGTGCGCCCCCTGGCTGCTCGGTGAGCCGCATGCACGTCAGTGCCACGCACACGCACCACACGCGCACGCACGCACGCACGCACATGGCCGGCAAAACACGCACACGCAGGCCAAAAAGTCCTCCTCCGGACGGGAGGTCGCATCTCCTTCCAAAGCGACGACTCCAGGCCGAGCACGCGGCTGTCAGAGTGTACCGGCGGATTTGATTTGGGTTTGAAAGGCTCCAAAGGTTCAAATGCGGGCTGCGTTCCCCCTTCCCCATTCCAACAACATGTTCGCTTCACTGCACGCCAGCAAACCGTCTTTGTCCAGTTGCGCCCTGACAGGCTGTCGCTTGTTGGTATGCGCCCCGAGTTTTGGCTGCCGCGCTTCAGCGCGGGGCTGCTCGATTCAGCGATTTTGAACCGAAAGCGAATTTTCCGGATAGAACGATGTTAAAAACGTTTGAATGAGGCAACGGTTCACGGTTCAAGAGTAGACTTTGCGACGATTCCACAAAAGGACAGCGTGTGAAAACGCTGGGTGCGGCCCGGGCCGCCTTGACCTAGTCACAGGCCCCGCCCGAGGCAGCCCGCATGGTTGATCTTGCTAGCGTGCCTGTCTCAAAGCGTAAAGGCGTGCACTTGCACTTCTAAGTCCACGCGGCCGTCCGGCCAGACATGGTAAACTTGCGAGACAACTTGGCAAGGACTCACCTGCACTGCAGCGGCCGCTGTTGAAGAAGCACTCCTGCCATGCAGGTGCATCTGTGATATTCCAACCTGTTCACTCATTACGTCCTACGTTTTGTCAAAGTGAGATGCGTCTTCACTTGGACAGAATGTTGAGTGATTAGGTGCCGCCAGCGACAGTCTCGTCATCTTGGCTGCGTAAACAAATACGCGCGGGCATCAGTCACGTGACGTGCCAAGCTCCGTCACGGGAACTTCCTGTACATGGGGATTGGCTGAAAATGGTCACGGTATATGGTACGGGTGTGTGACTGGTCCGCGGATGCCACGATGACATGATTGACGGACAAATAAACAAATGACAGAATAATGTGGAATTGAGTGCCTTCCGATAGGCCCCCTAGAGGGGGCTTCGTGTACTGCAGCAGCAAGTGAGCCTCTCCGCGGCCACGGCGTTGCACACAATCGCCTTTTATGTTTTCAATTCTGATCGGCCCCCGACTTCCGTAGGCCCCTGGGCTAAGCCCATTGGCAGGTGCGGCTCTGGGTGTGGGTGGAAGGGGAAGGGTCAGGGTTAAGGTTTGGGGTTAGGGGCCCAACTTCGACCAGAGCACAAGGCAACAGGAAGTTTGAAAATCCGATGAGAGCTTCCAGAGAGAAGAGAGATTTTTGGGAGTGGGGAAAAAGTTTGTTGTTGCAAATTGAAAAGCACACTCAGTATTTGGTCATTTTGGCAAATGTTGTCACATTGCTCATTCCGGTGTGGCGATGGGCAAGGTGTGCTACGTGGGCTCCCTCTAGTGGCACTCAAAAAACAATCAACAATATGACAAAACTCAAAGGCCACTTGTCTTTACCCTCTGCCAGGAACGCCAAATATTAGGCCACCGCTGTGTGGAGTTGAGAGGTCCCCGTGCAGTCTCCACCTAGTGCAAGCATGCGGCTATGTTGGTATTGTACTGCCCCCCGGTGGCCAAGGAGCAACACAACATCAACTGGACTGGAGCAAACAATGTGACCAAGACATTTGAACTGTTGGCCAGCCGTTTCATGATATTGCACAATTTGATGTTATGGCACGCTATTACAAGAAATGTTGCCATTTTGTTTGGGGCTGAAAGGGATTCCAAGCATCCATCACCTCCTTTCAACGGGGGAGGTTGAGTTGAAGATTTGAGTTTTGAGTCGGGAGCGTTGTCACGGAACAAATGCAACGGCCGTGTCGAGGCGGTTGCACCAGCTGACCGCAGGCTGAGCAAAGCGCGGACAGTGCGCGAATGTCATCTTATCCTTCCAAGAGAAAAAAACACCAACAAAAAAAACATATTTAGCATCTGTCCAATCGGGCATTGGCCGCTTGTTGTCGTAGTGAAAGAAGAAGTGGAAATCAATCAACGGAGCTTGTGCTGTGTTTGTCTTGTCAGGAATGCACAAAAAGTCTCTGGAAATGTCGTCCAAGAAGACGGCCGGATCCTGTCCGAACCCATTGGACTCGAAGCGTTCTTCGGACACCTTCTGTCACGGCCCCGACGCCAGGGAGGCGGAGCCCGAGGCCGTTGGCCACCGGGAGGAAGACGAGGAGAACATAGATGAGGAGGAGGAGGAGGAGGAAGAGGAGGAGCTGGAGGAGGAGGAGGAGGAGGAGGAGGAGGAGGCCATGGATTTGTCCAGCTCCTCCAAACAGCAGCAGCAGCAGCAGCAGCAGCAGCAGCAGCAGCAGCAGCAGCAGCAACGGGACGAGGTGGGCAGCCAACGGCCGTGCTGAGGCTGCAGCATAAGCGCATTGACGACAACAAGCACCTGAGCACACCGTTCTCATACGGCGCCATCGTGACAGCATGGCGACAGCCAACCCGTCGCCAGTGACGACAACCACGCTGCAGCGCATCCTGTTACCGTGGCGATGAGACAGCCGCCACAGCTGTTACCGCGGCGGCAGCTCATCCGTGGCATCCCCGTCACCATGACAACAAAGCGTATACTCTGTCACCATGACAACTACCGTGGCGCACCATGTAACCGTGATGGCTTCCTGTTACCGTGACAACCCACGACGAACTCCGTCAGTACGGCGACCACAACAACTCATCAACAAAGATGATGCAACATTTGCACATGAGTGTTAGCGTGCGAAATAATTAGCCTCGCTCTACACAGTGGCGGACGAATGCTTGTTGCTAATTGGTAAAAGCTACGTGAGAATTTTGAGCCCGAATGTCATGTTAGCCTAGTTAGCCATGTGATGTGTGTCAACTTTGCCACTTGTTGAATTGTGACCATTCCTTACGAGCATGCATGTATTTTCTGTAAATGATGGGCTGGATGTGGTAAAATTGTCCTTTTTTTCTTCTTCTTCTTTTTTTTTTTTTTACAAGTCTTGTTTCAGTTTTTTCTGACACTGGAATATAATATCTAATGTTGAAGTTTTTATTATTGGAACAGCAGTAGCTGCACAATAAAACACAAATATTTTTGGAATTGTGTTTGCTTTGGCAATTTTATCTCATCACTCATTTATTCGTTCATGTAGAGTTGTGCGACAACATATAGCTATATCGCAGAAATAATATAAAACGCCACCTCGCCAAGGAAAAACAGGGCGTGGCGAGCAAAATACTTCCCACGCTCGCCAAATTGGTCAGTCATTATCAAAAAGAAACAGTGGTTACCATGGTCACCAGTCCCACTTTGGTTTTGGAAACAAAATGAAAACGATGATTCACTTCTCAGCATGACAATGATCGTTCATGCACCTCAATCACAAATGTCTGCTGTTAAAAGTCCTTGTTTACATGCGAATTTTGGTTTTCTTTGCTCGTCGACGGAAGAACCTGCAGCCACACCGCAAAGAAAAAGTTGCGCGCTATAAAAAGCGCAATGAAAGTAACAGAAGTGGATCCAGCGAGAATCGGGCTGGCCAACGCATGCATGCGCCTCTTTCATCCCTCTGCTGGGACTCTTTGGGAAATAAATCAAGCGTTTCATTTCAAATTCTTATCATTTTAGTTTGTTACTTTTTCAAATCTAGTTTGCTCTCGTAAGGATAAAACAAAACATTTGTATTTTTCGATTTCTTTTTTTTCCCACTTAAAATGTGTCACAGATGCAAACGTGCAACACCTGATTGTTAGGATGACCTCAATGTGCGTTGTCTTGATTTTCTTTGTTTTGCAAGTTGCTGCAAAGCTCTTTCATTCTCTCTCATATATATATATATATATATATATATATATATATATATATATATATATGTATATGTCTATATGTATACATATATATATATATATGTATATATATATGTATATATATATACGTATATATATATATACGTATATATATATATATATATATATACGTATATATATGTTAAATGGCTTTGTTTGTATTTGTTCCTTCAATTAAAAATAATGTTGCTGCAGTGTTTTATTTTGAAATATCAGCAGAAGCACTGGAAAGCCTCATGTGCCGAGGCTGTCAAAGTGCTTTACTTTTTACATCTGTCTTCTTTTTTTGTTGAGACCATTTTGTTTTATAGTAACATCCCACTGTAATTGCTAATTGGATTTCCCGATTTCATATAAATTTTGATTTCTGATTACATTTTGGAATTGAATTTGTGATGTAGTTTGTTGTTTAATTCAATAAAGTTTGGGGGAAAAAAACAGAAAAAGCGAGCGCGCACCACATGCCCGGATGTTGTTGTTGTCAGCTAGCTTAAACCAAGGATGTATCGGTTGGCTACTTGGCTGGCAAACTATCCCATGGTGCATTTGGAGCTGCGCTCGCGGAAATACGTCAGAAGCGGGTGGCGGGGTGAGAAGGGAACAAGTGCACAGCCGGCCCAATAATTCACAAAGAGACTCGCGTTGAGAACGTTCTCGCCTCCGTCCTTAGGAAGACCGTACTTGGCGAGTTGACGAGAGCGTACAAAGCGGCCAAGGACGAGACAGGCGAGGCGACCCGAGCCGACCGCGGACGCGACCGAACCGGCACCAAAGCTACAAAGCGCTCCAGCATGAACGAGACGGCGGGCCTGCGCTTCCGGAGACAAAACAGACATGACGTCATCACCGACCACCAAGCCGAGCGCGTGCGCAAGGGCAACGGGTCAGGCGACAACACAACACGCCACACGACACCCAGTGACGTAATCACAACACGTGACGTCAACACAATATGCCGCACGACACCCAATGACGTGCGCTGAGGCGTGAACATCAGTCACAGTGACGAGCCTATTTGTCGTTCAATTAGCAGCCAGACATAAAAACTAAAAGTAATTAGGATTCTTTTTTGCCACGAAGACCGTTCTTTCTGACGGTTTAGCGAGCTAGAGCATATTGCAATTTCTGACTCACTGCAAAGGCTGCCCATGACATCAAGTGTTGCGGGAAAAACGACTTTTCATTTAGGCCTGAATACCGACATACTACTAACTTTGATTCTAAATGATTTCGTGATCAAACTCAAATGTTTTTCATTTGAATTTGGGATTATTTGTTTCATAGTCCGTTTGGTTGTCATCTGAGGTGGAATTGAAAACATTTCATTGTATTACCTTCACTTGTTGTAGCTGAAGTCTGTTCCTGGTTTTCGAGCTTCAAAATGGAGAAGATTGCCAGTCAAGAAAGTCTTCCTAAAGCACTCCAAAATTCCAAATGAATGTTTGGAGTCTTTTCATGGAAGAATGATCCTTCCACAGACACGCTTGGAACCGGCACAGTGAGGGCTAGCTGGAGTCCCCCGCCCCCCTTCCCCCCACCACTTTTGCAGTCGAGATGAAATCGTTTCCCGCGAGCGCACATCCCGGCCGACTAGTTTGTCCATAGGTGTCCGTCCGTCCGTCGTCATTTGCGTCTCCGCCAAGGCCACGCACGCTCAGCTAACGCATCTCCGTCACGGCGCGGCCTCTCGCCATCGGCCACGTGGAGTTGTTGTCGTCGCAGCGATGTCGCTTGGTCACGATGTCACTTCCTGTTGCAGGACGTACAGCGGGCGCGTGTTCCGGGCGACTTTGCTGTCGGTGGGGGGCTTCCTGCTTGCGCCCCTGCTCGTCATCGTGCTCATCGTGGAGTCGCCCATCCAGCCCGACGTGTTCGTGTGAGTCCTCGCGATCGCCGCTACGGCCGTTTGATAGACGCCCGAACGAGATTGTTCCTCAACTGCAAATGCCGACCGATGCGGTTGAATGAGCCGATGACCGCGCAAGCAATCGCTGGCTCATTCCCGGCTCATTGGCCGAGATCAGAGCTGAACTAGTTCCGCGACGGCGCTCTCATAGTGCCAAACACTCAATGTATGTCAAATCATCTTTCCCTTTTGCAAGAATGCAAACGCCACCGATCCGTTCTAGCCTTCTCAAATAAAACAAGTGTTTGCAATGTCATGAGGAGAAATTTCACCCTATGGTAGTGAACTTCATTAAAAAAGATAAGAGTAACGAGTCCTAGAGATGTCAAAACGAATCAATGTTCAAATAATTGAACTATCATTTTGAGACTGCAGCTTGTCCGAGCGACTCGTCCGAATTTTAGCTGGCCCAATTCTTGAGCCCCGCCCTCTATGAAAACAAGGCAAACGTCTGCTTTTACTGACTAAACATTTTTGCTATGAATCATCAACGTATGGAAGAAATAATCGTCTGTCGAGTCCATGATGACAATAACTACAGGACCGACTGACGCGGTTGAAGGTGAAGCAGCCTCGCAAGACTCGCACAAGACTAGTCGCCCTTCCTTGGCCTCAAGAAGTAACTCGCTTTCACATGTTTCGTTGCCGAGTGCAGCATGACTCACTCTCATGTCAGATTGCGCAATCGTTTGCCTTTGTTTCATCATGAACTAATAGCGCACCGATGGATTCATCCGTTCTCGACCTATTTGCTAGCGAGGGCCCGGACGGGCGCACTGCATCGTGAGACGTATTGCTCTGGGGCCATTGGGTACTTTTCAAGAAGAACCGAGGACAGGCCAACTCTCCTCGGCCCGCGTTGCGACGGTTCTTCAAAATGGCCGACGACGATGTCATGCGTGCGTCCCGCAGCCTGAAGGAGCCGCCGCCCATGTCGGGCTGCTGGGAAGCCAACGGCAAGCTGCGTCTCGCTCGGAGACTCTACGAGGACGCCGTCGCCGGGCCCGAGTCGCTCGCCAACATCGGAGGTCCCACCGCCACAAAGCGCAACTTTGGGGGCTAAGCTAGCTAACGAGTTGACCGCTTGCCCTTGCTGTGTGTGTGTGTGTGCGCGTGTGTGTGTGTGTGTGTGTGTGTGGGGGTGTGTGTGCGTGCGTGCGCGCGCGCAGATGTTTTTTATAGCGGAACAGCAGACGGCAGGATCGTGAAGATGATTGGCCGAAGGATTCACACGGTGGCCAGATTGGGAAAACCTCCCTGTGGTGAGGCAAAGCATCCCGATGACATCACACACAGACGTCCTTCCTTTGGAAGAAAAGCACAGTTGTTTGTTTGCAATGAAGATGATAAGAAATCCATCTGAAAGGCCTGCTTTTCTTTCCGAGTAAGGACATGTGAAAGTTTTCACAGGAAGCGCTTCTCACTCGCGGTGTTGGCTCTTGGCACATCTTTGCACCACTTCCTGTTTCTTGAGCAAACATGTTGACATCACAGCAGAGCTGCTGAAATAATAACGATGATTTTTCTGACGGCAGATGTTATGGACCAAATCAGTAACTCTGTCACAATCCATTTTGGGAGCAAACCCTCATGATAAGTAGGAGAAGCGATCCAAATAATAGTTGACCGTCTATTTGTACGCAATGAGTGGAGGGCCGCAGCCGCAAAGTGTTTTTTGTCACTGAGCTGGTGTGTGTGCCGTGAGGCGAGGATGCGCATCTCGTGACTCGGCGCGTGTGCGCGCAGGGTCCGCGGAGGACGAGGTGACGTGCGGGAGGCCCCTGGGCATCCGAGTGGGGCCCAATGGCACGCTGTTTGTGGCGGACGCCTACTTGGGCGTCTTCCAGGTCAACCCCAGCACAGGTGAGCGAGATGCCCGCTGGCGTCAAACGAGCAAGGCCTCCGCCAGCCGCGAAGGTTGCTGCTTCTCGTAGCCCGACGCATTTCCCGGCATGGCTTAAGCCTCTGAACGGCACGGCGCGCCACTTCAAGTAAATTTGCGCGGCACAAAAATGCCCGGCCTGCACTGAACTAGGACATAGGACAAAGGCGAGTGGCGTCCCGGTGGCGCTTGGTGAGCATTGCAATGCCAGGAGCTGCAGGGAGTCAGGCAGGCGCGCGCGCGCGCGCGTCTCTCTTTCTTCGCCAGGCGAGTCCGTTCGGCTGGTGTCGGGCGGTCAGGAGGTGGGCGGCAGGAAGTTGCTCTTCATCAACGACCTGGCGGTGACGCAGGATGGCAAGAAGGTGTACTTCACCTCCTCCAGCAGCAGGTGGCAGCGCAGAGATTACCTCCACCTCATCATGGAGGCCACGGCCGACGGACGGTACGGCAAAAACGCCGTCGACGGCCTTTGACGAGGCGGCCGCGCTTCTACGTTCTACTCTCACTTTCCGTCAGGGTGCTGGAGTACGACGTGGAGAGCGGAGAAGTCAGCGTGGTCATGGACAACCTGCGATTCCCCAACGGCATCCAGTTGCTTCCCGACGAGGAGTCCGTCCTTGTGGCCGAGACCACCGTGGCCCGAATACGCAGGTACAGCGGAAACCCCGCCCACTCGCCCGCCTCCTTACTGCCGCGCATTTGCCGGCGTTGCTCCCTGTACTCAAAGTTCATTAGCACGGGAGAGGTGGCGGGAAGTCGCATTTCTGCGAGTCTCAAGTCTCGAAGGAGGGCAAGTCAACCCAAACCTTTTTTTGTTGTTGTTGTTTTTTTCTTCCGGCTTTATTCAAGAACACAGTTGAAGGCATCAAAATAACAGCCAGGGGGAGACAGACCAAAACAGTCTTTAGTGCTTTCCTATTTGTGGAGTGTACAATGCGAGTCAAATCTTCCGCCACCTCCGGCCGCACGCGCACCAACTCGGTCGGCTTAGTGACTCTTGGACTTTGCGGCAGGGTCCACGTGGCGGGACTGAACAAGGGTGGCATGGACACCTTCATGGACAACCTTCCCGGTTTCCCTGACAACATCCGGCCCAGCTCGAGCGGCGGCTACTGGGTGGCTATGTCCGCTGTGCGTCCCAACCCTGGATTTTCCATGTTGGACTTCCTGGCCCAGAGACCCTGGATCAAGAAATTACTCTTCAAGGTAGACATCCCCTCCAACCTCGCATGCAGACCGACTAATGAGAGCGTGTTTTGTCCCCGCCCCCCAGCTCCTGAGCCAGGACGCCATGATGAAGTTGGTTCCTCGTTATAGCCTGGTGGCCGAGCTCCACGACGGCGGCGTCTGCTCGCGGAGCTTCCACGACCCCGACGGGCTGGTTGCGGCGTACGTGAGCGAGGCGCACGAGCACGACGGGAGCCTGTACCTGGGCTCCTTCAGATCGCCGTACCTCGCCAAACTGGACCTGAGCCTCGTGTGACCCGCCAACGCGTCAAACAAGCCCATTCGCCCTTCGCCGCCTGGGATCTCGTCATGGACCCGACAGTCTTTTTTTCTGTTTGGTCGTACTTGGCTGCCACTTGTTTGGCATCAACGTCAAACGCGCTCTTCCTTCCTTGCTTGCTTGCTCGCTTCCTTCCTTGCTTGCTTGCTCGCTTCCTTCCTTGCTTGCTTGCTCGCTTCCTTCCCTCCCTCCCTCCCTCCCTCTTTAATGTCTTTCCTTGCTTGCTCCCTCTTTGTCTTGATGTTGCATGAGAATCTAAAAAAGGCTGTCAGGCTTACGTTGAAAAACTGGCTGTCTGTCTGTTCATGTTGGCGTAATTAATGATCCAGCGCAGCAAGAGCAGCTCTCCAACACGGGACGTGGAGCGGGCGTGGTTTTGGGTCGGAATCATCATTGCAATCGAACCCACAAGAGTCCCCTTCTAAGGCAAATGCTGGGAGATGACGACGTATTCAGCTTGGACCCCACGCAATAAATTCAAACGAATCCGTGCAGACTTCCAATTGTCGTTACTGATGTGATTTCATTCAGCTGCGTTGTTGCTGTTAGCGTCAGCCTTTTGCAGGCCTTATTCTCGATGACAACCTAGCTGGGCAGCCGCCGAGAGGCGGCGAGTGGAGCGTGACTGAGCCGAGGGTCCAGTCGAGTGAGTCACAGGAGGAGCCGGACGTTAGCCGGAGCGTGCGCGTGGCGTTTGGAGTCTCCTCCCCGCGTCGACGCTCACGCCCCAAAGCTCCATTCCGGTACCTTGAGACAGCTTTCAGGTCACATCCGGCCCACTATAGCTGGAGCCGGTTCCCCGACGGCAAACTAAAGGTGTAACCGTAGGGGTCAGGCTTAGGCTGAGACCTGCGTAATGCAGACCGCAAGGTGCGCACTAGGCGTCACTGGCACACGCACGGACGGCCATTTGGTCGTCGTCACGGACAGCGGTGGGTACGTATTTGGTCACAAAGGGCCCAAGTGGTCTTTATGACATCACAAAAGCGTCAAAGCACTCAAAGCAGTGCGAGAGCGTCCGCCGACAATTTGGCAACAGACAAAAGTCATCAAGCGGCACAACAATGGCGATGGAGAACTACTCCGTCAAGGTGGAGGTCATCCTCCCCATGGTGCAGAAATGCTTTGAGCGCATCCCGCCGGCGCAGTGGAGCATGCTGGCCGCAGGGACCATCGATTCGGCCACGCAGCTCATCCTGGGGAACATGTGCATAGACATCACGCAAAGACTGTGCGCGGACGCCGTTCGAGTCATCGTCCCGGACTTGAAAAACCGCAATCAGAGTGCCGACAAGAAGAGGATGAAGCTCAAGGTGGAAGGCGCGCTGAGCAGCGCATTCGCCTCCGCGCTCAGCGTCCAGGAGCTGCCCAGCAAGAGCTCCCAAAAGCTGGACTCCCTCTTCAAGAAGGAGATCTCTCAGAGGGTCAACCACATTTTGTCGGCAGCCACCGGCACCGGCAGTCAGCTGGCGCCGCTTATCTACATCCTGGGAACCTTCACCAAGATAGACGTTCTGGCCAAGATGGTGCTGCTGGCCTGCGGCGCTCTGAAGGTTTACCTGAGCAAGATGGCCCTCTACACCAAGTGCTTCAGACCATGTTGTCGCCAAAAAGAAAGACAGGAACCCCCGTACGACTCCAAGGGCGGAAACGTGTGCATATTCAACCGCGAAGAAACCACAGAGGCGGTGATGCAAATCCTCTGCAAGTGGACTGACAGTGAGGACAAGTCCCTCTCGCTCAGGACAAATCGCGAACTGAAGAAAACAGCGGCTGAAATTGCGGAGACCGTCATCAATGACCTGCACTATCCGGAACCATCGGAGGAGGGGCGCAGTCGCTCTTCGACGCCTCATTTCAATCTGGGGCTGATCAAGGATCAACTCTGCGAGTTCTTTGAATCCTGCGTGTCGCGCACAAGCAGCAGCGAATGCTCCCGCAAGCGCAACTTTCTGAACTTCAGCCAAAAGACTTTCAAGGTGCTGACCTCTGAGCTGGAGAAGGTCCGATGCCGCTGCATGCGTATGCGCTGGGAAGAAGAGATTTGCCTACCCGGCAGCGTCCTGCAGAGCCCCGAGCCCGACGCCGAGCTCAGCTTCCAGGGAGTCCGGCCAGGTGTTGAGGACGTGTTCCACAAAGTGGCGCTCCCCGCCGGAGATGCTAGCGTAGATGTGGACACGTTGCGACACAAAGCCGACAAGTTCTCAGGAGACCTGGCCGATAAAATATACCATTATATGACCGCCAACCGGACGACGGTCCCGTCGGCCGCAGTGTGGAGGCGCTTCTCAGAGCCGCTCATCTTGGAGGTGGACGAGGACAGCGCAGCGGAGATCCACGTTCTGCAAAAGATGGTGGAAGATAGCGCCACAAGGTTTGTGCAGCAATTGCTCCTGTGGCTCAAGTTGGAGCCGCTCACCAGGGGGAACCACACCAATGAGGTCTACGGTTGCTTGAGTGACATAGACACGCTAATCAATGGCACCTTGATCCCGCAAAAAATTCCGGTAGCATGTCTACTGGATAGGGATGGACCCTGGCCAAAGAGCCCACACGCCGACGAGGAATCCGGCAACGAGCTCAGCTATTCCCAGCGTTACGCTTGGGCGTCCTCACACCGGCCATCGACCGTGCGGGCCGACAGCGGAAGCCCCGCGCCGGAGCGCGGCCAAGAGTTTGTTGTGTTGGATGAA
The DNA here is from genome assembly GCF_054856515.1 of Filicampus tigris. Lineage (NCBI taxonomy): Eukaryota > Metazoa > Chordata > Actinopteri > Syngnathiformes > Syngnathidae > Filicampus > Filicampus tigris. Next base: position 24,932,914 of record NC_141227.1, on the reverse strand, counting down.
ATATGGAGCTCGGAGCCTTTGGTGTAAACACAGTTGGAAGGAGAACTCAAGACAATTGTTCCAACTTCACATCATTCAGCAGAGACGCCAAAAAGAACAATCACATAGGCCGCAGAACTGTTAATTGTGCAAAAATGTTGGCATTTCATCAGAGAAGCAAGTGAGCAATTGACGGGACTCCTGAGACAAGTTATCGGTGTCACATACTGTAGGCCACGGAAACGTACCACTGTCAAGTGTGCAAACATGTTGCCGTTTCATCAGACGAGCAAGCCAGCCCCGGCGGGAGCCATTCGTGTCACTGTCAAGGTATGCAGGGTGCCCCAACGAGTCGTCAAGGGGAGCACCGTCGGGGAGTTTGGAGCCCCGCCTGGTCCGACAGGCAAATCTCTTGTTTCCGGTCGGCAACGGGAAACACCGGAGCAGAACGTGAAAGTGTCACTACCCTCAGGATCCAAGGGTCCCGTAATTTGGTCAATAGCTGGACGTTGTGTTGGGATGCCATTAGACTCTTCAAACAGGACAGTTGCGTTGTCAAATAATGGAACTCGCAATTAAGTCAGTCTATGTTCAAAAGCCTTGTGTGGGACTTGCGCTGGGACGGTGGCGAGGCACAGACGTGGAAAGCGGGAGCTCCCGCAGGCCAACCTTTTCAACGCTACCAAGCTCGAGATACATACGACTAATTGCCATGTTGAAATGAAGAGTGCACTTCCAACAAAAACAAGGAGTCAAAGACAGCCGGGAAAGAAAGGATAAACGCGAATTGCCACGGCAAGCTACCACCGCAGCTAACGTGGCGTCGTTGCAAGGCAGCTTGGACGCTATTAGCTAACAACAGATTCACCAGTGGCACAATGGAGTCAAGATGGAGTTGAGAACCCAGAGCGAGGAAAGCACAGCTCAAATGAAAACTGAACTGTCAGACTTCAAGGAAGATGTTAATAGGAAACTTTCAACAAAAACTACAGATATTGGCCAACAGAACGAGAAGATAAAAGGCCGCCCGCGAACGCACAAACGAAATGGTGTTGCGGGGTCGCAAAGCTAATTGTGTACGCCAAGAAGTAACAGGAGAACAACAAAAATCCGTGGACAAACTGGACGCTCTGGAATCACCATCTAGACGGAATAACTAACCTACGGATTTAGGGCACAAGAGAGGAAGCAGAATCCAAAAGTGACTTGGCTGTTTGTGTATCCACAGTTTGTGGATAAATAGCTTCATGAGGAATTCTCGATTGATTTTCAAACTACATGTTCAGCGTGCACACCGAGCCATGGCTCCGAAGCCGAAAACCGAATGCCCCCCCCGCCCCCCAAATGGATTATCATCTTTCCGCAGTTTACGGTGATGGTTTTGAAAAAAGCGTGGGAGAAGAAAATTGTCACATTCTCGCCGGCCACAGGATTTATTTGGATCACAACTACTTGGAGAGGGTGCTGCGACGGCGTAAAGCGTATGTCGATGTCAAGAAAGTCTTGCGAAGAGACTTCCCTCATTATTCAGCAACACATTCCACTTATTGTAGAATTGATTTGTTTTCTTTGTGCAGAAAGGGGACACATTGGAGTGGCGGATGTGTCTGATCGCAGTCTACTTCAAGATCGGTTTGAAGAGGAGGACGGACGCCCATTTTGTAGGCGATAGACTGGAAACTTGAAAGATAAATAAATACATTTTTTTTTAAAATAGTCGGTCGGACTCAGCATAGTCAGAAGCCCATTTTTTTCCCGTCTATGTAATTGTCTATTTTCTGGTCTGTTGGTGTGATGCGGGCTAAACCGCTAAATGGAAAAATTTTTGAAGTTTTATCATCAGAAAGAATTCAAACTAATTCAAACATGCACGGGAGAAATGGAGACCCCTGATGACGTAAAAGAAAATCCTAATGTCAATGCTGTGATAATACTTTTGGGGCATTATGAAACAGTTGGAAATTGAACTGTTGAAATGGGTTCCGTTTGATTCTAAATTCAGACCAGGAAAACTGCATGGTGGGTTTCAAGTTTGGGCAGAAAAGGGCAATATGGACTATTATTCAAAGGGGAGAAATGATCAGATTCCAGGAATTAAAAGGTACCTACAATTTGACTCATGGGGACTTTTTTAGCTACTTGCAAATGAGGGATTATGATGCCAAAGAAATTCAAGAAGGGTGAAGGTGGAATACAACCTGTTCTAAAATTATTCGCACGAGCCTTATCCCGAAAATCGTCTCGGTTTTCTACAGTTGTTTGTTGGATTCTAGGTTAGAGTCAACGCCGCATGTAAAAATGAAATGGGAAAGAGAGCCGGCCGGGTGAGGCGATCCCTGAGGGGACACGGTATGAAATGTGGCGGACGCAAATCTCGACATGACCTTGGCCAAGAAGGAAGGAATTCAATTGGAAACATTTCCGACGGTACTTTAATTGCACCCGACATTAAAAACTCAACAGCCATGCCGGAGACAATGTCAACATCTGGATCCAAACCATACGCACGTCTTCTGGGAGTGTATTTGTAGCCAATCCTTTTTGGGGGAGCATCCACCCAAGCTCTGTGGGAAGTTCTGGGAGTTCCATGTGATCCCAAAGTCTTGTCTGATTTTATATTTGGGCCACTTGGAGGAGGCCGTGCCGTGCATAGAGAAGACCAATATTTAGTCGGTAAGAAGGCGGTAAAGAATCGGCTTGAGACCGATGCGCCATCGTTCAACCAACGGCTATCAACTGTGGAGGAAATACTGGACATGGACCGCCTTACGTACGAAGACTGCAACTGAATGAAAATCTCTTGTGAGAGAATTGGGCTGAATGGTTGGGTTGACATTCAGGGAAAGAATTTTTGGACAGACAGCCAGCAACAAGCTGGCATTAACACAGGCTTATTTCTTGCGGTCATTATTTCATCCTTTTTGGGTTGTGTGGATATAGTTATTTTGTTCCAAAAATGTGAAATAAACAAAAAATGTGAAGAGAAAAAAAAAGCCTTGTGACATCATCACTATGTGGTCACAAAAAACATAAGTTGTTGCCTACTCTGATGAAAAGCTTTGTGACGTCACAAAGGTGTCAAAGCACTGGCGGTAGCGTGAGCAGCTGCCGACACTTTGGCAACAGATGAGTCAACAGCAGCCAAAACAATGGCGATGGAGAACTACTCCATCAAGGCGGAGGTCATCCTCCCCATGGTGCAGAAATACTTTGAGCGCATCCTGCCGGCGCAGTGGAGCATGCTGGCCGCAGGGACCATCGATTCGGCCACGCAGGTCATCCTGGCAGACATGTGCACGGACATCACGCAGAAACTCTGCGCCGACACCATTCGAGTCATCATTCCGGAGTTCAAGCAGCGCATTCAGAGTGCCGACAAGAAAAGGATGAAGCTCAAGGTGGAAGGCGGACTGAACACCGCGTTCGCCTCTGCGCTCAGTGTCCCGGAGCAGCGAAGCAAAAGCTCCCAAAAGCTGGACTCTCTCTTCAAGAGGGAGATCTCTCAGAGGGTCAACCACACGTTGTCGGCAGCCACCAGCACCGACAGTCAGCTGGTGCCGCTCATTTACATCCCGGGAACCTTCACCAAGATAGAAGTTCTGGCCAAGATGGTGCTGCTGGCCTGCGGCGCTCTGAAGGTTTACCTGAGCAAGATGGCCCTCTACACCAAGTGCTTCAGACCATGCTGGCGCCAAAAGAGCAAGCAGGAACCTCCCTGTGACTCCAAGTGCGGTAACGTGTGCATTTTTAACCGGGAAGAAACCACAGAGGCGGTGATGAACATTCTCCGCAAATGGACCGAAAGTGAGGACAAGTCACTTTCACTCAGTGCAAATCGCAAACTGAAGAAAACGGCCGCTGAAATTGTGGAGACCATCATCAATGACCTGCACTATCCGGAATCCTTGGAGGAGGGGCGCAGTCGCTCTTCGACGCCTCATTTCAATCTGGGGCTGATCAAGGACCAACTCTGCGAGTTCTTTGAATCCTGCGTGTCACCCGACAGCAGCAACGAATCTTCTCGCAAACGCCACTTTTTGAACTTTTGCCAAAAGAAGTTTGACGAGCTGACGTTTCAACTGCAGAAGGTTCGGTGCCGATGCATGCGTATGCGTATGGAAGAAGAGGTCTCCAGACGCGGGGCTCCGGCGCCGGACGGCGATAATATGCTCAGCTTCCATCGAATCCAGCCAGGTCTCGAGGACGTGTTCCACAAAGTGGCGCTACCGGCCGGGGGTGTCGGCATAGATGTGGACGAGCTACGGCACGAGGCGGACAAGTTCTCTCTCGACCTGGCGGATAAAATCTACAATTACATGACCGCCAACCGGACCACGGTCCAGTCGGATGCAGTGTGGAGGCGCTTCTCAGAGCCGCTCATCTTGGAGGTGGACGAGGAAAAACCGGAGAACATCCAAGTTCTGCACAAGATCGTGGAAGACACCTCAACAAAGTTTGTGCAGCAACTGCTCCTCTGGCTCAAGATGGAACCGGCGACAAGGAGGAACCACGCCGACGAGGTATACGGTTGCTTGAACGACATCGACACGCTGATCACGGGAAGTGTGATCGCACAACCGGAAGAGGAAGCGGACTGCAACGACGCCACGCCTGAGTGCCCGACCTCACACGTGAGCAATGCGTGCCCAGCAGCCGCCGCGCGGGAAGAGACGCTGGGCGCGGAAACCGGGATCAGCCAAAAGCCGTCGGAAACGGACAGCGCCCAAGCAAAGACCCCGCCCTCTGGTGTGATACGTGTGGCTTGGCCCTCACCCCTCCGCCCGCCCTCCGTGCAGGAGAAGCCTTTGCGCGGGGACGCGGTCGCTTCCCAGCCAAGCAGTTCGTCCTCGGATGTGGCGTCGGGCCGCTCGGCCTCTGTTCTGGAGGAGATGGTCACGTCGCTGGTGGCGGTGCTCATCGTCCGGCTGCTGACGCGCCTCCAGAAAAAACACAAGAAAGTGGTTCTCTCCCGCGACACTCTGCCAATCATCCAGCGTCTGTCCAAGAAGGTGCTGCAGGACCCGCACTTGTGTGCCATCACCGAGGCCGACATTTACAGTGTCAACAAGGTGATGAAGGCTGTCATCAAGGAGCTCCTGCGAGAGTTTGGCTGTCGGCGCCGGCTTCCGGAAACCTTTCTGTCCGATGAGCTGACTTTCGACGGCACCCTCCTCGAGCTGCTGATGGTCAACCTGGAAGCTCTAAAAGCACCCCAGCCACGCAGGACACTCAAGTTCTTTGGTGCTGCGCGCAGGGTTTTCTTTTGGACCTTCTGTCTATCCTCCTCGAGCAGCAAGAAGGGAATCACGGCACGTGATGAAACAGATTCACAGACAAGTGTCAGCGTTTAAGAGTGACAATGTTCTGGTCATCTGCGGAACCAAAGCTTAGACTTGCGTACGTGAAGCCTACGCAAACACATCCATGTGCAATCAATCATGATGGAAGGCCGCAACATCTTTGGCGCTCAATCCATGGCCTTTGCCTTTGTTTGTTTTTTTTTTTTTACTTTTCTACTTGGCAAAATATTCACGCGACTCTCTTTATTTACATGACAGTCTCGGGTCAAGGTCCGTCCCTCTCATTTCCATTTCATAGACGCACGTATATATTGGGGTGCTGCCACAAGCGGGCCCAGAAAGTGCCCCGCACTTGACCTCGAATCTTCGGTTCAAGTCTACGTCACTACCCCAAAGAGAAGTGTGTCTTGCAGGCACGGTAAAAGACAGGACACTTCAGAAAGTAGTTTGTATATTTTGAAGCAAGGCAATTTAAGACACCTCAAAAAGAAGATCTAGACCGATCCAAACCAAAACACAGGCTAATGAATGGGCCTGTAATCCGTTAGCTGTTGTGTCATTGCGTGCATTTAGCAGTGTTACTCCTCTGGGGACAGGAGTCTCTGGTCCCACTTGTCCTGTATATGGGGACTCTCAAATCTCCGGCCAGAGGGAAGGACCCCGAGCGGTCAGGTCCGGTTCTCCTGACTGTAGAGGACATCTCTGTCGGGAGGCGTCGGTGTGGGAGGGACCCAACCCTCAGCTTTGGGATGTTGGTTCTCACAAGACGTCCTTCAGAACATGTGAAGGCGTCCTCCAAAACATGTGAGCTTGTGAAAAACATGTGAAAAGTCTTATTGGTTGCCACACCAACCTGTAACACTGGTTAGGCCTGTGACTCATCGGGGCCTCACCTGATTCCTCAGCAGGGCGTCACCTGCTGGTCCAAATACCCCCGTCACTATAAGACCAAGCATCCTCCCTCCACCTGTCATCAGTCAAAAACATGGACAAATTCTTTCAGAGCGATACGGGCCAGAAGGTTCTCGTCAATGCGGTTAAAGAGCAAGCGGGTGAGTGAATATTCCGATCTTCCTCTGTGTTGACGTAGACAACTTCAAGTCTAACCAACCGGGTGTTTACGTGGGACAAATCCTTTCACGTTTACCTTTGCTCTAACAACACGGTAACGCCTCCTCTTGTTGGGTAAAACAAGTGCCTCGGGCCGACGGGAAAATTGGAATCAACCGGGCCGCTTGCTTGTCTTGCAGGGGATTTGGCAGAGGACGTCTTGTCCAAGCTAGGAGTAGGAGGCGGCGGAGGAGGAGGGGCGGATGGTCAGGAGGAGAAGAAAGGAGGATTCGACGTCACAGATGTCCTGTCCATGGTCGGTGGGAACGACGAGGGGAAGAAAGGGGGATTCGACGCGGGAGATGTCCTGTCCATGGTCGGCGGGAAGGGCGAGGGCAGTACAGGTGAGTTGGCGACGACTCCTTTGCACAAGGAAAACAAGGATTTGCCCTGTCGATGGCGTCCGTCAATGCTCCCCGCCGACGTCCGCGCAAGACCAACTTTGTCTCATTTGCTTTGTCGCAGGAATTGGGAAAGCTCTGGGTGGACTTTTTGACTAGAACTGTGCAGACATCCTCGGCAACAATCACGCCAACTACATCAAAAGACCACTGAACAAGAGCAACTGTCAATACATGAAATAAACCATTCAACAAGAGCTACAGTATGGAATTCTGCTTCTTACTTTTTGGGATGTCCAAGGAAAAGAAAGCATGATTGCGCAAACGATGTTGCTTTTAGCCAAGACCAAGAAAAGCTGTGAAAACTCTTGTTGTTTTGGGGTTTAAAAAGGAAAGCACACCGACAGACATAGCATGCGCCGTGTTGACAAATACCGTACACGACCTGCCACGCCAACTACACGAACCTAAAAATAAACATAGTCACGCCCCCATACGGTATGAGAGCAGCACTTGGCTAACGGAAGCCTGCCATGGGGGATGGTCGCTTGTGCCGTAGAAAAAGTCCACATTTTCACTCAACAGTTCCAAAGTCCAACAAGAGCGCCGTGTACAGTTTGCATTCAGAAGGTGAAAGATTGGCTGCCAACTTGTTGCCCGTGTTGTGTCAAGTTGGTCGAGAGAGGGAGGGAGGGAGAGAGAGAAGTCTCCAACGAGCTGTATGAGGCTGCCGTGGCTGGATGGCACACGTCGGCACACGTCAGCCGACGTCCGCGCTTGCTACACGCCGATCGAAAGCACCGCAAACGAGCACCGCACGAAAGGTCGTTAACATGCAGGATATTAGAACGCCAAGTATTTGGTCGACACGTACGTGTATATAATCAATATTTTTTAGCCATTATGATTCCATTTAGTCCAACGCTGTACGACAGTATCAATCAATCAATCAATCACATTTTATTTATATAGCACTTTTCATACATAAAAATGCAACTCAAAGTGCTTTAAAACATTCAAAGCAAAACATAGAATTATCTTCAATCAAAAGAAAAGATAAATTATTTAAAAGTTGTTGAAAGCCAAACTAAAAAGGTGTGTCTTGAGCTTCCTCTTAAAAATATCAACAGTCTCTGCAGACCTGACATCCTCTGGCAGGCTATTCCAAAGGTGAGGACCAAAATGGCTGAATGCAGCCTCGCCATGCATTTTGGTCCTCACCCTTGGAATAAATAAAAGGCCGGCGCCAGAGGACCTCAGGATCCGCGAGGGCTGGTATGATAAAAGCAAATCAGATAAATAAGATGGCCCAAGACCATTAACACATTTATAAACTAATAAAAGTACTTTAAAATCGATCCTGAAACACACAGGGAGCCAATGCAGCAATTTCAAAACTGGCGTAATGTGCTCCCGCCCTCTGGTTCTCGTCAGCACCCGAGCGGCTGAATTCTGCAGTAGTTGCAGTATCACAGAGTGCACTAAGTGTAGAACTAACGATGATTGTTCTAAGGAAGGGGTAGGAGTATTTCAGTTGTCCTTCTTCCAAACTCCTTTTCCCAATACGGCATGTACAACCTAATCTCGCCTTGGCTTCGTTTTGCTTGAACTGTCAGTTTTTAGCGTTTGGCTCTTCTTTTGGAATACGCGTCTGAAATAAATCATTCGTTTGTCCATCTGAGTTGACGCTGCAATATTTCTGCAACCTTTGACAAGTTGAATGTCTGCATATTTGCACTTTGTCTTTTTTTGCACTAATCTCGGCCATCGCGGCGGCCAAACTTGAATATGCCGTTCGTTTTTGGGTCGCAGTTTTTGAATTGTTTCTATTTACGTTGCCTAGGCCCGCCCCTTCTTTCAATATTGACCTTTCCTAAATGCAGGGAGACGAGAAGAGTGAGAATTTGATTGCTGTTGCGTGTTTACCGTGCACGCAACAGATAAACATCTTGAATCTATGCCGGCGACGCATCGCGACGCGCAGACCGATTCGCGGCTCTTCCACTAGATGCTGACATGTGCAGTTAACCTGTGACAAAGGTTTCGCACCCACTATGTCCATTTTGGAGTACCTTGAGAGAGACTGTACTTTGTGTGACATTTTGGTTTCGCGGTAATTGTAAGCCATGGAATTTTTCCGAATGGGGAAAAAAAAAAAAAAAAAAAAAAAAAAAAAATCAGATGTGCCTAGCATTGGGGGGAAAAAAAAAATCATTTAAAACAATAGGCTGCGAAACACTGAATTAGCCAATAGGCTAAACATTCGACTTCAGATAGCATGTTCCCCGCAGGCAAATTTGTTAAGAAAGCAACCGGTGAACAGATGTTGCCGTGCTAATGAAACAGGCTAATTAAGAATATCGTGAGAGCAACATGACACAAACGAAATGTGGGACAATCATGTGACTTCTAATCCAAACACACTTCACAAAAAAGCACGTGTATTTGTGCATCTTTCAAGTGAGTCTCACACACACACACACACACACACACCCTTAGCGAGTGACAGGTGGAACCGGTCCATCTGGTATGACCATGCCCACTTCCTGCTCTGCAATAAGACAACAAGCAGAGAGTCGTGGTCAGGGGCCTGACCTCGCCTGACACGCACGCACGCGGACACCCGAGATGGATAAAGTGGCCGAGATGGTTGGAGACAAAGTGGGTGAGTAGAAACCACCGTGTTTGCTGCTTCTAACGCGGGCCTCCTCCATTTTGTCAGCAGTCACATGACGCGGCGGAACAAGTCAAGGATGTTTGGGAAGGTATCACGCTCATAAACGTGTTGTCGCCCGACTCAACGTGTCACGCGTTGGTGCGTATGTAGCACCGAGCAATGTTACTGTACGTTTGCTAGTATGTCACAGGCCTTTTTAAATGTGGAACTCTTGTGAAGGTGATAACAGCATCACGCGAGTGAAGCTAGGTGTCACCTAAGTCAACTAAAGTAGCGGAATGTTTTACCGACGTCTACTTTGGGTAACTTAGGTAAGTGAACGTGTTAGCTGACAGCGGTCAGAATGTGGATGGCACACAAGTGATTCGAAAATGAAATCGGTTAGTGCGTGGAACATTTAGGCTCGGGAAAGTACGGGCATTACGTATTCAGGATCCCAAACAAAATGAAATCGTATTCTGTTGGAGTTCCAGAAAGAAAAAAAAAAACAATCAGATGACCGGTACATTCATGCAAATGTTCCTTATCTAATGCGGGGAGAGAGATGGCGCGGTCAAGTCCTCGCCGCTGGAAACCCGCTGTAGCTGTGAAGAAATTAGCTCTACAAATAAAGTTGTATGCCAAAGCAAAGAAGCTTTCTGGGAGTTGAAGCCGCTCGACGCAGCTGAATGGAGCGCTCGCTCTTGGTCGTCCCGCATTCAGTCGCAAACCACAGACAGGAACGTCACCCCGTTCCTGGCGTGCTCGGTTTCAAAAGTCACTCCAAGCGAACGTTTTGGATCGAATTCAGTGCTGCGTGACTATTACATTCTTTTTACTCACTGACTAAGTCACAAACCCGTTTTTTTGGGGGTTTTTTTTACATCTATGTAATCGTCTTTTTTGACGGCGTCTGGCTCCTCAGTTAGTCCGGCCGCACGCGGTGAGGCTTCGGGAAGGAGAAATGTCAGTAAAATGCCCAGCTCTGGGAAATCCCTCACCAATTTGGGTCGCAAATCACCCAAAGCTTTGCTCTTTAAATGCCATATTAGCATTACCACCTGCTAAACCTTTGTCTTTTTGTTTTGTTATCGGCGTACGGCAATCGCAAATGAATAAATAAAAGCAAGTTAGGTTACTTTAAAATGTCGGTACTTGGATTACATTACAAACTCTATTTTATAACAGGTTTGGGATTACATTTTGAAAGTGACCCTCCCAACCGTGGTTACATTCGAGCTTAGGTTAGACGTTTCCAGCAACGTGACGCCAAGTGGGCGCCGGCTTTGTGGAATTTCCTGAAAAACGGCTTCCAAAATCCTCTGGAGGCCAGAAATATCCGACTGAGCGCCGATTCTACTGCTCTTCTCACCAAAACTGTTGCATTTGTGCTATTTAAGTGTTTTGCGTTTGAGTGAACGGTGAGCTTGAGCGGGCGACGTTCCCATGAAAAGCCAGCTGCGCTACAAGACCGCCTCGGCGTGTCCACGCCGCGGGCCACCAATGCTGTTTGTGTGCTGCAGGTGACATGGTGGAGGGCGCGTTCAAGAGCGCTCTAGGCATCAAAAGCACAGACAAGGACAAAGGAGGCTTCATGTCTCTTTTTGGAGGAGACAAGAAAAAAGAGGACGAGCGCGACCAGGGAGGATTCTTCTCCTTTGGAGACGACAGGAAGAAAGAGGACGACGGCAACGAGGGAAGCTTCTTCTCCGGCTTCCTCGACAGAGACGACGACAAAAAGGCCAAGCGGTCGGGCTTCGACGGCTTGTTCGGCGAGCTCGACGGCCCGGGCGGAGAGACGGGAGGACCGGGAGCCGGCGGGGGGCCGGGAAGCGGCGCTCCGGGAGGCGGCGCTCCGGGAGGCGGCGCTCCGGGAGGCGGCGCAGGTCTAAGTGAGGGAGGTGAGTGTGGACATGTTGTGGCTTCGACACAACGTTGGGCCTGCTGGGCAATTTGGTCCCCGATAAATTAGCTGCTAAAAAGACGCCGTCACATGTTTGGAGACAAGAGTCATCCTTGCAACAACAAGTCCCGATCCTTCATACGTAGGAATTCGAAAAGCGCGTCAATTTCAGCTCCTAAAATGAGCCGCAGAGTTGGGAAGGTGAAGCGAGACGAGGCAAGCGACGAGGGCTCAAAAGGTTCCAATCGATCGAACGATCCATCATCTTTGGCCAACGCCTCGTCCGTCCGCCCGTCGGTCGCGCTCAAGAACAACGTCAAAAGGGTTGCGCTGGCGTGGCTTTGTTTGGCTGTTGGAAACGCTCACGAGTCGGCCGGGAAAAGCGTCCGGGTCCAGCGACGCCGTAGCTCGCCGGTCAACGCCGAGAGCGCTGCTTTTGTCAAGTAGCGCTCTCTGGTTGCAGCCATGTTGTGAGTGTCAGCGGTGCACCAGTGTGCGCACGCTTTCAAATACGGAATGTGCAAAAAGACGGCCTTATTGCCAAAGAAGATCAAATGATTGAGGAATTGCATCCAAAAAGGGGCGGGAGCAGAGCACCTTTGCAACAAAGTCCAACAAGACGGCGCTCGGCAAGCGTCGTGCTGCAAGCTTGGCGGGCAGGTGGACATGCGACTGAGGCTGTACCTTGTTTGTCTTGGCTCAGATTTGTTTGGCGACCTGATGGAGGTGGCGGAAGAAACGGCCCAAGGGGAGTAGAGCGGCAGGAGACCAGTCCTTCCTTCCTTCCTTCCTTCCTTCCTTCCTTCCTTCCTTCCTCCCTCCCTCCCTCCCTCCCTCCCTCCCCCCGCCCGCCATCTTGTGCTCATCCACAGGCTAGCCAGAGGCTCCGCTTCCAATGTGTGGGGGCATCCACGTCCACGCGTTCGCCAACGGGGTCCAGAAGACATCTTGAGAGAGCGCCCACCACGACTGTAGCTTAGCAACGAGACGCCCTCCGTGCTAGCTTGCTCTTTTGCTGCCACTCCAAAAAAAGATCCGCGCCGCCGCGACGGACTCCGGCTGGCTATTATTCAGAACCTCGCCATTCCATAATTGTTATTGATTGAAAAGCTTTGATGGTGATTCAGCGAAAAGAGGAACTACACTAAATCATTCGAGTACATGTTGAGAGTTTTGAACAATTTATTTTCATGTCGGTTTTTCTTTTTTGCATCATCCATTTGTGCGTAAGGACTCTAAAAGTAGACATGACAGTTGTGTATCCAAATGGAAAAGGTCCGTCCAAACGCATGCGAACTTCCTATTTGTTAGCTCTTGGGATCTGTGCTGACTATTAAAAGTTGAGCCTGGCCCGGCTTCCAAAGGAGCTTGCGTTTGTGCGTTTCCCGTCTTGCGGGTTGACGCCGGACTCCCAAATGAGCCCAAAAGGTTACATTTCGAGGCGGGAGGTGCGCGCCCCTCAACCACCCGCTGGCTGACAGTTTTCAAGGTATGAAACAGTAGTTCGGCCTAATCGGTGCTACGCAAGCAAATTCATTGGTCTCTGGCGCCCCCTGCTTGTTTCGCGGCGGCGGCGGCGGCAAAATGAAGGGCTTGATTGAGTCAGTCATCATGGCAACACATCAGGTTGACAGAACATTCAAAAGTGCGATCTATAACGGGAGTCACCTCATGGACATTTCACAAGAACCTCGTGTAAATCTGCCTCCCCCATATGCAAGCGTTTAGAAAGTGGCGCATGGTGCCATTTTCAACTTCTGCATGTTTTAACAACCCTGGTGAATTTTTATTCCCAATGCTTTCTTTTGGATGTAAAACATAACAGCAAAATGCACAAAAGAAGCGTCCAAATAACACGGGGGTGGGGATAATGCTTCAAAGAATTGCGAAATCCTGCACACACGCACACATTTTATTTTTCTTTTGTAACAAAAGCATTTTCATGTGAAGAAATACCGCGAAGGAGCAAATCAAAGCCAATGATCGCCACTGTCCCTCACCATGAGCCGTGGCCGGTCGGCGTCCTGCGGGAGCGACTCGAGTCGATGGCCAATCGCGACTCTCCGACGGATGGAGTCGGCGTCGGCGCACGAACGCGCACCCTAATCCGTCCGCGAAGCTGCGCTTTGGGCGGCGGCCCCGATACGAATGGAAAACGAGCAGCGACGGGGACGAGCGCCTCCGGTCGTTAGCGCTCGGCTAACTTTGGACGCGTCCGCTAGCGCTGTCAAACATGGATGGCGACTACCCGCCGATCATTTTTGCTCGCGTTCAACCTTTTGGGCCTTCGATCGTGAAGCGCTGGCAACAATCTTGCGTGAAATCATCAGCCGCGGCCGGGGCAACTTTTCGACGGATACGAAGCCACCCTTCGCAAAAGACGCGACCTGACCTGAGCCGCGCCGCTCCGCGCCGGCCGTTCAGCCGTCGGGGAGAAAGCGGAGGTCGAGCAGCGTTAACTCCCGACTGATGGGGGCGCTGTTCTCGTCGCACAGGACCAGGCTGCGCACGGCGATGACCACGTCTTTGCCGGGAAGGCTCAGGAGCGCGCACAGCCTCTCCGCCGCCACCTGGACGTGCTGCACGTGGGAGCCCGCGGCTGACAGCCAAGAGGAAACGCTCAGAGCGCCGCTCAGAGCGCGGCCGAGAGCCAACGGGAGCCCTTCGAAGCGGCTCTCACCTGTGTTGCGGAGCAGCCTGTCGGGCGCCACGTCCAGAATCTTCTGCACAGCCACGGCGGGGACCTGAACGCACAGCTGCCCGGAGCCCCGTCCGCTCACCGTCAGCACGGCCGGCCTGAAGACAGACGCAAGGTGTCAGAGGGTGGCGAGGCGCAGCGGCGTCCGGGGCCGCCCGCGGCTCTCACCTGTAGTAGCGCCGCACGGCGCTGGCCGGCAGGCAAGGGTAGCAGGGGAGGTAAATGCCGTTGGCGTCCGCGTCCAGCTCGGCGGCGCACCGGCCGCAGCCCGAATAGGTCACGTCGGCGCTCAGCGCCGCCAGGACGGCGGAGCGCGGTGCCGAGCCGTCCAAGCCGGGCGCCGGCGTGGCGTCCCGGCAAGGCTGGAAGCGGAAGGCCAGCGCCCGCACTCTGAGCAGCGCCTCTCCTGGGGACGACACACGCGTCTTCAGCAAGCGGCTTGGGTCGCGCGCCGCGCGGAGGACCGGTCTCGATCGACGGCCAATGCCAATGCCAATGGCAATGGCAATGGCAACGGCAATGGCAATGGCCCGCACCACCCCGCCCCGCCCCGCCCCGCCCCGCCCCGCCCCGGCGAAGCAGCCTGTCTGGGCTCCAATCTGGCCATAACCCTAAGACATCAAGCGCAATTTTTCAACGGCAGTAACCGTCCGTGCTAATTTTGTCCACTGGAGGGCGCCCCGACAATCGCTTGAATCATACTGTCAGCATTTGACGCCCTCGCCGAGTTTTACCGGCGCCGCAATGCCGCCTCATCGGAAATATCTGAGGAGACCCATTAGCGGGGCTGCCCCATACTGCAAAAACGTGCCATTTGGATATCGACTGCAGCGATATGGATACGTCTTCGATACATTGCACGGCATTAGCGAATAGTGACAAATGTCACTTGAGGGCTTGGACCTTCTTTCATGTGCCGCCGGCCCTAACTTGGACGGCGGATACATTTGGAGGTGGAACGCCCTGCCCAGTCAGGACGAGCGCCAGCCAAAACGGAGTGTGCCCGTGTGTGTATTTGTCCGCCGGTCACCTGAGTACTGCTGCGACAGCAGCGTGTCCACGTCCATCTCCACGCTGCGACCGGTCGCGCGCAGGAAGCGGCCCAGCCGCCGGTCGGAGGCATCCACTCGTCGGGCGTCGCTCCAGGGGGTGGTGTGAAGCTCGGGCAGCTCGGAGCGGGCGCCCTCCCGGACCAGGAGGAAGCGGACGTCCCAGACGGCGTCTGAAGGCGACGGGAAGGCGGCGCGCTCACGCGACAAGGCCGACACTTTCTGCCACCCGCGGCCGGCCAGCCCACCTTGGTGCGTCCTGAAGCGCGCCAGCCAGTCCAGAGCCGAACCCCGCAGCAGCAGCGCCCCCTTCTGGCCGTCGGCCCCCACCACGCTCGCCACCGCCTGACGCTCCAGCGCTGACCTGCGGCAAGACTCGGCCTCCGCTCGCCACTCTGCCGCGCACGGGAGCAAACGCGTGACGCCGCATGTTAGGACGGGCCCCAGAACGGGGGAGGACGACACGCGGGACACGAGCGGGCCTGTCGCTCGCAAACAATTTGGGCATCCGCGACAGCAGCAAAGAATGGCATAACATGAC
Source organism: Filicampus tigris (assembly GCF_054856515.1). Lineage (NCBI taxonomy): Eukaryota > Metazoa > Chordata > Actinopteri > Syngnathiformes > Syngnathidae > Filicampus > Filicampus tigris. The sequence continues at coordinate 24,917,337 of NC_141227.1, read as the reverse complement.
AGACGGCAGACGCCATTGGGCACCTCTCGCTCATCATTTGGTGGAGCCCACTGCCGCAGAGTGGCTCCGCCGTTTTGAGAGGAAGCTCCAAATGACGTCGGCGCGGCGCTGACGACAAACCGTGCTTTTCACCGTGCTCAAGCGCTTGACTGCAGGTTAGCGTTAGCCACGCACTAACCCCGATATCGACGCAAGACGGCACACGCGGCCGGACGTGCCCCAACCAACACGACGCCGCGGTCCGTGTCACTCACCCGCGCTGATGTATGCGTGCGCGACGCGCAGCAAGGCGTGGACCAGCGTGTTGACCGCACGTGGCCACGGGGGGGCGTACGGCAAGCGTTTCACATCCTGACGGGGACGTCGCGGCGTGGACAGCAGCAGGGGGCGCCGCTGTCCCAGGAAGTGGCAGAGAGAAGACACAGCGGCCCCATCCACATGCTGGCCACCTGAAAGGCAGAGAGGGGCTGAGGGGGGGGTGTCGCTGTTATGGGGAGGGCGGGGGGGGGGGGGCCTACCTGTGGGCCAGCTTGGGGCACTGACATGACCCAAGTTGATCAGTGTGCTGCTGAAGGTGGACTGCAGTACCTTCTCGCCCCTCCAGGTGTCCTCACTCAGCTGCAGGCCTTGGACACACACAACACTAATCATATGCAAGTTCTTCAAAAGGAAATGTGACTCTGACACAAATGTGGGGCCAATTGTCACAAGCGGCACCCCAGCCCCCCCCCCCTTCTCAACCAATGAGCAAACGCTACGGAAAAGTACTACTTGGGCCACTTGCACCGTCACGTCAAAGCCAAACGGTGTCGGCCGATGCCAGCGGAACCAGATGGAGACCAACCAAAGCCCCTCGCCTTTCGTACGCTCACGGGGGGGGGGGGGGGATAAAATAGAAGATGACAGCGACTGCGCTTGTTTCTTCACTTTCTTGTTTCTTCACTTTCTTGTTTCTTGACTTTCTTGTTTCTTAGTTCAGTGCCTCGCACAGCTTAAGTTTGCGCACGTTGCCTTTGAGCGAGCGACAGCAAGAGCCGACGGCGGGCTGGCCAGCAACTTTTCACCCGGCGGCGCCGGTCAGAGCAACTTTTTTCATTCTGCGACGCGCAAGACGGAAGAAGAGGGCCACGTTTCAGCACAACGTCGGGCGGGGGCGTTCAAACGCGGCCGCTGGCGCCGACAGCAGCGCGCCAAAGAGCTCGGCGCCAGCCAAAACATGCCAATGTCGGCGAGGCCTGAAATGGAAATCCAGGGCGCCGGAAGAAGCCCAAATGTGGAGACACAAGAGTGGAAAAAGTGTCTCCTTCAAGTTGACTTTGGCAGGCACGGGCTCGCCTACCTGTGATGAAGACGACGTCCCCGACGGCGACGGCCGCCGCCCGCAACGCCGCCCGTCGCCACAGCAGCACCGTCACGTCCACGCCCGACTGGTCCGTCACCACCACGCTGGCCAGGGGCACCGGCGAGCCGGCGCGCGCTCCGCGCTTCGCCTGCAAGGACGCCAGCCGCTTGGTGATGCTCGCCCACGTGATTGACAGGGTAGCCACCCTCAAGCAAGACACCTTCCGGGCCGCGACCGCTTCCGACAAAAACAATCATGCAAACAACACATTTGCAAGCCCGAGCGTCTTGGAACGTCTGCTAATATGCGCGTCTCCTTGGACACCGGCGCGAGGGTTGCGAGGCGAACGAGGACGCAAAGTGGCTCGGCCCTTTCCCGGCACCAACGTCGGCAACCGACAGCCGTCAGCAGTGTGCTTGCGGTGGGTCCCCTCCCTCTCTGCTTCGCGTTTGCCAACGCCGGCTCTTTCCGTCTGCTGCGGACGAGCCTTTGTTCCAACTAGCGCTGCGAGCCCTCGATCTTGTCGTCTAACTTTGGCATCAAAATGCAACTTCCTCATGACTCGCATTTATTGCTCTGTCGGTACGGCTACCGGTAAATAATCAGACAAGGGGTCAAATAGAGCGGTGTGAATCATCGCGGTACAAGAAACCCCCCAAAATCAGCGACGCACCGAAGCCGTAAAAGCGAAGCGAGGGCCGACATGTCCGCGCGAGCTTTGGTTTCTTCTCGTGTGCCGGAGCCAAGCAGTTACCTTGATTTCCTTCACTTGACAGGGACGAACCACGGCAACCAGAACCCGATAGCGAGCCGCCGCTTGGGCACAGTGGGCCAGAGGTGTCGCGCAAGCGCCGCCCGCCCCGCAGGGACCAGCCCTTTTGGACGCGGCCGCCGAGTCGGGACGGTCCTCCTCCTGCGAGCACGGCGCGCCGCGCCGGGTGGCCTCCGGGACCGCGCCTCCTCGGCTGAGGGGTCGACCTGGACCTCCCGCAGGGGCACTAGAAAGCTCGTGGGATCCTTGAGGCGAGCGGGCGGCCGGTCCCGGCTGATGGGCCGGCAAAGGCGAGTCCTGGCGAAGCGGGGACGCCGGCCGCTCTTGCGAGCGTTGCGGCGGCTCGCTGCTCTGATGAGCCGTTGAGGCCGAAGCCTCCTCGGGTGAGCTTTCAGCCTCCCGCGTGCCGCCCGCTTCATCTGAGAACAACAATTGCAATGGCTTAATTTGTCTTTTGTGGAAGCGGCACACTGGAAAAGAGTTGCCGGAGCCCAGCGACGTACAACAACAGAGAAAACGCGGCGATAGTCAACCCGCAGAAGGATACAATCGAGTGGCACGACTCGGGGCCGAGCGCGACAAGGAGCTGCCGCGCGAGCCTTCGCTCGTGTCGGGGGACGCGCGGCTCGACGGGCGGCAACTCCCGTCAAGTCAGTCCGGCAAAATGTTGGGCTCGGGGGAGCGAAGCGCGTCGGCGGTCGGGCTCACCGGCTGCGGGCGCGAGGCGGCCCTCCCGCCAGCTCAGCTCCACTCGTCTCCAGCGCCGGGGTGGCTCCCCCCGCGCGCCGCCGGCAGAGGGACGGGGGGCCCCCAGGAACGCGTGGACCTTGGGCCGCTCACTCATGCTGGCAGTCGAAGAAGAAGAAGAAGCAGCAGCGGCGGCAGCAGAAGCAGCGTATTAACCTCACCGATGAGATAATGAGGGGTTCAGAACAACCAGCAAAAAAGCTCACGACTCGGGCTGGGAAAAAACGCTTGTGCTCAAGAGAACTACTATGGGAAAGGTACACGGGTTTACTTGTGGCGACGGTGCCATCTTTGATTCTGGCGCCCTCGGAGCTGTCAAAGGAGACTCGAGTCTCTCGCTGCTCTTTCATCACACACATGTGCAACAAGAGGCAATGGAACTTTGCACCTCCGACATGCCAAGAAAGCGCCCATGTGAAGGGAGCTGTGCAGTATTCTGATTGGAGAGGATTTCATTTGGTTATTTACACTTGAGGTTTTTTGTATGGCCAGCCAGGGCGGCGTGGCAAATGACAAACGTGTTCTCAGTTGCCTTAGCTGGCTAAATACAAGCGTGTAGTTTCTTCGAATAACGAAAACAAATTCGAATTCATTGACATATCAACGAGCTGAATACCTTTCGATGTGAAATGGTGAGGAAGCAGCAGGGCTAGACAAACTTCGGGGACGACGATTCAGTTGGCACACAGCCAGTTGACTTGCAAAATTCTTTTGGGACACGCAAATGACGAGGACTTCACAAATACTGTACGGAGCGGGTAGCTAATGCTAGGCTAGGCCAGGCTAGGCTAGGCCAGGGCTAGGCCAGGCTAGGCCAGGCTAGGCTAGCGAGGTGCAGACGATGTCGACGTCCAGGTGAAGTCGTCGAACAGGAAAAGGAAAAAGGAGGGGGAGGAGGAGTTTCGGAGTTTCGGAGTTTCGGAGTTTTTCATTTTTGGCGTCGCTCCCACTTCCGCGTTGACTTGTCCAACTTTGATTTCCGCCATCGTCGTCGTCACACTTTGCGCCAACTTTGCCACCGAGCTCACCCCGGCCGACATGTACCAGCACAACTTGGCGGGGCTGCTCGCCCGGGGGACGGCGGCGGCCGGCTTCTGCCGGCCTCTGGCCCCCCCGCGGCACCACCGCGGCTACTCGCAGCGGGCCGCCGCGGAGCCGGGCGACGGCGTCGACGACCCCAACTTCTTCGCCATGGTCGAGGGCTTCTTCGACCGCGGCGCCGCCATCGTGGAGGACAAGCTGGTGGAGGAGCTGAAGACGCGCGAGAGCGCCGACAACAAGAGGAAGCGCGTCCGCGGAATCCTCAAGATCATCAAGCCGTGCAACCACGTCCTCAGCCTCAGCTTCCCCATCAAGCGGGACAGCGGCGAGTGGGAGGTCGTCGAGGGCTACCGCGCTCAGCACAGCCAGCACAGAATGCCCTGCAAGGGAGGTCGGAACGCGCTCGTGGGGGGGGGGGTGCGCTGTGGTATGGGGGCGACCGGGTCACCTCTTCCGTTGCCCGCGTGCAACACGAACGTGAACGTGGGCCGGGCCAGGTCACCGGGCGGAAAAGCGAAGCAAAAAAAAACAAACAAAGGCAGAGAAGCTCCGCCCAGATCAGGAATGTCAACATTCGGGTCCGGCTGCCAGATCGAGGACGCCTCAAGCGTTTTGTCGAGCACATCTCAAAACTAATTTCTGATTACTCTCTTCAACTTGATCAATTTGTTTGATGTTTGGTGTCGCTTAGTGACGAAAATATCCAAAGAAATGGGAGTGGTTGTACGGCACTGTACGCCCTCACCAAGCCAGCGGCCCTTTTGAAAGTCAGACCACCTTTTTGGCTGCCGATTGATGCCAAGGAAGGCCTAGGAGGCGTGAGGCTGCTTCACGTATTAATTCAATTCCACGCTCGCGAAGGTCGTCTGAAGTTTACAGTCGGAATCGCTAACGGACGCTCCGGATTAGAGCCGAAATGGGCAAGACGAGATCGGTCGAACAAAAGACGAGTTTTAAATGGTTTTTTTTTTTCCCCCTACAAAAATTGTTATACGGCGTACGCAATTTGAAATGATATAAAAAGCGTATAAAATACGGGGAAAACGTACAAGTTGACAGGTATGGTACAACGTTGACAAAAGGGTTGAAAGGTTTCTTCTTCTCGCGGCACTTTGAAGAGCTGCAGGCGCGCGGGCCTCAGATTCTGCGGCAAGTGGAACAAAGGAGAAGCAGCAACAGCAGCAGCAGCAGCAGCAGAAGAAGAAGAAATAATCCCGCGTGTGGTTTGCCTTCCAGGGATCCGCTACAGCACGGACGTGTCTGTTGACGAGGTCAAAGCGTTGGCGTCGCTGATGACCTACAAGTGTGCCGTGGTCGGTCAGTCCAAAGAACATGAGAGCAATGCGCTGCGTTTACACTCGGATGCTTGACGGCATCGTTTGCTGCGGCTGTCTCGCAGATGTTCCTTTTGGTGGCGCCAAGGCCGGAGTCAAGATCAATCCCAAGAAATATTCCGTAAGTCAGCCTTTGTCTTTGCTTTCCTCCTTTCGGGGGGGCCGTCGTCGGGCCTGCCGAGCTTGCCCGGAGCGCTCGAGTGGCCTGCGACGACACGCCGGCGGCGTCTGAATCTCGCCGGCCCGTTTGCGCTCTTGTCCGTGACGCTTGGAGTCGATGGTTTCCAGGACAACGAGTTGGAGAAGATCACCAGGAGGTTCACCGTGGAGCTCGCCAAGAAAGGCTTCATCGGTGAGTGCAAACACAAACGATCGTGGCTCAGCGGAACGAGTCGGGCTGTGTGCAAAATCAATTTGATCTCCACTCATTTGTCAGTACGGTTTGGGGGTTTGAAGAGCTTCTCGGGGGCCGCTTCCATCATTCGGACGGAATCCCCCGGCAGGGGAGAAATCCCGAAAAGCAAGCTGTCATTATGGTTTGCTTCATTCCATCAGCAAAATGGGAAATGGATCTCGGGGAGGAAAATAACAATGTGAGCTTTGATTTTGAGGCCATGTCCGATTCACGGCAAGGTAGGGCCGTAACTAACAATTATTTGAATCCTGCGTTCATCTGTCGGTGATTCTTGGGGCTTGTCGGATTTCAAAAGCATTTTTCAACCGTTGCCCGTTGTTTCCCAAAGTCCAGGCAGACGCTCGCAAAAGCCCGATTGCGAAAGCTAATCGGCCAGCTTTGATGGACGACTGGAGAAATGGGAGAATATTTCCCGTTGGAAATTGTGAGCATTTGCCACATTTTCCCTTCCAATTCAAATCAGTTGTGGAGCGGTCGGACAAGCGGCGAGTTGTCGATGAATCGTTGCCAAGCTGGCTCGAGGAACTCGCGCGTAGGGCGGGGGCGGGCGATTCGGGGGCCACTGTCGCGCGCGTTTTCCATCTCTCCCTGCTCCGACACACCCGATTCCGATGATCCGGATGTTCAAACGTCTTGTCCAAGTTGTCTCTTAGCGGCCGACGTCAATTAGCGCTTTGCTCGCTCGGGCGCATTTGCGCAGGTCTCGTACCGGTCTCCTTTGAATAAACGATGAAAGGAAATCATTATTTGGTTCGACCTAAGAGGTCGCATGCGTCATCATGTAGCAAATATTCGGCATTTTCTTTCAACATCAAATTGATGCTTTTGGATGGAGAAAAATGCTCTTTTTATTGATGGCGCTGCACCAGATTTCCGCGGCCATTTCCGGACACTCAAAGCGCTCACGGCGGAGCCGAGTCATCGGTGCACGCGCTGCGCCGGCGGTAAAGGACACGGCCGCCATCGCACGAAGCCGGCCGCACAGCGTTTTAGAGCCGGAATCGGAATAGCGCAATCTTGTTTGCTCGCGGCTATGGTACGGCCCCAAGCGAACCTTGGCCCGCGCCTCGCGGCGAAACACCATTTCCGCGGGAACGAAAGTCCTCGACTCGAGCGAATGTACGAGTAGCTCCTTGACGCCAGGATGGCCGCAAAGCACACACGTTCTCTCAATGAAATCGCACACCTCGCTTGTACCTTGTCCCAAGGAGGCGCCTTACTGGAACTGATTTGACTTGAGCACAGAATCGGCAAATATTGCCATCGCCAAGAGCAAATTGTTGAAATGTGGAACGGCGGAGCACAAATGTGGGGTTTTGCGCCGCGCAGGGCCCGGCATCGACGTTCCCGCTCCGGACATGGGCACGGGCGAGCGAGAGATGTCATGGATCGCCGACACCTTCGCCACCACCATGGGCTACAACGTGAGTGGGGCCGCGACGTGAGTGGGGCCGCCCGACGCGGCGGGCGCTGACTTTGTGTGCCCGGCGGCGCAGGACATCAACGCTCACGCCTGCGTGACGGGCAAGCCCATCAGCCAGGGGGGCATCCACGGTCGCATCTCGGCCACCGGCAGGGGCGTCTTCCACGGCGTGGAGAACTTTGTCAACGAGGCGGCCTACATGAGCAAGCTGGGAATGTGTCCCGGCTTCCGCGACAAGACCTTCGTCATTCAGGTAGCGGCCGCCGCTTTTGCCGCGTACTCGCCGGCCTCGGCCACTGGGAGGCAGTACTGTTGACCGCGGTCGAGGCGCGGGCCTCCTTCTTCTCTTTCGTCTCACCTTTTTGATGGAGCGTGAAGACGGGACGAGTCTCGTCGTTCCTCCGCGTGGCTTTCGAACCGGCTCGCTTCCGCTCGTCTCCGTAGCCGCTCACGCGCTGGACAAATCTGCCGGCGTTTTCAAAGCGACTAAATACGTTCCGAATGGTGACTAGCCATTGTTCGCTTTTCCCTGGCGCAAAGCAAAATGTGTGATGTTGGGGATTTGATTTTGCCCACCCGGAGCGTGTCGGCGCCTCAAACGGCCGGCCGGGCCTCGACTTGCGCTTCAGGGTTTTGGCAACGTGGGCCTGCACTCCATGCGCTACCTGCACCGCTTCGGAGCCAAATGCGTGGGGGTGGGCGAGATCGACGGCAGCATCTGGAACCCGGACGGCATCGACCCCAAAGAACTGGAGGACTACAAGCTGGTGCGCGTAACCCCGCCGCCGCCGCCGCCGCCGCCGTCCCCTTGAGCCAATGAAAAAGCCGGCCGCGTGTCTGCAGGCCAACGGGACCATCGTGGGCTTCCCCGGGTCTTCGCCGTATGAAGGCAGCATCCTGGAGGCCGACTGCGACATCCTCATTCCCGCCGCCGGGGAGAAGCAGCTCACCAAAAGAAACGCGCCCAACGTCAAGGCCAAGGTCAGGCGCCGGCCCACGTTCTTCCTTTGCTTGCGGGGACGGGCAGCGTGTGCGCGCGGGCGTGGCGCCGCGCACAGTCAAAGATGAAGCCGTCCGTGTCGTTTGCGCAGATCGTCGCCGAGGGCGCCAACGGTCCGACCACGCCCGAGGCCGACCGCATCTTCCTGGACAGGAACATCCTGGTCATCCCGGTGAGACTCCGCCCACTAACTCATCCCTACGTTAAGTGTCGCCACGCTAAGCGCCCCCGCCCCGTTAGGACATGTACCTGAACGCGGGCGGCGTGACCGTGTCGTACTTCGAGTGGCTGAAGAACCTCAATCACGTCAGTTACGGCCGCCTGACCTTCAAGTACGAGCGAGACTCCAACTACCACCTGCTGAGTGAGTGAGACGGCGGGGGGGGGGGGGGGGGGGGGGGTCGGGGGTCGTAGCCCCCCCAAAGGTCTGCCAAAGTTGACCCTGCTCAAGTGCAACAGACCTTTCAGCTTGAGTCCGGAAGGCAAATTGCCGTCACGCCGCACAGCTGCGCCTGCTCAATTGGCTGACGTCAGGACTCGCTTTTTGAATATTGGCCAGAGTTTAGCCCGTCGTGTTTACGCTTCCTCGCCAAATGCGACTCCGTCAAGGAGGTCGTGTTTGCACTTGCTTGCGAGGAAGGAAGGCGTCTCTGGCTTTTCTTTTGAGGTCATCACTTCACGGCAAAGGAAAGAATGGTGCGGAAATCGAGTTTGGCCACTAAGGCGACTCGTGTTGCGTACATTGATCCAAGATGAACTCAATTCATCAGTTCAACAAATAGTCAAGGGCAAAGTCTCGGAGAAGCGTCTCGGAGAAGCGTCTCGGAGAAGCGTCTCGGAGAAGCGTCTCGGAGAAGCGTCTCGGAGAAGCGTCACGTGTCCCGACCGTCATTCGGCTCTCCTTTGTTGCAAGTGTCAAGGGACCAAAAAACAAGTTTGCTTTTGTCCTATTTCCAAATTGATCGGCCATTACGCCGAGGTTTTTCCTGCCGGATCTCGGCATAGGCCCCCCGAGCGGCAAATAGATAAAGGCGGAGCCCTGGCCTGACGTTGGAATGGGAAGGGGGGGAAAGGGAGGGGGGAAAAAAAAAAAAAAAAAAAAAAAAAAAAAAAAGCCTTTAGCAGTCAAGGGGAAACGTCGGCGGCAGCGGCCCACGAGGGTCCGCTCGACTGCCGGTCTTGCCGGACGCAAGCCCACAAGATGTTTTTCTTGTGTCCTCAGTGTCCGTCCAGGAGAGTCTGGAGAGGAAGTTTGGCAAGCACGGCGGCGCCATTCCCATCGTTCCCACCTCGGAGTTCCAGGCGCGCATCGCTGTGAGTACTTGACTGTGCCGACCCGGCGCCGATACGTACGCGGCAACGTCGACCGAGCGCCCGGTCGGCGGCCGAAAGAGCAAACGCTGACTCGCCGACGGTCAAAACGCACGTCTCCAAACGGAAGCGCTTTGGATTGGATTTGGCCATTCTGGTGAGGATTTGCAAGTCATGCTAATCACTAGTATGCCAACGGCATTTTCAATCGGGTGTTAGCGTTCAGCCTTCGACTTTGAAATACACGAGGTGCTTTCCCGACTCGTCTTGAGCTGGGAGAGGCCGCGGGGAGCTTGAAGCCTCTTTTCCCCGCAGCTGCTCAAGAAGTGCCAACGGGCAGCCTTTTGTCACCTTGAGTTGAGTTCAGTGCCAGCACTCAAGGGCGACGCGACTCGTGTGTTGAAAAAGCTCATTGGTCAAGTCGCTCGTATGTCAAGGCGCCGGCGTACGTCTGTGCTTGCGCGTGTGGTAATACCTGCGCCGTGCCGCAGGGGGCGTCGGAGAAGGACATCGTCCACTCGGGCTTGGCCTTCACCATGGAGCGCTCGGCCAGGGTAAGGAAGCTTCCCGCCCTTTGACCTCTGCGCCCTCAGCCTTTTGACCTTTGTCGTCTTCCCGCAGCAAATCATGCGCACGGCCAGCAGGTTCCAGCTGGGTTTGGACTTGCGAACGGCCGCCTACGTCAACGCCATCGAAAAAGTCTTCCAAGTTTACGCCGAGGCGGGACTCATCTTCACGTAGCCGTCAGTCACGCCCACTCGCTGGCTTTGTGCGGGATGACAACGCCGCCAGCCTTCAAAGAAGAGAGAAAAAGCCAGACTTGCTGGTGGTGATGGTGATGATGAGGATGATGAGGATGATGAGGATGAGGATGATTGCATGTCCAAAGTGGCCAGCTAATGTGCACCACTTTTGGTGTAATTTGATGACGTCCATGTAAATACATTTTTTTCACCTCTTTCAAGGAGCTTTGGACTTCTATTCGTCTCGGTGTCATCGTCATCATCAAGATAAAGGTCACGTGAATCGTTCAAATGTTCATCGGCATGTTTTTCATATGAGAGAGAATTAAAGGCTGACGCGTGTGTATTGTCGTATGCTACCGTGTGGAGACTTTTAGCATGTTAGTGTTGTATCTCTTCTCAGTTTTCAAGCAGCGGGAGGATGGTGGGTGGCATCTTGATGGATCGTGTGAAAGTCGTTTTGGAGCAATCAAGCCATAATGTCGTGTAATCTAAGTTTCACAAATGCAGCTCGCAACAGGAAGCAGCACTTCCAGTGGGGTTTTTTTTCCGAGGGACTTTTTACATTCATGTCCGGTTGTATTTCTTTTAGACTAAAACATTTGATTGCCATCTTACGAGAGAGTATTTCTCCCACACCAGAAAGTTCACATTTTAATGTCATATATGAATTCCACGCTATAACTTCCGCGCTGTAAGTTTCATATTGCGCAATCAATTTCCCGTTTGCTTTGACTGAAAACGACATCAGAGTTGCTCAGGTAACAACCGATCATGGCTCACTGTTTTCTGAAGCTGGGTGGCAAAATGGCCGCCCCCTGACATGGACAAAAACGGGTGGATTTGACTGTTTAACTCATTCCACAGATGCAAGATTAATCAGAATGCCGTGTTTACACTAGTGGATGCGCGTAGAGAAATATTTTGGTCGGCTTGACTTCCGCTTTAAAGACCTAGTGTGAAGTAACTTGAGAAAATGCCAAATGAAATCCAAGTGAAGCAATTAAACACTATACAGAAAAATGAAGCATGAAAAAAATCATTTGTATATCACATATTTGACAAAATCAGCGTTTTTCCAAAGCGAGAGGCTGGCAAGCTCGAAACCTGAAGTGCGACGTCATTAGATGAACGACTGTGGCAGCGCTCAATGGGGAAAGCGTATTTCCAACTTATATGAGGGGCTCCGGGGTGTTTGAAGAGGTTGTCGGCATAATGCGTGTCGCACCGTTGCGCTGCCAAATTGTCCTGCCCCACCGAAACTTCCTACCGAAGGCTGATTTGACGGTCTGTTCTGCCAAAACGTCCGACCCTTGCCTTTGCCAAACTTCCTCCCGAAGGCTAATTTGGCAGCCAAACTGCTACCGTGCGCTCTCAGCTTGTTCTGTTTGGATGCAGACTGGTAGGTAGAACTAAAAAAATAAAAATAAAAAAATCCTGACACGAGGTGCAAGCAGGTAGGCCGTCCTGACATTTGAGCGTGGTATATACAGTACATCAACTGCGTGATGACTGTGGTCACCAGATCAACACTATGCTCAAAAGCTACAAGAAAACACAAAATGCTTAAAAGTCAGGACAGGAAACACACGGCAAAAGTATTTTTGAGGCAATGAAAAATTCTAATCAGAGAAAATAAAAACGAAAATGGTAAGTAAGTAGTCAGCACTTTTAACCGAAGGCACGACAGGTAGGACAAAAAGTTACAAAATTCCCACAAAAACACTTATCGGCGTAATGCAGTACCATGGGTGGCTGGCGACTCGATCTCTTCTCATGACGTCACTCGCCGAACATTTGCATTTGTGTTCTTAAGCGCGTCGCTTTGGGTCTAATTGTGAATCCGGGTGGGGTGCGTACGTCATAAAAACTAGCGAAAGTATGCTTCAAATAGTTTTAGCCGCCAAAAGATGGTTGGCCGAGTTGACTTCAAACTAGGTCTTTAAGCCGCCCGTATCCCACTGAGAAACAAGTGAATCCGTTCAAAATGTCTTGGTTGACGAGCGAAATTGTTTGCCAATGTCTTTGTGGAAGTTGAACGAACGAACCCTGAAGAAAAATCAACATTCGCGCCCTTCGCCGACACTCACAAACTTTGCTGCTCGGTGGGATACGGGCCACAAAAAGCCAGTCACCTGTACCGGAAGGAACTGCAAGTCAAACTTTATACGTTCGAACGCGATAGCGTGACATTTATCACATTCAACGTGAGTCTCAACTTTTTGAGTGCGCGTGTGTGTGCGTGTGTGTGTGTGTGGCAGCGAATACGCTTCTATCAACTTGGAGCTGTGAAGACTATTTATGACGCCCCCTGTTGGCAGCCACAGCGTTTCTATCGCGTCATGACGTCAGCCAAGGTGGACGCTGGAAGTGCTGACCGTACACGCAAAAACATTCCACTGGCTCTTATATGTATGGATACATTTATTTGTTTGCGCAATGTGCTTCGGTGTTAACATAATTACATCATTGACGTCAGTTTGACAAGCGAACTTACCTGGGGGAAAAACTAAACAAACGCTTTTATTTCTGTCGGCGCAAACTTCCGGCTGTGCGGGGGCTTAGCCTGCGCACCAATCAGAGCTTCGGACTCGCTCCGGAATTCCCCGCCATCTGCGGGGCTTTCCGCCCTGACTGACAGGCTGGCGGTTGCTTTGGCAACGCCGCTTCCTCCGTCCGAGTGCAGTGGTGAGAGCGAGCTGAACTTCCGCGAAACGAGCATTCCTTCCAAAATAAGAGTTTGATGGTAACAAGCAGCATCGGGCCTTGGCCGTTGCGAAATCGTTGATCAAAATCTTTGCTGGAGCTGGAGTTCGCCACTGACAAGTCAAAAACGAAATGGTGATACGCGAGTGTACGCAACAGCACCAAGTCAAATAGAGACAAACGTTTGACTATAAAACGCTTGTCTTGAAAGTTTTCAGAGGAAGTACATCTGGTTCCTATCCTGTTTTGTTTTCGACTTGGCGACACTTTGGCCGATTTGGAGTTTCAACAACTACTCGCACATCGCAAAGGAAAAAGGTAAAATCACTCTTTTATCATCTCATTACGTTTTGATTGATAACAACATGATAAGATAGCAATAATGTCTGAGCAACTTGTACGTGTAACCAAGCCCACTCATCGGGGGCGCGTCATTAAATACCCTGCTAAAAGCTCAGCAATTCCCCGAAAAAAAGGTATGGGGGGGGGGGGGGGGGGGCGCTCGAGACGCGTGTGCGTGCGTGCGTACCAGCTGACTTTGCGTGGGGGGCGGCGTACACCCTGCAGTGGTCGCCAGCTAATGTCAGGTCACGTTCAGATGAAAAATGGACTGGTCGCGAGTGAAGCAGGTCACGTGGAGAAAAGACGGACTGGTCGCCCACCGATCGCAGGGCACCGACAGACAAATTGACTGGTCTCCAGTCATTGACAGGTCAGATATACACAAAGACTGGAGTGTTCGCCAGCCAAAGCCAGGTCACATGTGGACAAATGGATTGGTCCCCAGTCATTCAGAGTTCACATATGGACAACCAACAGACTGGTCGCCACTCACTGTCATGTCACGTGTAGACAATTGGAAGTGCGAAAGGACGGGAAAGTTGATGATGAAGACGTTGTTGAACGGGGGTTTTCAAACCTCTTGCCGAGAAGCAAACGAGTCATGTGACAGTCAAACTTGTTTTCTCCTTCTCCTTCTCCTTCTGCTCCTTCTCCTTCTGCTCCTTCTCCTTCTGCTCCTTCTTCTTCTCCTCCCCCTTCTCCTCCTCCTCCTCCTCCTCCTTCTCCGCCTGCTCACTCACTCATCCAAACAGCAGGATGACGGAAGCTCAGTTGATCAACGGCTACGACAGCGACGTGAGTTTTTGTCTTCTTCTGGCCGGACCGCATGCTTATGTCACACGTCGATGCTAAAGTAGCACGTTTCCAACACGGCATGTCGCTAACGCAGTTACAGTTCAACTTGACGCCGTATGAATACATTCCTCCCGTAGACGTGAAGAGCGAAGCGTACATACCTGAGACAGGTAATCTGGTCTCACGGCGATGACATCAGCAAGGTCGCCCACGCGCGCCTCCTTCCGCTCGATAACTTGCCTTTGTGTTTCAGCGCACGGCCCTTACATCCAAATCATCGAGGAGCCCAAACAGGTGAGCGGCTAGCAACGAGCTAGCGGTCCGATGCGGAGGACGCCGTCCACGTCATCTCCTTCTTCTTGCGTTCCGCCAGCGCGGCTTTCGCTTTCGCTATGAGTGCGAGGGTCCGTCGCACGGGGGCCTGCCGGGAGCCTCCAGCGAGAAGAACAGAAGGACGTACCCCACCGTCAAGGTGAGCCCCCGCCGATGGCTTTGGTTGAGATCCTGGCTGACGGTGCTGACGGTGCGTGCGCGCGCCAGATCAACAACTACGTGGGTCACGCCCGCGTGGAGGTCCAGTTGGTGACCCACACGGACCCGCCGCGCGTGCACGCTCACAGCCTGGTGGGCCGCCACTGCAACGAGAACGGGACCTGCACCCTGGACGTGGGACCCAACGACCTGACCGCCTCGTCAGTAGCGCTCTCGTCTTTCACGTCTTTGCGGTTCGCGGCGCCCGGGTCTTTGACGCGGGTGCTTTTTGACGCCTCGGCCCCTGCGGTCGAGCGGTTGCAGTTTCAGCAACCTCGGCATCCTCCACGTGACCAAGAAAGGCGTGGCGGAGGTTCTGACGCGTCGGCTGCGAGACGAGTGGCGTCGGCGTCGGGGAGGCTCGGCCCACCTGACGGCGGCCGAGGAGAGCGCCCTGAGCAAGGACGCCAAGGAGCTGTCCAAGATGGTGGACCTCAACATCGTCAGGCTCAAGTTCACCGCCTTCCTCAAGGACAGCAACGGAGGGTTCACGCGAGCGCTCAAGGCCGTCGTCTCCAACCCCATCTACGACAGCAGTGGGTCCGGCCCGCGCCCGGCCCCTCTCGGCCCCTCTCGGCCGCTCACCCCTCTTTCTCTTCCCGCCAGAATCTCCCAACGCGTCCAACCTGAAGATCTCCCGCATCGACAAGACGTGCGGCTCCGTGCTCGGAGGAGACGAGATCTTCCTCCTCTGCGACAAAGTCCAAAAAGGTGCCGACTGTTCCGTAGCATTTGTTTTGGGAGCCATACCGGTGTGAGTACGAGTTCGCCGTTACCGCGAGCACTTTTGACGGACGACTGTAAAGAAGAAAGCTTTCCTTCTTTCTTTCTGGCGCGCGATTCGCAAACCTGGCAAACGGGTGCGATGTAGCGTCAACAACGGGCGAGGAACACTTCACTGCCCGTGGGATTTTGTTTGGTTTTTTTGCCTTCAGTATCGGCGACCGGTGTAAGGCCGCCGGGGGCCGCATTTCCGCAGTCTCTTCACGGACGCGTTTCTATTGCGCATGCCAACGGCGAGGCCCCAGTGAAGACTTCTGACGGAGAAACGGCGGCCGGGACCATCGGCTTCACGATGGCGCCGTGTCGATTGTGCTTCAAAGCGTAGGGCGGAGGGGGAGGGGGGGGGGGGCGCCGAAACCGGGGGGGGGGGGGGGATGGGCGCGCTAACCGCTCGGCCAGTCGGCTTCCTCACGCACGCGTCAGCGATCGTCCGCCACGTTGAGCCACGCCGGCTGACGGACGCAAAGGTGCTAATCAAAGGCCCCGTCCCGTGATTCTTTGCCGCAGACGACATCGAGATCCGCTTCTACGAGGACGAGGACGGCGGCTGGGAGGCCTTTGGCGACTTCGCTCCCACCGACGTCCACAAGCAGGCGAGTCAAGGCTCCGGCCCGGGCCAGGCTCCGGCCCGCGCCGCGCCGCGCCGCGCCTGACCCGGCGCTCCCTCTTTGCTTCCTCCCTCAGTACGCCATCGTGTTCAAGACGCCTCCGTACCACACGGCCGAGCTGGAGCGGCCCGTCACCGTCTTCTTGCAACTCAAGAGGAAAAAGGCGGGAGACTGCAGCGACCCCAAACACTTCACGTACATCCCGCACGTTCAAGGTCGGCCTCTTCACTTTGCTCCTCCTCTTCCGTGACTACGGTTGGGCTTCTTTGTCCCCGCTGCCAGTTGCCTGCCGAGACGCGCGCACCAAAAGTGGAGGCTTAGCCTTAGTCCACAGCTGAGGACCGGACCGGACCGGACCGGACATAGCCTCCGCGATCCTTTGGCATTTTCTCATGGGTGACAGAGCCCGCACGAAGATGCAAAACACGTACCTGTCAACTTGAACGTTTTCCCCCTATTTTAGAGGGTAGGGTTTTTGATCATTTCAAATTGTGTGCGCCGTATCACAATTTTTGTACGGCAAAAAAAAAAACACGTGAATAACTCGTTTTTTGTTCGACCGATCTCGTCTTGCCCATTTCGGCTCTAATCCCGAGCGTCCGTTAGCCATTCCCACTGCAAACTTCGGACGACCTTCGCGAGCGATAAGATTAAATGTACGGGCGAATTACAGCTTTTGTAAGATTCAGCACAGCCCGGGCTTGAGGTATGAAAACAGTTGCGGTCGTACCGTCCGGCAAGCGCAACGCGCTAGCGTTTCACTTTCATGAACAAAAACGAGAGGGAAATCTTTTGGTCATTTTTCAACGGACGAAGACTCGACGAGACGAGGCTAAAACCTCCTCTAATAAACAACCTTTTCTTGGACTAAAATGCCGCACTTGTACTTGAGATGAGTAACTGGGAGAGAATCGAAAACTAAAGTAAAAGTGAGAGCAAATTGAAAAATGGCTGACAGAACGAACACACTAGCACGCGCGCGCGCGCGCACGCGTGTTCCAGCCTGATGCAATGGGAACCTTGGGCTCTTGGTGTTGACTTGTTGAAGAAGCGCACTTTGAACATCAAATCTTGCTCTTTGCGCCCCCTCCGGCGGTCCGGTTCAGACAAAGAGGAGGTGCTGAAGAAGAAGCAAAAGCCCCTCCCCCACTATGAGCCCTGGCGAGGAGGCGGCGAACGAGGAGGAGGAGGTGCCGGCGGCGGCTTCGGAGGGGGAGGAGCCGCAGGCGAAGGTGAGGTCGACGCTAACCACCGATGCTAAGAGCAAAAGCTAACCCTTGGCCGTTTGTCTCTTTGAGGTTTTCACTTCAGCCAGCACATGAACGGCGCGGCGGGAGGAGGAGGAGGGGGCGGAGTTTTCTATTCCGGGAGCGTCGTCGGCTTCGGAGGAGGAGCGCACGTGGCCGGCTCCGCCCCCCAGCACGGGCGACTGTCCATCGTCGGTACGACACTTCCCCGCGCGTTGCGTCGCGCGTTGCGTCGCGCGTTGCGTCGCGCGTTGCGTCGCGCGTTGCGTCGCGCGTTGCGTCGCGCGTTGCGTCGCGCGTTGCGTCGCTGGCGGCACGCCGTCTGCCGTTTACACTTTCATACGCTCGACCTCCGCATCTCGATTTCCTTGTTTGCTCCCGCAACGGCGCAAACATCCAGAAAAATAGCAAAAGAAAGAAAACACACCAACGTGGGGCCCGGGGTCTGTTGTGTCGTCACCATGTGACGTCACGCGACGTCATGCCTTATCGCCGGCCGTCCTGTGACGTGCGCGCCCGCGTGGCCTCACGTGGTTGTTGCTCTCACGCCGCTTCACACGGGTGACTGAGGCGTCGGTCTCGTCCGCAGCCGCCGCCGCCTTCCAGGCTCGCCAGGCGCGCGCCGCCCTCCTGCAGTACTGCGCCAGCGGCGACGCTCGCTTCCTTCTGGGCCCGCACGGCCGCCTGTGCGCCACGCCGGACGCCGGCGGAGACACGTGAGTCAGGGTCCGCGCCCCCGGCCGCCGCCGCTTCCTTTCTGACGTGAGCGCCCCCCCCCCCCCCCCCCCCCGCAGCCCCCTGCACCTCTCCGTCATCCACCAGCAAACGGCCGTCGCCCTCCAGCTGATCGACACGTTGCTGAGCAGCGGGCGGGGGCGCGTACTCGACCTGGCCAACCACCTGCAGCAGGTGGGCGGCACCGGCCCGAGCGAAAGGGAACGCGGCCGATGCAAAAATCAATCTTCATTTCAACGCTCAACCGCGTCTGCCAAGGCGAAGGGCGCGTAACCCGCGTATGTCATGTGACCGACCGACAGACGGCGCTCCACCTGGCGGTGCTGACGCGTCAGCCGCGCGTCGTGGAGGCGCTGATGAGGGCGGGGGCGGACCCCGGCCTGCGGGACAGAGACGGACGCTGCCCGCTGCACCTGGCGGCGCTGGGCGGCGACGTGGCCACGCTGCGCGCCGCGCTGGCCCGGCTGGGGGAGGGACACGCCCACCTTTTGACCACCGACGATTACCACGGTGAGCGGGCGGAGACGCCGCCGGCAAAAAGGGCTTCCGGCCACGCGGCGTTCGGGCGCCCGCCTGGCGTCTCACGTCAGCCGAGCGCGTTGTCCGGCCGCCGTCGCTTGTTGCCCGCGCGGACATTTTGTCTTGCCGGCGGCGTGTGCGCGCGTCCCGCCTGCCGTCATTGACGTGTGCTGCGGCGTCAGGTCTGGCCCCGCTTCACCTGGCGGTTCGACGCGACGGCCATCGTTGCCTGCGCCTGCTGGTGGAGAGCGGCGCCAAGGTCAACGCGGCCGAACGGAAGGGCGGACACACGGCGCTGCACATGGCGGTCAATCAAAACCTCCTCAAGGTCGCCTGCACGCTGGTCACGCAGGTAGCGCGTCACACAGTTGACATGAGGATGACGAGGATGATCCTCAGCTCTTTTCTGCTGGCAGTTGAAGGCGGACGTGAACGCTCGCACTTTTGGAGGAAACACGCCTCTTCACCTGGCCGCTGCCGCACACGCGCACACGCTGTGCTCTGTTCTGCTGGCCGCCGGTACGTTCGTGCGCGCGCGCGCAGCGCGCGCGGCCTGGCTCCGTCACGCACGCTGGCTGGCAGGCAGGCTAACCGGCTTTGCGCTCAGGTGCCGACAAAGACGCGGAGAACGACGAGCCGCTGGTCCTAAGCTCCTCCGATGATGACGACGACGACGACGACGCGGAACAGCCGGAGGCCCGGGAGTCCCGGGAGTCCCGGGAGTCCCGGGAGGCCCAGGAGGCGGGGGCCGAGGCATCCCGGCGGCCAACGGGCTGGCGGAAGAGGCCAGTGGGCGGTCACACGCCGCTGGACCTGGCCAAATGTCACAAGGTAGCCGGCCGCCTCCTTCAAAGCCAAAGTTGCGCCCGCCCTTGGGAGTAAAAGCGCGGCCGTGTGACGCCGCAGGTCAGGAAGCTGCTGACGTCCGCTGGTCACGTCGCCGACAAGCTCAAAGGCAAAGCAGGTTCGTCTCCGGCCGCTCGCTCGCGTCGCGTCGCGTCGCGTCGCCGCGTGTCCTTTGCGTGTTCGGCTCACTTGACGCAGGCGTGCTAGATGGGGAGCCTTGGCGGGTGGACGAGGGCACGCTGCGCCACCTGGTGGAGGTGCTGAGCGACGCCGGCGTCCCGTGGAACAAACTGGCCGACAAACTGGGAATGAAGCCGCTGGCTCGCCTCTACCGGGATAGCCCCGCCCCCTACCACAGCCTCCTGCAACACTACCAGGTCAGGACGCCGCACGGACGAGCAAGGGGTGTCCGGCCTCGCTCACCTTCCTCTTTGGTGACGGCAGCTGGGCGGCGGCCCCGAGGAAGACGTGCTGGAGGCCTTGGAGTCGCTGGGCGTCCGCGACGGCGTCCGCCTGCTGCGCCGGCACCCTCGCCCGGACGCGCCGCAAGACAAACTCAGACAAGGTGCCCGCAAACACGCACGCCGGGGGGCGCCGCGGCCGAGGGGAAGGCGCGATGACGCTAACCCATGCGGCGTTATTGATATCGCGCATTTCAGAACAAAGCACGTTACGACGAGGGCAAAATGTGAAAGCCGTCGATTCAAAGCATTGGATGGACCCCGCCGAGTCCGCCGGTCTGGCAAATTGCCAAGGAGGCGGCTCGCTCCTATTTGGGCCACATTTGAGTGCAATAGCCAGCGCCGCCCGGCCGCTCTTCATTTTGTCCACCGTGAGACGAGCGAGCCAAATGCTCGATCGGCAACACTGCCGCTTTATGCGTTCGGCGGGGGACAAGCACTCCCAACCGTCGACTCGCCATAAGAGAGGAGACTTAACGGCCCGGCTTTGGTGCGGCGAGCAGAGGGGGAGGGCGGGTTGCAAGTCCTCAAACCTGGTCAAGCAGTTGACCTGACGTGACGATCAAGTCTTGAGCCTCATCTTCGCACATGACGAATGATTTCAGGTAACGCGGGAAAAAATGACAACCTCGCCGTAACGGACGAGACCTAGCTCAAGGTGTCAAAACTCTCGACAACTATTCACTGATCAAATTAAATCGACAACCATTTGATTATTCAACAACTATTTGAATAATTGTTTCGAGCCACGGTTTAACTTGAAACGAGCGGTTTTGCGATCCGTCGGCCACCGATCGGCTGATTTTTCCGTGGAAAAGCACGCGATCGGCTTATGTCAATCGTTGCCGATCACAAAAGCCATCGCCCGCGGCTCGTGCTTTGCGGCCTTCGCCCAACCTGAGACCAGCCCGTGCGCGGTGTAGCGTCCGCCGCCCCTTTTCCTGAACACCGCGCACCGGCCCATCCCCAATGCCCACACTTGCACCCTACGGTCCTCATTCCAAGTGGACACGTAGTGTTCGGGAACGCAGGTCACAAGTGTACAAATGTTGCAGAATTGGGACTGCGTGACGTCATCGACTTACGTCATCTCGTTACGCTACGGCGTCATCAGCCGTGGCGGCGCGGGTTGTTGTTTTGGCCATTTTGCCATTGAAAATTATATTCAAACTTCAGTAAAGAAGCAGTTCTCCCAGTCAGTGGGAGCTCTGGCTCCATTATTTGGACTATTTGCGGCTCTGCACTGTCTGGGGCGCATGCGCAGAAGGTCGCCAAGAACGGCAGCTCCACTCGGACGAAATACGTCGATGACATTTAAAACGATTGAATTAAAATACACATATGATAAACTATGTCATAAATTCCGGGGGTTTTTTCGGCACGGGAATTCTAGCCAATGTCGTCTGTTTCACGCTATTTTGGTCAATTCCGGAATGAATCGTGGGCAAAATGGATGCACGCTCATCTTAAGTGTGGAAGACGGGCGCAAAAAGAGCTGGCCGATAATTGGCACACCCGACACAACTCGCGGCCTCGACGACTGGAATGCGCAATTGAGGGGAACAAGGGTGCAAGTCTTGTCTTGTGGCTGTTGGGATTGGGGCACCAAAGCATTAACTGAGTCCATTTGAAATCATGTACTGCGGAAATATGGCTGGAATGTTTTGGGGTTTTTTTCTGATTCATTGAGTAATTTGAAAAAAAAATTTGACAGATTCCTGGATCATTAAAATAATTGCTCTTGAGCAGCTCTAAAATCGAAAAAGGTGCAACTAACGCCTAAGCGTAACATACCATCCATTCCAACTCGCGTAACGGGTTTTTCCTTTGAGTTGACCCGGCCGGCAAACGTTCCTTACCGTGTGTGCCGAATCCGTGGCCGCGTCTGACGCTTGGCACCTGCTGGCGAGTGCTTGGCGATGACAGGAAGAAGTGGGAACATTTGGCAGCCTCCATCTCCTTTTGGCTCCTTGTTTGTGCGTTATTGTTGTAGTTGTTTTCCTGCTATACTTCCACTACACTTGGTCCTACCTGCCTAGCTAGTTAGCAACGTTGGCCAAATGGGCTGCAGCGTCGTGCTGAAAAAAAAAAAAGGGCCCTCCGCGACCGGAAGTCAGCCGGCGTGTACTTTTCGAAATAAGAGCCAGGTAGCGTCTACTGTGAACGCGTGCTTTTTTTCTTTTTTGGGGAATGCGTCCTTCGAAGTCACGTGACGTAATTTCTTGTGCGTGTTAAGTTGACTGCCGAGTGAAAATAAACATGTTTCATGTCAATATTTTCACGTCAACCACTACGATCGTTTCAGGCTGACAAAATGTAACTCATGCTTGTAGGCTATGTCCTGTTTTCACTGTCGGCTGTAATGTTTATTCTTCTAAACAAAAAGAAACTTTAATCGCGTCTTACATGTTCTGCCTCCGACATACATAGCGTTAATTGCCGTACCTCAAAATGGGACATGATGGGCTAGCTCACATTTGCCAGCTGTCACGGTTAGCTAACGTGAGCTAATAATATGCGTCTAAATCGACACGGCTTGAGCGGAAGCGATGAGACGAGCGAAGGTGAGCCAATATGTGCTCGTGTCAACAATTTAGTAGACACTCTTGCACAGGGGTCACCAACGTAGTAGCCCCCCTAGAACCTTATGATTAGCCCAAAAGTAGCTCAGCAATGATGGGACGTTGGATTTCCTAGGAACGTCGTACAAGTGATCATTTGGTCGTACAAGTGATCATTTGGAAACACTGGCATAGATTGATAGAAATGAAGTGCACATTGATCTTTATCTGTTTCCAAGGGTGACTTTTGAGGAAAAAATGTGAAATGTTAGCATGAATATCAAGTCTGCCTAAACTTTGTTTCCATTTGGGTTAGGGTCCCGCAGCCACTCATACTCACAGGCTTACATTCTTTCTCCGACCAATATGATTGCACCTTAATGAGTCACCGAGAGTCTTGGGGACTCTTCTTCGTTTGTGTCTGTAAGATTGTCTTAACACTGCCCTTCAGTGGCCAAAGCGGGCAGCGCAATCAATTGATTTGAAGCGTGAAATCATGATGCACAAACGCTTTAGAGTCTATCGAAAGATGTTATTGCTGACAAATGTTTGCTGTGTTCTCGGGGGAGCGCTTCCATCCCCTACAATTTGCGATAGGAGCGTGGTCACTGAACTCATATCTCAAGGCACCGCTCGACGACGACCACGACCACGACCACGACGATGAAGTGTTTGTTGTCTTTGCTCCAATCAGAATCGACGGTGGACAGCGGCTTCAGCAGTCAGCCAGTAGAAGACGAGCAGCCGCCTGCGGCCAATCACTGAGCGGCAGGGAGGGCGCCAATATGACATGGCAGTGATGTCACTCACTCGAAAAAAACACACACGTTTTGACTTTCTCTCCAGTCGTCCGTTAAGATGACAATTGTTTTTGTTTTGAGCGTCAACGAGAAACATTTCGTTCTTGAAATAAATATTGCTGACGTTGACGTTTGTATGAAGATGATCAATAAATATATCCGAGAGCTGCGCACGTGTCCCGTGTGTATACATGCGGCGGTCATTATGGCGGTCCTGGTGATGGTGAGGATTTCTCCGGTCGCCGTCACAACAGTCCTTCGTGCCGCGGCCATGGTAAGCGGTTGCCACGGCAATCTGCTCCCCATCTGTTGCCGCGGCAACAGCATCAGACGAAGACAGCGAAGGGGGTAATAAAAAAAACCAAGGAGCCCCCCCCCCCAAAGTGCTGGCGTCAAGCGCGTTTTCCTCTTCCTCCTTTTTCCCACGATGCTTTGCTGCACGCGCTCCTCATGGCATCACTTCCTCTCTGGGTGCCAATGTGCGAGCGTGCGGCGGCGGCGGCAGCGTGTCCTCCTTCTTCCCCGCCTTCCTCTTCTTGCTGGGCGGTGCCGTCGCAGAGCAAATGCGAGGGGGCGACCTTGAAACTTTTGCCGCCGCGCGTCTTCTCCTTGCCGTCCGCTTGCTGCGGCGGCGAGGGGCTGGAGCGCGCCCCCTGCGGGCCGCCGCCGCCGTCGTCGTCCTCAAAGAGTCGCGCCTCGAAGGCCGCCAAGTCCTCCTCGCCGGCGGACATCTTGGCGCGGAGCAGCATGGCGTACGTACCGTAGCGCGTTTTCTGGGCGGGAAAAGACATCGGGTGACTAAGCCTCGCTCTAGCAGAGTTTCCAAACACGACACGGCGTGGCTCTCGATAAAAATGTTTGACGCCGCCTTGTTTCATATGCGTCCCATGCCGGCACGACAAATGATTGCCGATCACGGCAAGCTTCTGCAAATTGCGATCTTGCCGATTGCCACGTTGCCCTTCGACCTCCGCAGACGCAAAGTGCAGCAATCGGCACGCTTATAAGTGCGCCCCTTCCACAAAAGCCTCCGCGCCTCAACGTCCATTTGGAAGGCGTAGCGGTCAAAACGTTGTGGCTTTAAAAGGATGGCAAATAGAGACAATTCTGTGAAACAATTTGAACGACATCGACGGCCTGCAACGCAAATCGTCGTTCGTATCAGTCAAACGGACTGATTTTCAAACGCGCCGGGACGTCTTGAGCGTGACTCATCAAATGAGATGGAAATGACCAACCAAAGTCGTGTTGTCATTTGAACGCGCATTCCTCACCTCAAATTCCAAATACTCTCGTCGCGCTTTCTGCTCGTCCGACTCGCGACCTTTGGCCTTGCGATCCGGCGCGGCGCCAACCAGCTGGACGAGCTCGGAGGACGCCGCGCGGAAGCGAGCCTCGTGAGACGCCGCCTGCTCGTCCTGCCGCACAAAACAAACAAAAGGTCAACAACACCGCTGGCCGCCCGCCTGACGAGGAAGGGAGGGAGGGACGGAAGGTGGGAGGGAGGGACGGAAGGTGTGAGGGAGTGGAGGGAGGGACGGAAGGTGGGAGGGAGGGAGGGAGGTAGGGAGGGAGGCCGGTGTCACGAGACGGCCCCATGCAAGCAAAATGGCGTTGCGCGTGCGACCTGCGACAGCTTGGTGGTGGAGCCGGGCAGCAGCGGGCGTGCGAAGCGCTTCTGCGAGCCGATGGCGGGCGGGAAGGGCGGAGCCGAGAACATGGCCGCCACCACGTTGATGCGGGTGATCCACGAGCGCATGTCCTCGCACGACCTGACGGGGGAGAGAGAGGCGCACGTCTTAGCGGCCGACGGCCACCCCGCTGAAGCCCAAGCGAAACGTTCGGCGGGTCCCGCTCAGGAAGGACGCCACGCGCGTGGCGCTTTGAAGCCGGATGAC
The DNA here is from genome assembly GCF_054856515.1 of Filicampus tigris. Taxonomy (NCBI): domain Eukaryota; kingdom Metazoa; phylum Chordata; class Actinopteri; order Syngnathiformes; family Syngnathidae; genus Filicampus; species Filicampus tigris. Next base: position 24,892,377 of record NC_141227.1, on the reverse strand, counting down.
ACACGTGCAGTCGCTCTTTGGAAAGGGCGAGCGTTTCCACTTCCTCCGGGCAAGATGTTGCAAGTGTAGGAGTCAAGTGTAAGTCTTGTGTTTTCGCTACACCGGCGGCTTTTCAAGCACTTTCCCACGCTATCGAGCCGAGACTTGCCACCGACCGGCTACTTGTCTACTTGTGTTTGTTGATGGCGTAGGCCGGGCTAGGACGCTAGGACGCTAGGACGCTAGGACGCCAAGGCATCGGAAGGTAGGTGAGAATGGCGTGTGTGTCTTTTGCTTACGGCGCCTGCATGAGGAAGACCCTCCAGTCGGCGGTGCGCAGGTAGAAGACGTTGGGCCGCTTGGCGTAGTCGGCGGCTCTCATGGCCAGGGCGTGGTGCAGCGACACGCCGTTCTTCACGTCGCCCTCCGTCAGCTGGCGCTCGGCGCCGTACTCGTCCTGCCGATCGCAGAGGCGCAAGCGTCAGCGCGAGCGTTTCGCCCGCAACTCTCGCAGTCATCTGAGGCGAGCGACGCCGGCTCGCCGCCGCCGGCTCGCCGCCCGCCGGCTCGCCAACGCCGGCTCGCCGCCGACACCCTGACTGGTGGCCGGCACCTTCCCCGCGCGCCGACCATTTTCAGCCTTCACGTGAACTTGAGCGCGCATTCCTTGCCAACGTCGGAGGATCCGGAGCCGGGGCACTTTGCGCCGGAGGTGCTAACCGACAACTAATCGATTCGCGAATGCATTGATTCTGGTCACCGATGAATGATTCAGAGGTGCGGCAATTAATCGACAACAATCAATGATTCAACAACTAATCAATTATCAAATTTATTGCCAACCGTGTTAGTAATCAGTTTCTTCAGTTCTTCCACAACCAATCGCTTCGGAAATCAATCGCAACTATTTTAGTAAGCCATCTACAACAATCAATTGATCAACATGTAGCCATTGATTGCTTCGTGGGCAGCCAATCAATGGCCAAACTGCAAAGTCTGCCGCTAATGGACCAATCCTTGGGAAATTGTCCGCATCTTGGGGCGTCGGCCTCTCAACTGTCAACGTTGTGTCGTCCGTGCTAGCTTTTTTCAAACGACACATTGGCCACCTTCTGCAACAGGCCCGTTCGGAAGGCGCGGCCGGCCGCCGAAAGGGGGCCGCAACTGCCTTGACGGGAAGTGACTCGGGCGACTCTGACGACTCTGACGACTCTCGCGCCTCTCGCGCCTCTCGCCACTCTCGCTCGTCCTTGGCCTCGGCACCTGGCCGCCCGTTGTTCTTTGCTCGGCTTTCGCCATTCAACGAGAGCAAACGAGAACGGCCCAACAAACTCGATGCCGTCAAACCGCTGACACGCAAAAACCCGATTTTGTTTTGTAAAAAGCACTTCTTTTGCTTTGTCTGATATTGAGATGAGTTGCTCTGCTGTATTTCTTTTTACCTTCTGCAGGTAGAGGACGCGACCCTTCAAGGTGGCGTAGAAGGACTTCCAGCCTCGCTTGCCCCGTGCCGCTGCCGCACAAAAAAAGCATCGGCACAAGTTAGACGTGTCGGCGCCACGCCTTTCTTGAGGCTTCCGTCCGGCTCGCATAGCGCTCGTCCTTGTATAGGTCAGGGCTCGCCGACCTTCAATACTCCGAGACACATCTCAGCCGTCTGCCACCCACACGCACGCGCACACACACGCACACACATGCGAAACCCTTTTGACTGCTCAAGTGAGGACAACAGTGCACAATGGGCAAATTGTTTTTTGTTTTTTTTCTACCTGCGGGTATCAAAAAGCGTCACGTGCTGGAATGATGAAATGCATGAACACGACATTTTATTTCTGCGTGTAACAAAAACATTTGAAACTCTTGCTTTTAAATCCACCGCTCAAAATCGTCCCTGCAGCCATGAAGTGAAAGGCAAACTTCAGCTTGCAATAACTTGTATGCAGCGCAAAGCGCGCCGACTGCTCCCGATCGTTTTCGTTTTATGGATCGACTGCTTTTATTTTGTAGCGCCAAAAAATCGCGCCTATTTGCAGCGAGCAAAGACAAAAACGTTGCTAAGGAGGTCCCATCTGAAAAAGCAAACTTGAGAGCCACAGGAGCAGGTTGCGGCTTTGGAGCCAGCCCAATACGCCCCCCCCCCCCCCCCCCCCCGAGTGATTGGCCACAAGTGCCATAAGCCCGCGCTTCGACTCGCCAATCCCGCCACGGTGGACGCGGCCGTCTCACGCGTGGAGAGATTTGCGAGTTGCACTCACGTGAGCCAAAGGAAGACACGTGACCGTACTTTTCTTGCCGTCGGCGTCGGCGTGGACTTTGCGCACCAGGAAGCCGCTCTTGTACAGCTCGCCGTCGGCCCGCTGCGCCGCCCCCGCCAGGTGGTTGCGGCCCAGGCCCGCTCGCTTCAGGGTGTGGGAAGCCGAGTCTGTTCGGCCCTCGGCCAAGTCCCACGCGGACGTCCGCGGCTCCTCTTCGTCGCTGGAGAGGCGGGCAAAATAAAACAACAGCAGCAACAACAACATGGAGGAAACCGATTCCTTCGCGTGCGTGCGTGCGTGCGTGCGTAGGCGGGCGTCCCTTGACTGCGGGGTCATCGTTACCACGGCAACCGGCGCTCGCGTTAAGAAACTCACATGGTCCACTGGAGTTTGTCGTTTTTGATGGACGCGTACAACGACTGCAAACAAAACGTATAATGCGCGAGTTAGCTCAGCGGCGTTAGCCTCCAAACAGCACACAAGCTAGCTTTGCATTAGCCACCAGACAGCCCACAAGATAACTTAGCGTTAGCCACCAAACAAGTTATCTTATGGTTAGCCACCAAACAGCAAACACAGCCCCAGGGTTCCTACACCTTTGCCATTCCAAAATTCGACTCTTTTTCCAGACTTCTCGGTCAAGACGTGAAACAATTGATAATAGTCCACGTGAATGGTTCCGCTTGTTTGTAGATTATTATTTGATTACGCGGCCAAATGATTGTAGACATGGAGCAATTAAGTCCAATTCCATCCTGGTGTAAGAACCCCGAAGCACACAAACAGAAAAATGAAGCATCTCAGAGTGCCGCCGCAATCGTCCCGGACTCACGATGTGGCAAGCACATCTGCCTCACAGTTCAGAATTTTGGGGTTCGAATGTGGGACTTCCTGTGTGCAGCCAGCTAGCCAGCTAGCTGGCCGGCTGGCTAGCTGGCCAGCTGGACTCTTGTCCTCTTGTTCAAGTGGCGTTTGACGCCCACATTCCAAACCACATTGGCGTCATCCAAGACTCTCCATGGGACGGCGTTTGTGGACATGTGCCCCGAGCGGTGTCAGGGCGCCGACTGGCGACCGGGCCATCGGATGGCGAGGCTCTTCCCGTTCTACCTTCTCCTTCTTTGGCTCATTCTTGCGCTTCTTCTTCTTCTTCTTGTGATTGGCGTTCCTGGGCGCCTCGTCCTGCGTCTGTCCCAGCAGATCGGGGAAGGCCAGCGGCTTGAGCGAGCGGGACCGCGGCGTCCTGGAGCGTCGGAACGATTGCGGGTCCCGGGAATCGCGGGCGCTCCGCACCGAACCCAACGAGCGCGAACGCAGACGGCTCGCCGACTGGATGCTGTTGACGCCGATCATGTCGCTTCAGTCGCCAAAAAAAAAAAAAAAAAAAAAAAAAAAAGAAGCAGAAAAAGGGAAAAACTTTCACGACTCAGTGACCTCCAAAGGTGACGCCGACTTCTAGAAAGTTCTACCGAGACGTCTCCAGTCTGGAAGCTTCCCACAGGAAATGGTGGCAAGATGCCAGATGTGCCGATTGCTCTCCAGCAGTCGGACGACGTCGCCCGGAGGCGATCTGATGACAATGTGGCCCTCTGCTGGTCAAATGAAGCAGTGCCCTTGTGGCGCTCAGATGACAACGTCGCCCTCTGGTGGTCGTCGGATGGCGGCGGAGGCGGCGGCGGCGGCGGCGGCGGCCGCAGGTGATGGCGCCATGCACGCCGGGGCTCCTTCTTGAAGACGGCAAGCAGATGGTGAGGTGGGCGTGGTCACTTGTGGCGCCTGCCACGCCGCTGCTGCAAACCATTCAATCGCTGCCGAAAATGGCCGATGTTTGTCTGGATGTGGACTCATTCAAAAAGAGGACAAAGTTCTTTCCTCCTTCGTCACGCCTCGCTCCTGCAGGAAAAAGCTCTCCGTCCTCCTCCTCCTCCTCTGGCGCTGTGACTCGAGTGACGCTCTCTCGCTCGCTCGCTCGCTCTCTCTCTCTCTCCTTCTCGCTGCTTTCCTCCTTCTCACTGCGCATTTTCCCTCAACAGCTGCGGCCAATCACAACGCACGGCCCGCCCCCTCGGCTGTCGATCACGCAGGACGTGTTGGCTAAGTCATTGGAAGTGCAAAGTATTGCAGGAGGGGAGGGGAGGGGAGGGGAGGGGAGGGGCGGGGGCGGGGGGTCGCATGGTCGTGACAGGTGTTCCTAATGTTTTGTCTCTTTAACGTGGGTCACAATATTAGGGACACGCTGCTGAAGACTAACGCTTGCTGTTCGTTGTAAATCCACTTGTGCTCATGCACTGATCACTGACACACACACCCACCCACACACACATCCCGGGACGTGTGTGTGTGTGTGTGTGTGTGTGTGTGTGAGATTGCCATTGCGCTGCTGTGATTGGACTACAGAGCGAGAGTGTTTTTACCTTCAGCATATCTTTGGGAAAGTCTTTTCCGTTGTTCAGCCCTTCCAGGTTGGAGATGAACTGACTGCAGGACATCCTCTTGCCGACATTCTGCGCGCGCGCGCACACACACACACACAGCCGTCGGCGAGGACACGTGTTGGCAACATGTCTCCACAAGTCACACTCACGTTTCCATGGAGATCAACATTCAACAGCATCAGCGCACAAGTCAGCGTGTGGACGCCGTCTGGGAGGAGACGACAACGACAACGACAACGACAACGACAACGACAACAACATGAGGCTGGCTCGCTGGCTCGCTCGCTGGCTCGCTGGCTCGCTCGCGTGCGTGAACGCGCGCACCTGGGGCGGCGTGGCTGCGGGGGTTACAGGCGACGAATCTCCTGGAAAAGTGAGCGAGGACGCGCTCTCGCTCCTGAGTTTCTCCCGACAGCGTGAACTTGCCCAGGAAGGTTCTGGAAGGAAGAGCTTGACGTCATCAGATGGAGCGGCGCGACTCAACGATCGACGGCGGGCTCCGTGCGGGTGGACGTGGATGACGTCGCGTGTGTGATGACGATGACGATGCGCAGCGGTGCCCTGACATTGGAGTTGAGCAACTTTTGTCAGCACGCTCGTAACTTCAACGGCTAGCATCTCAAATCGTCTCTTCCCACTACGAAGAATGGAAGTGAGGTGAATCCAGTGCAGCCTCTCCAGCCCCCCAAAAACAGCACCATTGTTGAAACGTGTAATTGAATGAGGAAAGGTCGCACTCCAAACTATTGTACTTAGTAAAAGCAACGTGATAGCATCATGAAATAGAATGAAAGGCGTTTGTGGCAGGCGGGCTGCATCAATTCAATGCTGCTCCTTGCAGTGCGTCCGCCTTGGCGGAAGACCGAAGACAGGCTGCCCCTGGAGACGTCCGTCCCCGCACCTCTCGCCTCATTAGTGCCGCACTAAAGGATAAAGACCGACCGCTGCTTATTGTCGGCCGACGCGCGTTGTGTTCACGGCATTGCTGAAAGGACGGAAGCGCCGCAACAAAGACTCCGGCACTCGCATTAAGCTAGTCAATGTGAATGGCTAAGCCGTGTCATTGTTTTACAGGGGAAGTCAGCCCAAGCCTATTTTTTTTCAACAATACCTTCCATGCGGGCCCACTGGTTGAATCGAAGCGTTCTGATGAACATTGCCTTTGTGGAATTGGAGTTACGCCGTTTTGAGCCATCGCAGGGGGCGGCCATTTTGTCACTTCTGTCGACTGAAAATGACATCAGCTCAGCTGTTTCCTGTAGCCTGGATCGACTCCGATTCCACGAAGGCACGATTCATCAGAACGCCGTGTTTCAACTCGTGGTAGAGCATAATTGTGGGGAAAAAATAAGCTAAGCGGGTTGACTTCCCCTGGAAAGAAACATGTTTTGTCTTTAGCTTTAGCAGTGGCAAAAGACAGCTTGAACAAGTGTCCGGTCATTGGATGTTGCCTGGTGACTGCAATTGACTTCCCTGCCACCGTAGTTTGTATCTCAAAGTCTGCGCTTGCAAGTCAAAGCATCCCCCAAAAAAAGAGAGAGAGCTGGTTTCCCGCAGAAGCCCAGTCACTCCAATGTCAAGGCAGCACTGCCCGTCAAGCTCATTTTTCGTGGCGCTCCACATCGTCCCGTTGGGTGTCCCTCCCGGCGGTGTGACGAGACGCTGACCTGCGTGCGTGCGTGCGTGCCATCCCTTTGAAATCAGAAGCCACTGCATGGTTTGTGCAACATTTGAAAGCTCATCGGCTATCCGGCAGAGCATTTGCCTCAAACGTCAAGCGGCCGCGCCGCTTTGCCTTTGCGGGCCACATGGAATGAAGCGGCAATTGACAATGACTTGTTGTTCTTCAAACTTTCTTCGGTGAGTATGTGTGTGTGTGTGTGTGTGGGGGTGGGGGGCATCTGGTTGCCACCTGACAGCTGTGCGCAGTGGACGCCGCGCGCTGCCAACCTGAGTGCTTGGTCGATGCTGAGGCCCTTGAAGTCAAAGTTGCTGAGATATTCCTCCGCCACCATCTGACTGAAGTCGTTACTGGCAAAACACACGCACGCACGTTACATAATACAGCGGTGCACGTGCTTGCGCACGCACGCACGCAGACCGACTTCTTGCTGAGGTGCGGCGACACGTCCGACTTGCGGAAGCCTTGCAGCCGATAGAGGCGCTCGGCCAGGCGTCGGGCGGCCAGAGGCTCGGCCGGGCCGGCGTCGTCGCTGTCGTCGTCGGCGTCGTCGTCGTCGTCATCGCCGTCGCGGCCGCGCGCCAGCCGCTGCGCCTGCGCCTGCGGCAGCTTCGACCTACAAGCGACAAACAACACTTGACATTGACTTGTTCTTCAAACTTTCTTTGGTGTGTATGTGTGTGGGGGCAATCCGGTTGCCATGGCGACAGAGCGTAAATGTAACCCGTTGTCAAATGACACGAGAATGTGATGATGAAGGCGACGAAGGGCGCGCCGCGGCTTTGTCTGTCTTCCCTGCGGCCAACGCGAGTCAGGGAAGGCCGGCCCACCGGCCGAGGTCCGGCGACGCCCACGGGACGTGTCACGGCTACGCCTCCACTTCCTCCAATGTTTCCTTGCGCCCACAGAGGAGGAGGACGTTAAACAGGAAGTTGACTTCAGCAAGTCCTCCTGTTGCTTTTTGTCAGCACAGCACACGCACACACAGGAAATACTTTTTATCCAGCAGGACGCGCCGGCCGCCATCTTGGCGGGATGTGGCAACGACGCCGGTCAGCCGCGTCACAAGCGCAACACTGCACAACAGGCTGCTTCAAAGATGCAACGCGGCTCCGCCCACTGGCCGCTGTCACATGACTGCCTTCCTACAGCTCTGCTGGTGTCTCTCTCACGCACGCAGGCACGCACGCACGCACGCAGGCACGCACGCACAGCATGTGGTTCGCTGGCGGGAGTGCATCTCTCATTAGAACGAGTGGCGTCAGAAGAAGCGGGAAACCAAGCAGTAGAGCAAGTAGAGCGGCCGACAGACGGCGAGAGGAAGGCGGCGGCGAGCGCCTCATGGTCTGACCTGTACACAGCGGGCGGGGCGTCCTCCAGAGCCCCGCCCCTCCAGCACAGCAGGCAGCGCCCCATGTCAGCGTGGCCGCCGACACGCCCGGCCTTTGGTGCGGCCCATATCCGTGGCAACCGCGGCCACGGCAACAGCTTCTTCTTCTGTCGGTGACCTCGGCTTCCTTCTTCTTTGCCTTTTTCTTTTGTGGTTCTGGTCCCGTTCTCGTGCGACGCTCCTTCTTCTGGCGTCGGCGGGCGGGGTAGACTCTGCTCCCCCGCTAGTCTGTCCTCCCGGCGTTGCCTGCGTTGCTTCTTTGTGCGCTTGCGGCTCGCAGGAAGCGGTCCGCACGGCAGGAAGCTGACGTCACGGCCGCCGACGCGGAGTGCGAAGCGCCGGTCTTCCCGCCGCGCGGGTCACGAGAGGACCAAGGTGGGGGAGTTTTCCATCTGGAATTTCCTCCTCCAATTCATCTGCCTGCAGGGCAGCGATGCCGCTTTTCCTTCAAGGTGGAGCGCGATCTGCGCACCCGGCCAAGCAGGACAAAAAAGTGGGGTCGGTCGTTCGGTCGGTCGGTCGGTCGGTCGGTCGGTCCTGCTTTGCTGGCAGGGGAAGACGCGCGCTTTCATTTCTGCTGCCACCAGCTGGTGTAGCTGTGTTACTGCAGCAGGTCACAGAAGCGCCTCATTCTTGGAATTCCTTTTGGAAGTTTTCAACTATTTCCTGAACGGATTCATGGTTTGGAGAGCTTGTTTCACTTCAACGTGTCCAACCGGTCGGGATTTCAGCCTCTCAAAAATGCTTGTTCTCCGATTTGTGTCCACGAAAGCAGACCGAGTATCTTTGGCCAAATAAGTCATTTGCAAACATCTGCCTTTACTTTGGAAAACAATGATGAAGATTTGTGCTGATTTTGTCAATCACAATCGACATCATCGACAATCTGAAATAAAGTTTGCTGGCGCTTCAAGAATGCTTTTTTTAAATCCCATTCATTGATTTCGTTGAAAAAAGAGGCGAATGGATTATTCAAATGATTGTCAGTCGAGTTAGCCACGATGTCAGCCGAGCCGGGCCGAGCCGAGCGCTTCCCGCATGTTGACGCGAGGAATCGCCGGTCCGACTCGCGCGGCCAATCGTGTCGGCGACTCACCTGGCGGCGCCGCGGAGCGCCGGTGCCGATCCGGCTTTGCGCAAGCCGTCTTTGAGGATGGAGCGCCGCCCCGGCTCTTTCTCGGATCCGGTCGGGACCGGCGCCGAGCGGCCGTCCTCGCGGTCCCCGCGCAAGGAGACTTCCGAGCGGGACAAAGGTGCCGAGCTCAGCCGGACGAGGTTCTTGGCGCTCTCGCGGATCCGACTCTGCGCGCACAAACGCAGCGGCAGCCGCGGTCAAACAAATTGAGCCGGCGGAACGAAACGGCGGTCGCGAGCGCCCCGCGGGCCCGAACATCGGTCATCGCGAATCGACAAAGAAAACGCAGCGAGCGCAATGAAAAGGCAGAGCGACTACGGACAGAAGAAAGAAATAAGCGCGTGGAGAACGAGCAGCGAGCGACAACAACAGTTAAGCGGCAAGTGGCAAACCGGAGCCGGAAGAGGGAGGAGGGCGTGGCCCCACCTGGATTTCCGGGGTGAGCGCGGGCAGGTCAAAGGGCAAGACGGACGCGGAGTCCGAGGCGAGCGGCTCCACGCTGTCCAGGCTGCTGCACGAGGTCCCTTGGGCCCGCCGGCCCTCCAGGATGCTTTCAAAATGACGACTGAAAGAATCCAGCTGGCCGGCGGACGGCGGCGGCGGCCGACGACCTTTCGCCTCCGACGTCCTGAACGGGAAGAAACACGTCAGCGTCCCGCCGCTCGGCCTGCTGTGCCTGCGCTCCTCCAAATCCTCCTCCTCCTCCTCCTCCTCCTCCTCCTCCTCCTCCTCCCTCCTCCTCCTCCTCCTCCTCCTCCTCCTCATCACCACCACCACCGAAAATGCCTTTGCAATGGAATCACCGCAAAGCCGTTTGGAGACTACGCTCGTCCCTCGCCACGTCGCGCTTGGCTTTTGCCCGAGTTGCGCCTTTGGAAATCAGACAGCTCTCATTTTCGACGGCAGAATTTTGCTGCGATCATGTTTCCGCACGGAAAGAAGATCAGCTGCACGGCGATGGCCAAGTAAACGCGGCTACGTTGTAGCCTAACTGCCGTTCGCATTCCGTGAGCGACTCCCACGTCGCCCACCGGGCCGGCTCTGGAAGCGTGCGTGCTCAAAGCCGCGGATACTGCAGCGTGGCCGCCCCAAGTGGACGACAACATTGCATATTGTGCATCGGTGCTGCGTGCATAAAGCGTTCACATAGAGATCAATCCTAAAAGAAACGACTGCGTGGCAAATGTTCACGTATGGCAGCAGGTTCGCAGCAAAGTTAGCCCCGCCCACGATAAACGGACGACCACTGCGTATATGGTTGACTCGTCATCCGTCCATCCGTTATCTATAGCGCTTCTCCTCACAAGGGTCGCTCGCGGGCGCGCCGGAGCCACCCTCAATCGGCTGCCAGCCAATCGCGGGGCACACAGAGACAAACAAACATCCGCGCTCACAATCACAATTTAGAGAGTCCAATCAACCTAGCATGCGTGTTTTTGGAATGCGGGAGGAAACCGGAGCGCCCGGAGAAAAGCCACGCAGGCGGGCACGGGGAGGACATGCAAACTGCGCACAGGGAGGCCGTGGCCGGGATCGAACCCGCGACCTCTGAACTGTGAGGCGCACGCGCTAACCGGCCGACCGCCGGGTTGACTCATCGGTCAGATGCAAACTAATCGGGGGAGCCCACTCCACGGCGGCCGGACCTTCGGGAAGAACTCCGTCCATTTCTCCAAACATTGGCTGGCTTCAGGCCCCCGCGCCTCCCGTGGGCGTGCGCCAGTGGCGAACGGCTCTGGCGCGATGGCCCGCCGAGCTCACGCAAATCATTGCGCTGTATGCGTCGCATTTGATGATTGCGCAGGGCATCCTCGCTCGGGATGCATTGTGGGATACATCGCGGGCGCCGCGTGGCGCATCTGCACGTTCATGTTTTGAGCACCGACCAAGAGAGAGCGTCGTCGCGAGCGTCGGCACGGTACGCTTTCCAGCGCCTACGCCAACGGGTCGGTCCGGAAACGTGTTCGCCACAACTCGGATGCGCACTCATCTCATTTGCCGCACCGACGCCCACCGGAGAACATGCGCCGGCTCAATTGGACGAATCAAGGGAGCATCGATTGAGCGCGTTTCACGTGTACGGCACTTATGCCTTTCTGTTGAGTCATTGCCAACAGGGCCCTGATGTGACCTCTCACCCCTTGAGCGGGAGACTGAAGCCGGTGTCATGGCGGGGGGCGGCCTTCTGCCTCCGCCGGTCTCCCTGCCCGCGCGCGCCGTCCCGGCTCACCATGCCGTCCCGGTCCCGGTGCCGTTGCCGGTCCTCGTCCTCACTCGAGCGCAACGGCGGCAAAGCGTCGCCGGCGTCCTCCTCGGCCGCCTCCGCCCGCATCACCTGTGCCCATACCACAAGGCAGCAACCCAACACATCACCGACCGTGATGCCATTCTCTGTCGGCAGCAAGTGGCAAAATGGCCGCCCCTGAGATGCCAATTTTGCCGCTTCCGGCGTAAAGGCATTTTGGAGCCGACTTGCCCTTGAAATCCCTTTCGGGTCGAGACAAAACACCAAACCGGTGGATTGTCTCCTGAGCAATGAGATATTGTTTTTGATGTCGACGCAGCGACGTCACCTCGTCCAGGTCCGTTTCTCGGTAGCGGCGCAGCGGTACGTGGTCCAGATCGGTCTCCGAGTACTTGGCGGCGCGCCGCAGCGCCGCCGGGTTGAGCGGCTCCACCTCCATCTGACGGAGCTCGCGGGGGTGACGTGACCTTTGACATCGGACGGCCCTCCCACCCCGCCTCGCTTTGGATGGCTTGGCGGGGCCAGGGCTCAGTGGGCGGGCGCTGGGCCCGGGAGCGCCTGAATTCAAGCGGAAAAGCAGCGCATGTGACACCTGTGGCGTGTTTTCTTGGACAGAAGTTAGATATGAAAATTGCATGTGACACATTTTGCTTTGCTGAGCAGTTGTCAGCGTTGGGGGAAAGTGTGAAGCTAGCAATAGCTAACTGGCCCAAAAGCTATGAAGCTTCCGAACCGCGACTTCAACCGGCGGCGGCGGCGGCGGCGGCGCCACCACTCGGCCCGTGCCAGCGACAACACGCGTCTACTTCTTCTTCACCTTGACTGCTGCAGCCTTCCTGGCTCTGTGCTCCGAACAGGAAGTTCCACTTGGCCTGGGCGATTTTCTGCGACCTCGTAGATGGACTCACGGCTGCACTTCCGCCTGACTGAAAAGAGTCGACATAGATGTGCTGTTAAACTCTCTCGATGAAAAATGAGCGTTAGCCAACCCTAAAATGAGCGCTGTTGGATTTCTGCTTTTCTTCTTGCAATGAGAGCGTGAAAAAGCTAGCTCAACACGGCCGACATCAGCTTTGCTAGCAGCGAGGTCAAAGGAGAGCAAAGCCCGACCTGGATGCCGGCGCCCGTATCGCGGCCGGACTGGCTCCGCGTTTCCGGAGGCGCGTTTCCCTCTGCCGAGCTTCCCGTCAAGCCGCCGGAGCTCCGGGAGGACGTCCCGGCGACCTGGTTGACGTCCGGAACGTTCTCTTGTCGAGTCCTGGACAAACGGCCGACCGGATCCGGTCCTGCCTTGTCTTCTGCCCGCTTCGTGAAACTCTCTTCTTTGGGTCTGGAAGCAAAGCGCCTGGACGTTTCCACACTGACTTGCGGCCCGTCTGGGGCTGGACTGCTCCTCCTGAGCTCCCGCCGTGTGGAAGGTGAAGCCTCGGCTATTTGCCAGGGGGGAGGTCTACCGGAGCTTTCGGGGCCGCGTGAGCGGCCGCGGCGGTGCCCGGGCCCCCAGCACGAAGGTCTGTAGTCTCCAGTGGAGTGGGGCAGGTGCCGACTGGCGTTTGAGAGCAGCTCCTGGCGTGGGCTTAAGGCAGGCGAACGCGGTGAGCCGAGTCCTTTCCTGATCACGACAGGCGAGACGCTTTCCGCCTGCGGTTGAACTTGGGATTCGTCCGGCTTCCGTTGCGGCTCCGCTCTGTCCTCCTGCAGCCGCCTCGAGGAGAGGTCCTCACAATGGAATGGGATATCCGAATGGGGCTGGGCTTTCCTTAGCAATGACTCTCCCATACTTGGACTGAGGGACCTCAAAGACTCGGTTGGGGAAGGAGTTGGAGAGGGAGTTTGTTGTCCCGAGAAAATGTCAGCATTGGAAAACGGGGAGGAGCTTCCGGCGCCAAGAGCGGCGCCGCTCATAAGACCGGCTCTGTCGCTCGGGACATCATGCTGGATGTCCGCGGGCCGTCCGGCTACTAAAGAGGCTTGAAATCTGCTGCAAAGTCTGGAACTATCCTCAAAATCCGGCGCTAGCCAAGACGACTGCCGGATCGGGAGAGGGCTGCGAGAGTGACGCCCCGACGGCCCCGTTGCCGCGCGGGACGAGGGCCCGGAGTGGGCGCGCAGCCGATTGGACGCGGGGCTCCTGCGCAATCCGTCGGCGGAGTTCTGGCAGACGGCCCTATCGAGCTCTCTGAGCTGAGCGTCGGATGGCAAAGTGAAGGCGTTGTGGGGCGGGACGGGTGACCCCGCCCACGAGCGGCAGCTAGGCGACCTGCGCCGTCGCGGCAAAGTCGGGCCGTCGTTGTCGTGGCCGCGACCTGCAAAGCGCCGCCTCAATTCCGGAGAGCCAAACTCCTCCAAGGCTCGGTAGGTGGCGTCTCGGGCGACCGCGTCTCTGTGCGGGAAAGGAGAGCCCAGATTGGTCGAGGGGCGACGGTGAACGGGGCAGGGTTCGGCCCGTCCGGCCTGACCGCCGGATCCTATCGGGTCACTCGCTCGCTTCCTGAGGCGGGTGGGCAGAAAGTGCTCATCGCTACCGGACTCATTTGGGCACAGAGAAGGGGGACGGCCACGCGGCATAAGAACATTGGCTTTCTCAATATACCCGAAGGTCACCACGGACGTCTTCCGCTCCTGGCCGCCCGAGCCTTGGACGTCACAGGCGCGGCGGCGGCAAGTGGCCGTGGAGGGTGCAGTCATGCGCCCGGACGGGTCGCTAAGCTTCCGCCTTTGATAGGGGGACACGTGCGGCGACGGCGGGAGAGCCGCCGAGCAGGGATGTCCCTGGCTGGTGGTTGCGCACGCGAGGACCTGAAGTAAGTCCTCCAAAGCGTTGGGCAACATGTCCCCCTGGTGGAAGGAAGCGGCGGAGTCGGCGCTGTCCGGGTGGGGACTGGCCGAGTGCCTGGAGGACGAGCTGGAGGGAGGCGAGCCGTGGCGCCCGCCCAGCGTCCCGCGGCGGCCGCGCGGGGAATGCTCCGGACTTCGGCTGGGGCTGGACACGACGGAGCTCCTTTGAGAATGAGGGAGAACATCCGGGCACTGAAGCATCAGGTGACCCCTGCCGTCATCCCCAGGAACCCTTCCTTCCTCCTCAGCCGCAGACCGCACCTCAACATACAGGTGCAGCACTTTTCCCGACTGGGACATTGGAACCGATCAAATGCCCCGGGCTCCTTGCCCCGAAGACCTTGGCTGACGTTTTGGACCTGCTGGTGCGCGATGAAATGCTAAAGCCTTGGAAGCGAGTCTGAGGCAGCGCCGGCAATGCTCTCTTGTCATTTGGTCAAGCTGCAGAAGAAGGAGAAGAAGGAGAAATGTTCTCATTAGACTGGAAAGGACGACATCGCAAAGTGTCACATCCGTCCGTCCTCCTTGTGGCTTCCGGTCCCCGCGTCCATTCGCAAATCAAAGCTGCCCGGCCTGCAGCAGACGAGCCACGCCTGTCTTAAGAGTTGACGATGCCTTCAGGGGCAAAAGTCGAAAGACGTTGTCCAAACCTCAATTTGACACGCTCGTCACTCAAGTCACGCAACGCGGCATGGCGGCTTTCTTTAAAAAGCCACTGAAGCCCCACCCACCCGCTTGGCAGCACCTGTCAATCAATGCTCAGAGAACTGCTGCAACGCAACCATCGCTAATGCAAAGTTGTTCCGACCCGCCTGCCAGTGACAGCCACACTTACAGATTGCAAGTCAACGTCGCCTTCAGCTCACACACACACACTCAAAGTTCATTTGATTTGTCACTCATTTCAACCCACCGCTGATATCCCGGTAGCCTTACTGACTGCAAGTGAACGTACTCTTGAACTCTGAACCCACTTCACTGATACACGCGCGCGCGCGCGCGCACGGATAAGAAGACCGCTTAGTGAGACTTTTCCGGAACACAAATAGAAAGTTAATAGGATTCCCTCTCACAAATTCTCTCGCACACGTACACAAACACACGCAGACGCACCCCTACACATACTCTGTCTCTCACACACAGGGACACACGCACGCGCGCACGCACACGCACACACACCCCCACACGCACCCCCCCCCCCACACACACACACACAGGCAGCTGAGGTAGTAGTGATGTTGCCACGAGCGTAGCTGTTAGCTTACCTGTGTGTCCTCTGGTGTCATGTCCTCTGCGTTGCCATGGCAACGCGGAGGCTCTTCCTTTTCTCTCACTTGTTGTGTGTGTCGTGCTCCGCCTCTTCCTCCTTTATCAATCAGCCCGACCCCGCCTCTTTCCTCTGGGCCGCCCGGCAGCCAATCGCATGGCTCGCCGTCCGTCCCCGCGGCCGGTGCGGAGCAGCGCTGACAGATGGCACAAGGCGGCTTAGCGGCAGACGTGCGGGGTGGAGGGGTGGGCGGGGGTGGGGGGGGCGTCTGCAGAGGCTAATTCCTGGGTGTTCCACAAAGATGAACACACCTGCAACTCAAACGCCCCGTGGCCACGCCCCCAACCGTCACGTCACATTACTCACTTGCTACACACGGTTTGCCGCGTCCTTTCACTAGGCGGGGCCATCGTCTCAACCAATCACTACAGAGCAGCGCCAAACCACTTGAGAGGCAATTCACAGATTTCACTTCGATCAAATGAGGGCCCCAGTTTCCAGCATGTGGGTCAGCACGTTTGGCATATTTGTGATCACGTCACGATTGCGTCATCAAGTGCTCATCATTGAAAAGGTTCTTCCAGATCCACACCGTTTCCAGATCATTCCTAGAGCGGTTCCAAACCAATTCCACATCGCTTCCAGTCCGCATCCAGCATCCGAGAAGCGAGTCAGGAATTGCGGACAGCTGAAGTCAAAGGGGAACTTGGGCGTTTGCCCTCATCGTCGGGGTCATTCAAGTTCATGTCAGGGGCACGCGGTCGTGGTACGCTTCATAGTTATTGCTGCTGTTGATGTTCTTATTATGGTCATCGGAGCTGGACTGTTGCGTCAAAGCGCCCGCTGACTGAAGAACGACTGACAGGTCCCAAGTACTTGCACAAATGTCGAGCTCATCCCAGTCAGGATTTCTTCTTTGTGTAAGCCACGCAACCATTTTCTTTGACTTTGGTTCCATTTTGGAAGGGATTTTTGGGTCTTTTTTTCTGCAAACATTGTTTTAAGGTCCCGAATAAGCGCTCGTGCAGAAGCATTACAAAGGACCACCTCGAAGTCCACACAGGAGCACTTTGTGGTCATAAATGTGCATTTTCAGCGCATGGTCACTGAATGTGGGGGCCACTTTCATGTCTACAGCTGCCACTTTCTTCTTCACATCTCATCCAAAATGCATTTCATTCGTTGTACTTTCCACCCACACACACACACACACACACGCACACACGACCAGTGGAGCAGGTTCCACATGGGCCACGGCGAGTCACCACGCCCCGCCCACGCCAATCTTACTGTAACTGGGCTGCAGGCACACGCACACACACGCACACGCACACGTGGCGCAAGGCAAGATGGCAGAAGGCAACCACTCGCCGACCATCACCGAGTTTGACTTTGAAAAACGTTTTGACCAGACTGAAGCTCAAAGATGGATGAACGACTACTGGTGAGGACAATTCCGCTTCTCCGTGGCATGCGCCCGCACACACGTAGAAACACACACGCACACCCGCACGCACATACGCACAGAGGTCCCCTCGCGTGCGCTTTGGCATGAACGACAAGCTAAAGAATCTTGTTTTCATTCAGTTGCCAACATCGGCTCAACTTGTTGTTTTGTGTGTCACACGCGCACACGCACGCTCAGGTCGTGCACATGTGTGCGTGCGTGTGAGCATGTCCGTCATTCCGCGCCATTCACGCGTGTCGAGGACAGCGCGTACTGGAACAGTCCAAAGAGACGCGACGCGTCATGACGATGGCATCAGTCGAGGAATGCGCTTACCTGATCCGTCCGCCCGATGCGTTCACCCGATGCGTTGAGCTGACACGTCATTATGATGGCTAACCTCGTACTTGTCGCCTGCCTGCGCGCCAGCTGCGCGCGTCCTTGCGCGCCTGCGTGTACGTTTTCCCGCAGGGGCACATCATTTGCGGTCAGCGCGTTGTATGCCGCCCTGGTGCTGGGAGGTCAGCGCTACATGAGGTCCCGCCCTAAAATGAACCTGCGGAGACCTCTGTTCTTGTGGTCGCTCGCCCTCGCCCTCTTCAGGTGAGACGCCACGAAGACTAAGAGCGCGCGTGTGTCCGTCTCCCTGGCAACATGTGACATGGGTACTTTTTGGGGCAGCGCGGCGGGCGCGGCGCGTACGGGCCGCTACATGCTTCACATCCTTGCCAACGGCGGCCTGCGCCGTTCCGTGTGCGACCAGGGCTTCTATAACGGGCCCGTCAGTAAGTTCTGGGCGTTCGCCTTCGCCATGAGCAAGGCACCTGAGCTGGGTAAGTCCCGCTTCCGGGCCAAGATTTGAACCCTTGACAATCTGCCATATGATCATGAAGCGTACAGCAGGGGTCACCGAGGCGTTGCCCCCGGAGGCCGCACGGGTAGCCCACGGGCCTCTTCTAAAAACAGCAAACTAGCGGTGGGACATTGTGATTCCTCGGCAACGTTGTGGACGTGATCATTTGAAAATGCCAACGTTGGCGGAGATTCCTACAACCAAAGCCACGCGCATTGATATTCATCTGTTTGCTCATGACTGTGCCAAATCATGAACATGATCAGTGTCTTCACCACGATTCCTTCTTCATATCGCAGTAACTTGATGCAAGATATTTGGAGCGGATTTCTTCTTGTCTTCCAAGCGCGTATCAAAAGTGGCAGGCCTTCGCATGAGCCGGCAGCCAAGAAGGAGCTCTCGGCTTCCAAAAGGTCGGTGACCTCTGCTGTGGAGCCTGGCAGCGGCACGGCGGGGCGCGCACGTGAATGGCCCGTGGTCGCCCGTGGCTATGTGTGTGCTCAGCGGCGGGCTGGTGGCCAATTCTGGGCGTCGCCGTCATCCGTGCGGAAAATCGCTCAACGGGCCGAGTCAAGTCAAAGTTACTTATATGTATGGCCTTTCACAATGATTTCACGTTTGAATGTGCAATATTAACGGTTTCATTCAATTTGACAATTTTCAGTCAAAGGTAGTGACGAAGCGGCCGCCCCCAGAGATGGCTAAAAACGGGTGGACAAACGCAATATTTATCAGAATGCCTTTTTTCAACTAATGGGCCTGCATAGAACATATTCTGGAAAAAAAAGATGTTTGGGTTGACTTCCCCATTAAAGGAAAAGAAAAAAAAGAAAAAAAAGCCAGTCAATTTACTAGCCACCAGGGCCCCACCGATGTGGCCGACGCCCGGAATTGGCCACCAATTCGGCAGAATGAAACTCCAATAATTCCAATTTGTGGAATGTGAGGAATTTGGAGATTGAAAAGGACTTGGTGGAGGAAAGGTGCCGATTTCCAGGGAGCTAAATTTGTGCCTTTTGGAAAAGAGCGGCTCGAGTCGCGTGAACGGTTGCTAAAGCCAGCGACAAAAGCGCCGCACGGTGCCGTTCTGTCTGCCGGCCCATTTGTCTGTCTGTTAATCCTCGGCCCGTCTGCAGTCTCTGTCCGTGTTTGTGCGCGGCCCGCAGGCGACACGGCGTTTATCGTGCTGCGGAAGCAGCGCCTGCTGTTCCTGCACTGGTACCACCACCTGACAGTGCTGCTGTACTCGTGGTACTCGTACAAGGAGATGGCGGCGGGCGGCGGCTGGTTCATGACCATGAACTACGGCGTGCACGCCTTCATGTACGCCTACTACGCTTGGCGCGCCGCCGGCCTGCGCGCGCCGCGCCCTCTGGCCATGCTCCTGACCAGCGCTCAGCTAGCGCAGATGGCGGCGGGCCTGGCGCTCTGCGGCCTGCTTTACCGATGGACGCCGCGCCCCGACTGCCCCGCGCGCCCCCGCCACCTCGCCTGGGGGGCGCTGATGTACCTCAGCTACCTGCTGCTCTTCTGCCGCTTCTTCTACCGGGCCTACCTGCGGCCCCGCCCCAAGGCCGAATAGCCGCCAGCTGCCTGCCTTCAACACAAAGGCACAGGACTTTCGTTTGGAAAAAACTGGAGAAGACGACCGCCAAGCATCGAATGGTATTGCTGCCGTACCAGCGGAAAAAAAGAAAAAAGAAAAAGAAAAAGTTGGACATCACATTATTACGTGATAAAGTTCACGTTATATCGGGATGATTGGAGGATGTCCGGTTTCACCAATAGCAACAGTGAGTGTCCAAACACTCGATAAAAACTATTACATCTTTGTTATTGGTAAATGCTAACTAGTTAGCATGTAATAGCTGTGAACTAACAAAAGTATGTTGTTGTTTTTTAATCAGCATTTGGTGTCCTCTAGTGACTACCGAAGCATTTTTATTCCATTTAGAACATCATTCGAAGGATGCCAAAATGTACAATGGCAATGAGTACAAAAATAGAAATGTGTGTACAAGGATATAGAGCACAAAAGTAAATATAACTCAAATGTTTACGAAATCTGACTTTCTCTTCATATTCAAAGTATTTTCATCAACGTGCACTTATGGATTTATTGTTTTCTATCCATATATCTCGTTATAAAATTGGTTCAGTTACATATTGTAGATAATTCAACCCAAAACCAAAATACTCGCCAAAACTTTACTAAAATAAATAGTTGTGCATCTCTTTGTATTTCGCAAATGTGTATTTATTTTATTCAATCATTAGCTATTGAATCACTATGAATTAATTATTAGCAATTTAAAAGGAGGAAAATACACTTATGTCAAAATAAACGTTTGCGGAGTTTACATAAATATATATATATATATATATATATATATATATATATATATATATATAAATAATACAAAAATAAATATTTTAACATTACAATACTGTGAACAATTTTGTATTCATGTTATAAAGTGATCGGCTAATGAATGACATTCAAGGGACCCTGTCACGGGGTCCCCAACAATCCCGGGCTGTGTCCGAATGTGCACACTTCCCTATTTAGCACACTATTACGGGGCGACGCCATTTTGTGGGGGTGTCCGAATGTCCAGGGATGATAAATGTAGGGCACTCAAATTACTCCAAATACACTTAGAAAAGTAGTGTGCATCGATGCAACAGGTCAATATAGACCACAATACATTGGGAGCAGGAAAACAACGTGGAATTAATTCATTTTATTTGAAAATATGTACAAAAAAGAAAATACAATATATATAAATATAAATAAAAATGTAATATACATAGTGTTACATACTGAACGGGGCTATATAGTGAATGAGGGACTACGGAATTAGTGTAAAATTGTATTCGTTGAATAAAGTTTTGTACAAATCGGAACAAGTGTAGACAATAACTAACTACCTAACTAAATGAATAAATACGGTGCTCGATAGCTCGATAGATAGCTAGATAGATAGCTCGATAGATAGATAGATAGATAGACAGACAGACAGGAGGACACTTTTTCCTCGTCATTTCTCAGTTGTCTGGCTTCCCCAAGTGGTCAAAATCTGTCCTGCACCACGCTCACTGGGTGCCGGAAATGGATTCAGAATAAAAGCTCATCTTATAGATGACAAAGAAGACAAACGGCGCTTTAAAGGTTTTTTTTTTTGTTCTGTATTTCAAATAAAGAATTGATAATAAGGCCCAACTTGAGGGCTACTGTTTCTTCGCGCTGCTGTGAGTTGCCCCTTCTAGTTTAGTTCTGGCAAGTGACCGGAAGTAGCATCCACACTTCGAGGACAATTGGCTGACTTTGCCGGTGAACGAGAAGAGAAAGAAGACAACAAGACAAGAAGCTTGGATGAAACAAAAATCATGACAAACAGGTCACCTTGACTGCGGTAAGACGCAACAACTAACTCATTGCCTAGCTCGTTAACCAACTCGTTTACTAAGTAACTCATCAAATGGCAAACTTGTGGTGGTTCGACTTCAATGGAGGACGACACTTCAACTCGGTCCAATTTTAAACGTGTCCAATGTTGTCTTTTTGGACATAGTTTTTTTTTTTAGATTTTGTTTTTCGTTTGTCGAGTTTCTTTTCTTCCCGCCGCGCGCGGCTCGTTTCCCTGGAGACCATCAGCCCCCCAGACCCTCTCACACACACGAACGCGCACACGCATCCACACACGCACACGCACCCCCACGTACACGAACGCGCACGCACGCACGCACACAGAAAATACATTCGAGTCTCACTAAAGCTCATTTCCACCAAGTTATGTTTACAGTCGAGTCGAGCCCCTCATACTCGCGGTTCAGCATGCGGCAATTCACATACTCACAGATTTGTTTCCAATATTTGTTCAGTATTTCTTCACATTTCTGTATTTTTTGCGTTTTCGGCGTTGTTTTTCCCCATTTGGCCCCGTTTTTTTTTCTCGTCAAAAAAGTTTTGTGAATGTTTATCGGTGGTTTTTTTGGGGGGAGAATTTTCAATTTTATCGGCAGATTTTGGCTATTTGCAGGCGGGCCCGGTCCCCGACTGGATAGGTTTTCACAAACACATTTGGAGCCGCGGGAAAATCAGATGCTTTGTCAAAGCACATACTGGATGTTCTTGGGAGCGTCCGTCTCGTATTTGTTAAGCAAAAATCCCAACTGAAATGGATGGTCCATCTGCGGCAAAGTCTGCTTTTGTGTAAGCGTCATCACTCGGAGCACATCAGGCAGGGCACAGAAATGCGGACGACGGCGCCGCCGCCTTTCCGCCATATTGGATGTGGCCACGGAATCTGCTCATTGTGACTTCCGATGACTAAATTGGATCCAAAGTAACAGTTGTGGAGAAAGAAGACTTGCTCCATATCCAAGCAGCAAAGGAAGGAGAAATTTGCCTTCGCCAACCACAAAACACTTGCCATCGCTGGTGTCGGCCCGAAACCTCCCATGTCAAAATGTGGTCAATTTCACATTTTTGCACAAATCCATACAGTGCTCACTGTTCAGAGCACACTTGGGGCCATATTTTTTTTTTTTTTTTTTTACAAATTATTGACCAATGGAAAGTGTTGGAAATGGCTTTCTCTCTTTAACTTTAATAGTTGAGAAAACATGCCATTCTTGGGGTCTCCTGGAAAGTGCGGATTTGGGCACTACGGAAATTCTGCCCTACGCCAACGTGCGGGAATAAAAAAGAAGCAGCAGCAGCCGCCGCCGCCACTCTGCGGTGTGCAAATGTGTGGATTTTAACTCACTGGAACGGTGGCACAACGACCAACTGAAGACAACATCGGCGCAGCTAAGCTAACCTTAACTGCAAGTCAATCTCATTTAGCCTTTCTGAAAAGAATATTTGTGCATTTCTGAAGGTTTGAATTCCACCCTCTATCAATTCAATCTCCTTTTCACACACGGTTTCTCATTTGGCTGAAGCTAATGTCACATCAACACATCAAATGGGCATTTAAAAAAAAACTTTTTTGTTTTGCTCTTCTTTTTGAAATCCATCCTGCACAAGGATTTTGGATGTTTTGAATGGTTGCGATCTGAGATGTTGTGCTTTGTTATGTTGCAGACGGCGACGCCTTCCTTTTGGCCGTCGAGTGTCTTTCAAAGAAAATTGAAATGAAAGAGCATATACTCTGAAGTGTCTAATTGTCGCGGTTTTTAAAACGTTCAAACTCGGTCTCGGCCTTGTTTTCTTGAGTTCTGGATCTCAAATAGTCTGGTCTGGAGCGCAACAATACACGTAGGGTTTGCTAAGGTGATTAGTGTGTATAATGGCCAGTTTTTGGAGGTGTAAGAAAAAAAACGATTGGAGTTGTTACATTTTAAAATCATAACATCCTTAAAATCGCGTCGTATCGCCCCCGCCCCCCACGCGTATCGAAATGCGTATCGAATTGTCTTTTGCGAGAGACGTACGCCAGACATCATTCGGTTTGGCGCTGCTGGCCATTTGTTATTGTTGGAAATTGAATTGTCTTGGATAGTTTGGGCGTTTCGGGCCAGATGACTGGCGGTCGATCTCAGGTGTTAACGTAAGGGTCTCATGTCCGCATAATCCGCTCTCGCGGCATGCCAGCGAGATGCGGCAGCATGGAGGAGGCGGAGCAAAGCGTCTACCTGGCCCAGCTGAAGGCGGAGTTCGACAGCTGCGACACGGCCTCCTCGGGCTTCCTGGGCCCGAAGGAAGTGACGGCGCTGTGCAGGAAGCTGCATCTGGACGCTCAGTTGCCGCTCGTGCTGGACGCGCTGATGGCAGGAGGAGGAGGAGGAGGAGGAGGAGGAGGAGGAGCCTACGCCAGGGTGAGCTCACGGCACACCAACGCTCGTCACCTCAGTCGCCGCCACCTGTAGGGCCGCAAATAGCCATTAGCTCGCTTCTTCTGGCGATGATTTTTTGGGGGCTATAAAACATTGACGATTTCCTTGGCTTTCTTCCAAAACAGGACATGATGGCAAATTGACACTTTCCGCTTTGGTTTGTAACATCCGGCAGAAATGTTGACGATTGTTTTGCAAAGTCAAAGCAGAAGTTTGCAAATGGCTCATTTTGAAAAAAGACAAAGAGAATCCGCTTTCTGATGTGCTGGAAGACGACAGACATCGGAGAAGATCCAATCCGGTCCAAATGTTTGCGGATGACTTGTTGCGCCTGTAGTCCCGTGCGACGCGTGTCTTTGACCCTCAGGTGGACTTTGAGGCCTTCAAAGACAACTTTGTGGAGGTTTTGTCTCGCTCGCCGGACTTGACGTCCGAAGACGACAGCAGCGGCTACCTGCAGCCGGGTGAGGAGCGCTAATGCTAATGCGGGGGGGGCCACGTGACGGCTTTATTGACCTTCCGCACGCGTGTGCACGCAGTTGTCGTCGATGAAGTGAAGCCAAAGTTCGTGAAGGGCGAAAAACGTTACGGCCGGCGCTCGCGTCCCGACGTGACGCCGCCGCGAGCGGCGCAGGACTCGCCGGCGCCGCCGCCGCCGCCCAGCGTGCGCTCGTCGCCGGCCGGGCTCCGCAGGCCCAAAGTGCGGCGAGCATCCTCTCTGGACAGCGCGGAGGTGAGGCGTTGACACGTCACGACGACACACACACGCGGCAGTTTGCGTGTCTTTGTGATTCGTGCTGCATTTCAGTTCAAGGGAGCCTTTTTTTGTCTAAACTATGAATACTGTCCGTGTGGAAGCTTTTGGCACTTTTGGCACGTGGTTCAGGAAGCGCGGTGGCCTCCTTTTTTCTTTGGCCCAAATCAAAGCTTGCAGCTTTCTTGTTGGCCCCTCTGACATTCCACATGTTGCATTCCACTGGCCCAAAAGGGGATGGGCGCAGCAGCACTGCGGTCTTTGGAAGTGGTCCACATCAGGTCCCTCCCTCCCCTGCGCATTCCTGCCGGAGCGCACGGCGGACGGCTACTGAAAAGCGGCGGCGCAAAAGTCTGCCGCTGGCTGGCTGGCTGGCTGGCTGGCTGGCTGGCTGGCTGGCTGGCTGGCTGGCACCTTTGCTCAAGTAGCGCTTGACGTGCTGCGCTGGCTTTCGTGGCTGTCGTTGCAAAATGTCCCAAATGCAATCCCCTTTTTCGATCAAGTTTGCTAAGAAGACGGTGGTCACAAATGCAAAGATTTCATCCGCTGTCAGCTCACGCCTTCTACTGGCGCTTCGAGGTTTTGCCGCGGCATCCTTTCAGTACCGCGATCGAGTAAGGAGCTTCGGTGACACTTTTTTTTTTTCCGCCCCCATAGCGGTACGAACCTCCTGATGCTGCGTCATCAGGCACCGGTGTGAAGCGCCTTGAGTAGCAAAGGTAGAAAAGCGCCATACTATAAGTTACCATCTTCGCCTTTTGGAACGGCGCCATTGCTCCTTTAAGGTTCTCATGCGTGCGATTGTCTTCCAGACGACAACAAAGACACACTTGCTCATCCACCAATCAGCTTTGCTCTCTCTCAAGTCCAACTCACCAAAAAGTGCACTGCTCGTCTTTTTGCCGGCAGCGCGGAAGCCGGCTGCTTTTCGCGTGTCGAGCCTCCTCAAACCGCACACGCAACGCGACACGCACCAGTACGCTCACGTTCGCAGTCAACTTGTCGTCACGAGGGCACAAAGACAAAGTGACGCGCCGCCGCCCGTTGTTCCAAAGTGTTCGCGTGGGCAGATCGAGTAGCACGCCGCGAATACGCGACGGCGCTCGGCGGGACGATGAGCGATGGCGGGAAGACGCCACCAACGCGTGTTGCCCCTTTTGTCTGCAGAGCCTCAAGTCGGACGAGGAGGCGGCAGCAATTCCCGAGGACGCCGCCTCGCCACACTTTCAGCCCAAAGGTACTTGGGACTTTGCGCGCATACTCTTGTCCGTAAGACGGGACGCCCGGAACGGCCTCACGTAGAAAAGCTTCACGCGCCCAAACTGCCACGGTTGGGCATGGAGCTCTGAAAATATCACACGGACAGCCGCCGTATTTGGGCTTTTATGGCCGTCGAGCCTTTTCCTCGGCATGGGCGCTCGGCTCAAAGAAAACGCTTCACGTCCATCAAGTCCAAAACGTTGGACCCATCGTTGGGCTATTTTCAAAGCTCGACCTGGGCGTTCGTTTGGATGACAGCCGATTGCAGTTTTGTCACCACGCTGAGCTTTTTTTTCCCACTTAGGCGAAGCGCTCGCGGGTGAGCTCGGCGGTCGGACGGGGGCGCGCCGCAACGCCGCCTGCAGCGTCCTTGGCCTTAGCATTAGCATTAGCATGGAAAAGTCTCACCCGGCGCGTTCACCCACCAAATGTGTTCCCGTGCCGCAGCTTCCGAGCAACGGGAGGAGGAGTCGGCGTGTCAGCGCCTGATTGGTCCAGAGCCGGGTGCTGGGGTTAGGCTCCGCCCAGCGGCTGATTGCAGGGACAGCTTCCCCGTTCCTGGCTAATGCTGTGCTAACCTTTGACCCCGCAGGTGCGTGACACGTCGGAGGAGGCGGCGCTCGAGCACTTCCGCAACCTTCCGTGTGGCTCCGCCCCCATCCGCTGCTCTACGCCGCACAAGGTCAGCGTCGTCGCACGCGTCGCAGGCTCGATGGACGGCTTTTTGTTCTCGAAATGGAGGCTGTAGAGAAACTGTAGGGGGAATTGATGCAGCCCGGGCCGTCCTCAGATCAAAGTGAGAGCTCAATTCTGGACGCTGCCAGGCGAGGGCGCCATATTGCCACTCCCTTTGACGTAAGCTCAGCGTGCAATGCAACGCCGTTAACGCCATTGGCGAGATTTCATTACAACCGGCGTCAAGGCAAGCAAAGTCAACAGCGTCCAAATAACATCAAAGTCAGCGTTGAAATGGAATTGCTTTTGCTTGAGACGTCATCCCCCAGGAAAGGTTCCAAGGCGCACCCGTAGGCCTCCTCCAATCAGATGCCCGGGCCACAGCTGTCAGACGGCCGGCCAATCGTGTGGGCGGGGCCGAGCGGGTGCGCAGGCTCAGTAGGCTCTAACCAAGCTCTGCGCTTTTTTGAGGGCGGGCCGGTCAGGGCCAGAAGCTCCTCCCCCCCCTCCTGACGGCCAATCTTCTTAACGCCGGTCACCTGAGCGCACATGACACCGGCGGCCATGTTGTTAATCCTCAGTCACGTGCGCAGACTAGTGTGAGGCCAAACGCGCGCCGTGTTCTCTGACCGCCGCGTTCCGCATGCAGACGCCGTCGGAGGACGGCTCGCGGCCGGAGGATTTCTCGCCGCCGCCCTCGCCGCTGACGGCCACGCCGGGTCCCAAAGTCCTCAGCCGGCTGGACGACGGCTCGGGATACGCCAGCCCCGAGAGCGTGCTCGCCCTCTGGAGCGACGAGGGCGTCCGCAACGCTCGTCGCATCCTGCAGGTCGGTCCGTCCGTCCGTCCGTCCGCACGCACCTACCTACCTTCCGATTGACGCAGCGCTGCCTACACATACGAGACCAGTCACTCCACTTTGGACTTTGTCAACATGACGGCCATCGTTCATTTGGGCATTATCCTTTCTTGATTTTTGTATTTTTTCCTTTGACTTGTGAGCACAAACTACAGATGTGAGCACTGTACAGTAGGTATGTCACAATATTCAAATGTCGCAATACAGGGCCACCTCTACTCACGAACGTCTCTTCATACGAAATGTTCAAGTTACGAAACGCCTCAACAGGAAAATATTGCCTCTTGTTATGAAAGAAATGTCAAAATACGAAAGGTAAAAATACAGTGTGGGCTGCTACTCGCATTAGAAACGAGGAAAAGAAAAAAAGGAGAGAATCCTTTTTTTTGTCCATACGAACGATAATAGAAAGGTATGAAAAAGGGATGCCTTTGGTCGATCTCGCCGAAGAATATGACCGCGATGTTCCGACAGTCGCCACGTTATGAAATCAGTTGTTTACAAAACGCCAGGCAAAACCCACTTCTGAGAGAGAACATGAACCAAAGAGGGCAAAAAGCGATCAGGACAGCAATTAAAAGGTAAACGACCATCATTTTTACTCTTTTGCATTATGCACAACTCTCATTTATTGTGCAATAATCTAATGTATTTGTTACATGTTTTGATGCATTTTCATGCTTTATAAAACATTTATGTCTGAATATTGGGGGGCTTGGAAGGGTTTAGGGCATTTACATGGAAAACGCGTCTCTACTTACAACATTTTCGACTTAAGACATTTCCTCCATAACCAATTAAGTAGTAAAGGCACCACTGTACCATAATATCACGACATGAACCTCGCAATACGATACTTTAGAGGATATTGTGGGGAGGTTGGTGATCTATTAAAAAGCTCACGATGCTGTATAAAAGCTCAGGATATTGTATGTAATAAATGAAAAAAAATCACAATATTCAGTTTTTCTACATAACAGCATTCACAAAGAAATAGGCTTTGCCAGTCATGGGCTCCTACTGGCGATTAGTGAGGCTCTTAAAAACAGAGGCGGCATCAAGTTAAACTGCACTAAGAAACGAACCACCAGAGGGTGCTGCAACTGCACAAATGGAAAACAATTTGGGCTTTTAATCAGATTTGCAGCTGTTAATATTGTGACGAGCAGCAAGTTGAATTCTTCACAGGCTCTGGAATGATGTTGTTCCTCTAAAGTGTTTTTAGAAAGTACAATATTGGAGACGCATAGTTTTGTCCTGGAAGCGGGGGTCGTGGCAGGTGATCAGACTTAGTAGCGTGGCGCCAGAACAAACTCGGCTCCTCTTTCAAGGTCACCGTGGTGACAAGGGAAGCACACTCTGCAGCCTAATTCCTATTTGCTGGAGGAGAATTCCTTAATCCGGCTCAGCGGCGAGTCGACGGCGTTACGGTCGCAAATGTGCACGTTTCCTTGGATGAGGTCGGAGGAGTAGCGCGCTTGTTTGTGCAGACGCTGGACTTGCCCGCCGACGAGCGCGTCAGTTTGTGCGAGCTGACGCTGGCCCTGGACAACGAGCTCCTGGGCAGCGGCAACGCGATCCACCAGCTGGCGCTGGTCTGCTACAAGAATGAAATCCAGCACCTGCGGTCAGTTGCCCATCATCCCGGTGGCCGCGGCGCCGCCCGCGCCGCTCGCGCCGCTCACGCCGTCCGTGTGCTTTCAGGGCGCGGCGGGAGCAGGCGGTCGGCCAGCGCGACAAGGCCAAGGCCGACCTGGAGAGGGCCGAGAGCAGGAACCTGCAGCTGCTGCGCGAGGCCGACGAGCGGCTGGCCGGCATGGAGGCGCTCGGCCGCGGCAGGGTCAGGTGAACAAGAAAAATGCAACTTTGGAAAGCCTTCCGCTTTCATGGAGTTAGAAACACTCCGTCAAGCAGTTGGATCGTGTTTGTACGGCCCGCATAAATAGTTTCCAGCTGCGGCCAGAGTGACTGAAAAACTGAAATGGTGAAAACGGGTTGAATGGCGTATCGCCACAAGTAACTGCCACGTGCGTCACTTTTTGCAGCTTTTCCCAATCATTTTCAAACATGCAATGTGCTTTTGAAAATAAATCTCTCCGTTCACTTTACAGGACGCACGGACACACTTTGACATCCGCTATTTTCACGCTGCGTCTTCAACAACTTCTTTTTTTTCCCATGGCCCCCGCGCGCTTGCAGTCACCCACTGGATGCTGCTCCGCGAGCGGTCACGTACGCTTCACGCTGCTCTCTGATTGGCAGAGAGCTGGAGCGGGACTTCCGGGAGCGTCTGGCGGCGCAGCGCGGCCGAGCGGAGCAGGAGAGCGACGCCGCCGCGCAGCAGCTGGAACGGGAAAGCCGAGAACTGCGGCGGCAACTGAGCGTGCTCGGGGCGCGGGAGGCGGAGCTACGGGAGGAGCTCGGTGCTGCCGCGCAGGTGCGTCCATCGTTAACCGCGCCCACCTCACCTTACATCCACTTTGGTGGTGTTGTGCTTTTAAAGACAATGGAGCACAAGTAAGAAGGAGCAGCAATAATGCGGGGCGGCTTACGGGTCCAAGCGCACGGGAAGATGCTCACACCTGACCAAAGGCGTGTCAACGGACAACCCGGCTGACTGTGGCGCGCTAGGCCGCGCCCCCTAGAAGCACGACATGAACGTTGAGACGTTTGCCTTAATTACATCTTCTAAAACTGTTTTTCTTTACACTCTTTTCAAATTTTCTCGTCCCTTCCAAAATGGAATGAGAAAAAAGGTGGGACGGGGGGGGGGGGGGGGGGGGCGGGGGCTTTGAGGTTAATTTCTGTGGGGAAAAGCGGTTGGCTCTCCAAGTCAGGTAGAAGCCCCCCACGGGTTCTCGTTCAGCATCCTCGGCTGCCTCCCGCCTTAAGCCCGATTGTCGTCGTCGTTGCGCTTAGGAGAAGGCTCGCCTGGAGGAGGAGCTTGCGGACGCCAAGCGCGGGCTGAGCGAGGCGGAAAAGGGCGCCCGACGTCTGCGCGCCGACTTGAAGCAGCTGCTGCACCACAAGGTGACGCAACCGACACAAAAGAAAACATTGCCAAATGGCCATTTGTCCGTGTGGGCCAATTCACAGCCGCATTGATCATTTTCGATTATTGAAGTGACAAGCCGAGATAATCTTGCTCCTCAACTCAAAAGCGGTGCCGATCTGCGATCCAAAGTGACACAACGCCGTCATCTGCTGGCATGTGCTCGTCACTACGGTTATGTATGTTAAGGGGCAGATCGACTAAGGCTTGTCTGCTTTCTGCTCCGTTTCATTTGAGCCCAGAGAGCATTTGTATTCAATATTGTTTTGTTTTTTATGTAAATGAATGAAAAAAAAAAAAGCGCCGGGATTAGGCCGGCGTCGGTGTCAAATAAGGCTTTTTGTCATCATCGAGCCGAGCCGCTTGAAGCGAAGCGTGCCGTTGCCGTTGTAATCGGAGCCGTCGTCCCTCCTGGCAAACAAATGAGACGCGGTGTCAGGCGACCTCTCGTCAAAGATGGAGGAGGGCCCGCCCACATGACCTTTCATCCGATTGGCAGTTCGGCAGCTTGGACGCCGTGGACGCGGCGCTCAACCCCGAAGACAGAGTCGCCCGACTCCTGGAAGACCGCGAGCGCCAGTGCAGAGTAAGACCGGCGCACCTTCATTTGCTGCGCTGGGACGGGACGCGAGTGTGCTTTCGTGATGCCTTCAGGAGCTGCGGGACAAAAACGACGAGCTGACCTCCGAGTTGGAGTCGCTAAGGAGCCGCAGGAGGAGCCGCGGGAAGTCGGCGCGCGCCGCCGCGCTGGGCCGGTCCGCGGCGCCGTCGAGCGGCGAGTCCGACGCTGGTGAGCCTCCTCCCTCGGCCTCTGCGCACTAACGCCGCCCTGGCGGCAGGTGGCGCCGCCTGACGCGCGTGCTTTGGAATTTCATGGACTTGGGAATCCCTTTGAGTAGCTCGCTTCAAATATGCCAAAAGCTGACCCGCGTTGGAGCGCGTCCTTCCGGAAGTCAAAGACACGACGAGGGCAAAGCCGTGGCAAAAATCCGACATCCCAACTGAAATTGGTCACTTGAAACTATTCAGAGGGGCTTTCGGAAGAAAGCCTTGTGTATGAAAGGCTGGCGTCAAGTTGCCAGCCCGACTTGGCCCGCCACTCAAAAAGACAGCGACAACACAGGTCGGCTTTCGGTGCAACTAAGTGGCGTCATCGCAAACTGGCTTCCAGTTCCTGCTCTGCCTGTCGGGCGGGCGGGATGAGGCGGGCGCGCGCGGGGAACACGTCTGCTGCAGACGGCCTCTCGCGGCTTCTGTTGACCATGACGTCCGCTGAACAACTTTTGTCCTTTTCAGACGATGCCGACATGAAGCGCGGCTCGTCTTCTCCTCGCGGCGGCGGCGGCGGCGGCCAGCCGGGTGACACAAGTCAGTTCTTCTCATTTTCTCTTTCAACAGCGAGTCTTTCCCTCCTAATTGTGTCGAGAGCAGAAATGAGCGGGCCGGCCCGTACGTACGTGGCGCTTGACTTTTGACGGCTCGATTGACAGCGGCGGCCGTCAGCATCGAGACGGAATTTGCGCTGGAGAAGTTGAAGAGCAAACACAAGCGGGAGATCCGGCAGCTCAACGTCCAGATGGAGACGCAGGTAGACCAACACGCTTGACCTCCGCGTACGCCGCTCGTCCTCGGGTCAACTGCGTCCTCGTCCTCAGGTCAACTACTACGAGCGCAGTCTGGACAGGATGAGGCAGAGCATGGAAGTGGAACGCAAAGACATCGCTCAGGCCTTCAAGGTGAAGCGCTCTCCTCTAACGCGTCCTCTAACGCGTCCTCTAACGCGTCCTGTCGCCTTCCAGCTGGAGATCAGCGAGCTGGAGGAGCAGAAGGCGGAGGCGGAGCGTCAGGTCAAGGTCCTGAAGGAGGCGCTGGACAAACTTGACAATCGGCTCCAGCGAGGCGGCTGGTCTTCCGAGCAGGAGCGCAGGTGAGCAAGACGACGGCCGCCGCCGCCGCCGCCGCATTGTCGGACGTGACGTCAGGACTTGACTTCCCAGGATGCAACGGGAGCGAGCCGACTCGGAGCAGAACTTCGCCCGAGAGATCGGAAACCTGGTCCGGGGGCTGAGTGCTGAGAAGGACCAGCTGGAGGCGGAGCTTAAGCTCAAGATGGACCAGGAAGTCATGACGCTCAGGTGGGTGTTCCCAAGCACTTGCCGTCCTTTGCTGTTCCGCTTCTTCCGGCTTTTGGCTTTTTTTTCTTGGTTTGCGACTTGCTCGCTTGTTGTCTGTCTGCTTTTGTTCATTTGAGTGTGGGTTTCTTGTTTGCTTTGCCGTTGCCGTTGTCGTTGTGGCTTCAGGTCACGTTGTGGCCTTGTGAGCAGGGAGGAGGAGGAGGCGGCGCCGGAGCCCTCGCAGGTGAAGCCGCATCACGGCCGAGGGCGGCGCCGCCTGCCGCTGCGGCGCAGGTGGGACAAGAGGAGGCGGCCGGAGCGGGAGCAACCGCTGCGCCGGCAAAAGACCGGGACGGAGCAGCAACATCTCCGGCTGCAAAAGAGGAGGCAGGAGGAGAAGAGGGGGCTGCAAGAGAAGGAACATGTCCAGATGGAGCAGCACAAACATCTCCCGGAAGAAAAGAGGAGGCCGGAGGAGGAGGAGGAGGCGCAACCCCTGCAGCAGGAGGCGCAGGCCTGCGGGCGGCCTTCTCCGCCAAACGAGGCGCTCCGACACTCCGACGGCGACCTCGGAGCGGAGGAGACCGTCTCCCGGCCGCGGTCTCTGACGTCAGGCGACGCCTTCGAGCGGGAGGAGCCGGCCCGGCCGCCGAAGCTCGGCGACCGGCAGCTCCTCCGTCCCGAGGCCCCGCGGGAGCGGGCCGCGGGCCCCCGTGGGCCCCGTGTCCGGCTCCTGCGGGAGGCCCTGGAGCGGGAGCGCGGCACCGTCGGGCGGCTGCGCCGCATTCTGGAGCAGCAGCAGCAGCAGGAGGAGGAGGAGGAGGAGGAGGTGGCCCGCTTGAGCCAGGAGAAGCGCGGCTACATGGCCGTGGCCGACCAGCTCTCCGCTCAGATTGTGGAGATGGAAGAGGAGATGGAAGCTCTGCGGGAGAAGAGCAACCGACGCCTCTTTGAGCGGGACAAGCACAAGATGAAGATTGCGCAGATGGAAAAGCTGGTCCTGCTGCTCCAGGACCCGGACCGGGACCGCACGGCTCCTCCGAGGTTTGTGGAGCACGATGCCGCTCCCTCAGACCGTAAGCGCCATGATCACGCTGTCCCGCGATGCAGCTCAGCTCTCATCGTCATCGTCGTCGTCGTCGTCGTCGTCGTCACCGTCACTAACCCAATCCCCAGAATGGACGTCTTGGAGCTTCGTGGTTTTACAACGCACCTGCGTTCCCTAATTTGTGCGTGCGTGTGCAGGACCCATCTGGAGGAGGCGCACTCTGACAACGGCGCCTTGCACGAGCGTCTCTGCGTCTTGCAGCAGGAAGTTGACAAGCTGGACGATGAGGTGGCCAACAAGAGGCCAGTGAACTCGCCACCTTTGCGCAAAGCGTTGCCGGCTAACGCGGCGCTAGCTAGCCACGGGTCTTTGACTTGGATGTTTCTCTGCTAACGGGCTCTTTGACTTGCTTGGTCCAGGAGGAAGTTGGAGGAGATGGAGCAGCATCGCGAGAGCAGCAGACAGGAAGCGGAACGCCTCCGCCAGGAGGTGAGAGCGTGCCCCAGTGACCTCTGACCCTTGATGGCGTGTGACCTCTGACCCGTGCGCTCGTGTCAGACGGCGGCGTACCGACAGGAAGTGGTCACCCTGAGCGGCAGGAACGCCGAGCTGAGCGCCGCCAACGCCGAGCTGAGCGCGCGCCAGCGAGAATGGCGGGAGGGACACGAGGCCCGGGTGAGGAGGGGAGGAGAGGGGAGGGGAGGGGAGGGGAGGGCGCGCCTCGGACGCGCCGGGATGTGGCCGGGTGCGCCTTCCAAAATAAAAGCCGCCGCTTCCCGTGCTGCCTTCAGGTGCGGAAACTGCAGGAAGAGGCGGAGCTTGAGCAGGAGCAGAAGCTGCGCCTGGAGGAGGAGCTTGGCGGCTGCAAGCGCAAGGTCGGGCGAGTCGCGCCGCTTCCGGCCGAGCTAGCTTAGCCTAGGCGCGGCTACCGGGTGCCTTCGGATAACCAGCGAGTCGACTGGCCGTCAAGTGTCAACTTGCGAGAGGGGCGGCGTTTTGCGGCGGTGAACTCGCTCGCCTTTTGACTACAAGCGGCAGCTCGCCGACATTTCGACCAGACTTTGAGGCTTTGAGCTGCCTTTTGCCATTCCCAGCTGAAGCTTAAAAATGGCCCCCTGGCCTAATGCTAACATTGAATTGTACTCAATTCAATGGTACTCCAAGGTGGTGAAACGCAACTGAATAAGAGGGGAACAATTGTGACTCCTGTGGAGAGTGCTTTTCTTTCCTCATTTTTTACACAGTACACTTCCATTCATCCAGTGGGGAATTTGAGGTCCGGGTTTTGAGTAACTCGAAAGAATGTGGTCATGAGACAAATTCAACTCCTATGTCAGGGCATCATCACACGGTGTCCAACGTGTCTCTAGATTTAAAAAGTATGGGTGGGGCTTCATTTTGTTGCCCAGAAAGAGTGCTTTGCCGCCATCCCGTGGCACGGAAAAGCAATCGCAAGTCTTTTTGGTGGGGTGGCGAGCTTGTCATGGAATGTTCTCCTGCACCTTAGCTGAGAGAGATGGAGGCGGAGCTCAGCACGGCGGCGGCCGAGAGGCGGACGATGGCGGCGGAGCTCCGGAGAGAAGCCGCACTTGGCGACGAGAGGGTAAGTCGACTGCGTGACACGGAAGGAAGTCGCTCGCGTTTTCTTGTTTCAGAAGTGTCCGACCTGCGCGGGAAGGTGAAAACGCCCCCAAACGTGCGCTGCGCCGTGATTGGCTGTTGGCCGGGCTTCGGCCACGGCTATCAATCGGCTCTACGTGGCCGAAGCCGGAGGGCGGCCATTGTTACTGACAACTTTCGAGCCTGAAAAGACTGTCATCAGTCATCGGTGCGAGTTTTACGCTCGGATCCCCGCATGCACGTACGGGAGCTTCTCAAAGAATGAACTTCTCGGTTTGCATCGAGCCTCGGGACTGGATTATCTCAGTAGGGCCGACGCAGGTTCGCTTCACGTCTCACAGCAAATGTTGCCCGTGATGCGGACGAACCTTGGAGTAGCTCTCCGAGATGCATCTTCAAAAAGAGACAATTTCAAATCGCATTCTTACCGAGAGAGGAAACAAACGTGCTTGTGGCGCTTCTCCCGGGATGATTGGCGGTCCGCGCGTTTTGGCTGCAGAGACAGAAAATAACACCGTATAATAAACAACGTGGACAAGTCGACGTATTCAAGTCAGGCGGGCTTAGCGAGTGGCGACGCAAGGCGGCCACCCGCGGCTCCGCTTCTGCCTCAGCGCCTTTGTCTGCTTTGGTGGCAGGCGGAAGAGGCGCAGTCCAACAACAGGAAGTTGATGAAGGACAACGAGGAGAAAGACGAGCACAACCAGCGGCTACTGGATCAGGTCGGTGTGCGTGTGCGTGCGCGTGCGTGCGCGCGCGCGCCAACTTGTCTGCGTGCATGCCTAATGCACGCATGCGTGTGTGTGTTCAGGTGCAGCAGCTGCTCCAGGATCAGCAGAAGCTGAGCACACAGGTGGCGCGCACGCACGTTGCCTGGACGCAGGCCGAGGGGCAGGTCAGACAACCTCCGGCGGCATCGGCGTCGGCGCCGCGGTAACGCCTCCCCCTCGCACAGGCTGACGCGGCGCTCGGTCTGGTGCGGCGGGAAGGGGCGGGGCTGAGGGAGAGGGCAGAGCAGCTGCTGGCTCGGCTGCAGGAGGAGCAGAGGCGGAGTCTGCGGCTGGAGGAGGAGCTACGGCTTTGTGCTCGCCAGAGCTCCGCCCGCATCAGCCTCAAGGAGGTGAGCGGCTTACCCAAATTTGAACTAGCCAGTGAGTAGCATAGCTGCGTGCTCACCAACCAACAGGTAAGCAACTTCGCTAAACGGTAGGCAAGTAGCTTAGCTGCGCGCAAACTAGCAGCAGGTGAGCAACTTAGCCAGGAAGCGCTAACTAGCAGTAGGCTAACCGCTGAACCTAATCTGTGCCATCTTAGCGCTCAGACTAGCTTGCGTTTCGTTTAGGAGCAGCACGAAAAGGCGCTGGCGGCCGCGCGGCACAAGTCGCAGGAGCTGGAAGTCAAGCTGAGGGCTTCTCGCGCCGTCCTGCACGAGAAGGTCCAGCAGCTCCAACAGCAGGTCAGTCGCTCATCTTTCCGCAGCAACGTGACAAGTTGTGCAATTTTTTTTTTTTTTTCCTCCACAAAAAGATAAAGTGAGCCTCAAAAATAGATGACTGACATCCATGATCTAGTCTTCGGCCCGTCTCGCCAGTAAACAAACGAGGGGAAAAAATACAATTGACGATTGAAATATGGGAGCTATTCTGCTTTGGAGCGAGTGACGCCGCTTGAAACGGCTCATTTCGCCCCCGTACGAGCTATTTGGTGGATATTTGCGACTGCCGGGCTGATCCGCCGCGTGGAGGGGACATGCTGACAAAATGATCAAGTTGTGCTCCGGCTTTTTGACCGGATTTTCTTTTGCCGATATCGCACAAAATCGCACACGGAATCGGTCATTTGATTTTCGGGTCACTCGCAGCCAAACAAAGCGGCGTCACTCTTGCATCTCGGCGCACTTGCCTTCAATCCACATCGCACACGTTGGATGTCTAGACAGATAAGCACAACTCTTAATAAAACTTCATTTGACCCAAAAGGAGCTTGGGAAAAGAAAAGGTCCCAAGATTATAGCACATAAATCCCGCGTCCTTCACACCCCGATGAACATCAAATATGTGCGTTGTGAGTTGCGCTGCTTGCATACGATCCATTTCCGAAGGGGTCGATAGCGCGGTGACATTACGTCAAGCCGGACCACATGATGCCGGCGCGCACAGTCTCACGTTGGCAACATTCACATTTTGACACAGTCTCCTAGGGCTGGGACGATCCACTTTTGTCCCAATCCGATACGGATTCCGAGACTTGGGTTGCCATCCGATATGTATTGCGATACTTAAATATTTTAAAAATATATATTAATCCAAACTATGGCGTGTGTTTCCAAAGTTTGAACTTAAGTGCCATTTTTTCAAGTGTCACGATTGAAAAGTGCATAAACTGTTCCTGATACACAGGAGTGCAATAGATAGAACTCCATTCACAAAGCTGAACTTTAAGGACCGCTAGTGTTTCAAAAGCATGTTACAGAACGTGCAAAAGATAACATGAGGTAGCAAAAGTATCTCTACTTCATCAACGTGTCCATACTTGGTATCGGCATAACAAGTATGGTGACACACTCGGTTTTTTCCCAGCCCTACAAGCCCTACAGTCTCCTCGTGACACTGGCACGCTAATGCCGTCACTAATTTGAGAAGACTTATTTTGGAGCTTGCGCTGGCCACCGCGAGTCTGTCTAGCGTAGCAGGCTGGATTTGTAGCCCAAATCCGCGGGAGATGTTACTTTACTTTTCAACCTTTTAGTGGCCCCAAAAATAAAACAGCCAATGGAATCACAATGGGAAATGACATCCGACAGGACGTATGTTGCCTAAAGCGCTTCAGCAAGCAGCAAATGCACTTTGAAGGCGCGGACTGCAAGGCAGCAACGTACTTGCAACTCCAGGATCCCTCGCCGTACACTGTCAAACGGCAGAAGACAGGTTGCTCTTCCAATTCCTCTCAACCGCTGGCTTATCCTTTTGCACCAAATTGAAATCCTGCCAGCGGTTGGTTACTTTGCCGTGACCGCCAACTCTCCCGCGAGCCTAATTTTGCCGTGAACGGCTCCGCTTGGCGACTCTCCTTTAGCCACGAATCGCCTGTTTGACCGCGATTGCAGTAGGTTGGCCGTCAATTGATTATTTTAGCGGGACGTGGAGGCTGCCGCGTTCTGGCGTAGGCATTAACCGACTCCCGATTCCAGCTGTGGCCCTCGCGCAACGTTGTCAGCCCGCTCATTTTGTGTTCCTATCTGCAGATTCGTCACAAACTAGAAACACGTTAAAGGAAAAACAACCCCCGACTGGCTGCAAGAAATTGTAAGCCCGGTAAAAAAAGTCAAACAACCATCATAATAGAGTAAAAATAAATAAATAAATAATGAAATTAAAAACGCAGAGCGGTAATTGAGCCCGTGACGCGAAGGAATAAAGCAGCACCTTCGGGTAGAGCGCTCCGCCCACGACATCACGAGCTGGCACGCTTTAGCTGGCGCAGAATTTGTATTTAGTTGTCCGCAGTTCTCGCGCGATTCCCGGCAAAAAGTGCGAGGGGGAAAAAAAAACATTCTCACTGTGTGAGGGAGTGAGAGGACCTCTTAGCTGTTGGGCCTCTACACGCCAATCCGAGTTCGGCCGTCATCGCCAATTGTCGCGTCGGCCTCGAAGTCGACTCATCGGACCGGAAAATGACGGAAGACCCACTGCAAAAGCCTACCGAGACGCTAACTAACTCCGGACCTTGTGCGCATGCGTGAGAATGGTTTTTTTTTTCTTCTTTTTTTTTTCGTTTTTCTGTCCGGCTAGTGTCTATGGAGGAAACATGAAAAATGAGCAAAATTCTTCTTTTTTTTATGGTTTTATGGCGGTTGGCAAGAAACTGTCAGGTGAGCGAGTCAATGAGTGAGCTTGAATTTGTTCTGAGGAATAGTTTCAATTTTCACAGTTTGGCCTCACTCGTCAATTCCCGTTCTTGTCCAGTGCACAGATTCGCTAGCTAACAGGCAGCCAAATCACAGCAATCATTCATCCCGACACGATTCTACATGTTGAATCGGCCAAACGTGACCAAAGTCGTTGTGCGCCACGCCAAAAACAGACGCCGTGTACCGACGTGTGTAGAGGCAACTCGCTCTTGAATTCTTGAGCGATTTTGACGCAGATTGATTGTTCCAAACACTAGACGCGCATCTATGATACAAGCCACGTGCCTCATTTTAAAATGTGTCATTTCAACACGGCAGACACTCAGAGTGACGGCTCTATCTGTGTTTTGTCTATCGATATGTATGCGCCAACGGCCACCTACTTGAAATGTAGCTACGGATTTTGCTTCCTTTTTCGAAAGGATCGTCAGCCCCCCGTCCTATTTGAAAATGTCTTGCGCGGCTTGGCAACTTGTGGCGCTGTTGACGTTTGAACTCACAACCGAGAAATAAGCCAAATTGCGGGAGTTGCATTTTAGGGGGCGTCAGTGCTCTTGTGCGGCACGACTGGCCACGGGCCACGTGTCACGTGACTCGTAGACGGGCATTCCCGTGCAGTTACAAGAAACATGACAGCCTACGATTTGTTTGAAATACTGATATGAAGTTGAAAACTACACATTCATGTGCTATCCAACAACATTCGGTCCTTCCGCGATGCAGTCTTTTGATGACGGCGTTGAAAGTGACGCTTGCTATTTTGATGCGGCGCGGGATACCGTAATGCCGGCCAACACGACGACGTGCACGCTTTTCAATGGCTCACTGAGATTTGATGGCGCCGGTGCCTTTCTTATCGGTGGCGGCGGGCCGTCCTCTCGCCCACAGATGGCGAAGAACGTCAAGTCGAGCGTGATGCTGAAGGAGCTCTACGTGGAGAACTCGCAGCTCATGAAAACACTGCAGCTGACTGAGCAGCGCCACAAAAACGCCCAGAAGGACAAAACGGTGCTGGAGGAGAAGGTCGCCGCCCTCAACCAGCTGCTCGGGGACATCGTGCCGGCCGCGCTCCACGCGTAGGCGCCTTCCTTCACCTTAGCTACTCTTTCGTGTCCGAACAAGACCTGTTGGGATCCCAAAGTTGCATGGAAAGGCTCTTTTTAGTGTCGCGTCGACAATCATGTTCCAAGAAAAGGATGTTTTTAGCAGCTGCGCGTTGGCCAACGCGGCGTGACGTGGCGCTAGGGTCAGGTGACGCGCTATCCCAGGATATTCTTCTTCTCATGCCTCAATTTGAGTTTGCTCGGAATTCCATGTTTGCCACCCAAAAAGTCCCGTCATTCCTAATAAAACATTGAAGAAAAACAAGTCCTTGTTGCAATTTTTAAATGTTCACATCATTCAAATCACCTGGAAAAAAAAACTCCCTGCATTCCAAATATTATCCCAATTCCACCTTTTAATTTGCACCAAATTGTGACAGATTCCAACCAAAAACAAAAAGCTCCAGGTTGCGGTAATAATGTGACATCACAGTGGGGACCAAGACTAATTCCACATAAGTGGAGACGAACTTGCTCGCTCAATTTCACACTTGGCGGTTGGCCAGACCGATGCACAAACAAAGTCCGTGCGGACCCAAAAAAGACAAGGCCGCCCCCTTGATTTTGCTGATGAACTTGGGAGTCCACACAGGCAATATTCATCAGAATGCTGCTGAACGCCATCATCAAAGGACGCGTGCATGTCCAGACACGGAATGGATCCAAAGGTGCCCTCAGGAGACGACGTGCTCCAGGACGCCTTGACGGATCAGCTGTTCGCATTTCCAGCGCGGCAGGAAGTGCTGTGGACACACGCCTCGTGTCACGTGACTTGCACTTCTTGCTGCTGCTGCCGTGACAGAGAAAGCACAAAGAAAACAACGCGGCGCTGTGGCCTGACCTGACTGTTTTTCTTGAGGAGGACCAGCGTTCCGTCGTCGATCTCCAGCTCGCCGTGGTCCTTCACGCACCTCACCTGAGCAGCCCGCAAAAAAAAAAAAAAAAAAAAACCCTCAGCTGTGCTCGTGAAAGAGCTCACCGCTAACACGCCAACATGTGCGTGCGCCTTGACCTGGATGTAAAGACTCTTGGGCGGTTTCACGTCCTGCGTGACGTCCAGTCCGCCGCCTGCGCCCAGCGAGCGCATGAAGGCCGCCAGCGATTTCTTGTAGCGCGCGAACCACTGCAGCTGCGCACACGAAAGGAAAGGCGCAGGTCAGCAAAGGCGGCAAGGCGGCGGCGGCAAGGCGGCGGCGGCACGCTTCCGGCCGGCTCACCTCCTCGGCGCTCATGTGGAAGCGCACGTTGGCCGGAAGCACGCTGCCGTATTCCCAGCGCAGCGCTCGGATCCGCAGCAGCCGGTCGTACCTGCCGAGGCGCTCGTGTCAGCCGGACGGGAGGGAAGGCGCTCGCTCACGGGCACCCGTGGAGGACGACTTGGCACTTTGGGTTGCTGGATTTGGCAACTTTTCAGACTGACCGAGCAACGCGCTTGGCAAACTTGAAAAAGTGCCGCTTCCTTTCACACGTTTAGCCTCCAAACACCAAATTGATTTTTTTTTCCATTGAAAGAGAACAACAATTACGGCTGCAGATACCCAATATTTTTAGGAGCGATTATTCAGTGATGACATATAATGCATCCAACACACACAGTAGAGGAAACTGTACATTTGCCTACAATATTATCAGGCCAAATCTTTTGTCCCTCCAGAGTGCAGAATGTTGCTAACATTAGGATCGCCGTTGTCATTTTTACTCGTCTCTTTTTTGGGGGGACAAAAGTATTGCCAGAGACCTTGGAAAAGTAGAGCGAAAACGTCACTTAAGTCGGCAAGACTGTAGACGCAAGCCGTAGCTCTTGCTCGCTTGCGCCAACGTCCACACGTGCATGTGCACAACTTTCAAAATACAAGCACTGCATATTTGACGTTTGATTTCGACTTCTTGGTCGCCGCGAGGGCCGGTCGGAGATTGCGGGCGGGCCGGATGTGGCCGCCGTGCCGTAATTTGCCAACGATGTTCCGATTGATCGTTCCACCGATTGATCAGACCTCCAAATGAAAAGTTATTCATGTTTATTGCCAAATTTGTATTTTGCACTACTCGTTACTTTCACGTTCTTACTTTCCTAACCAATCTGTTAGCAAGCGACAACTTTTTGTCCTTGACGATTCGGTCCCTGGTATGATCTGTTGAGACCCGCCGGAAAAATCAGCAAAAAGTGTTCCTCATCCACTTGGCCATGTTTACGTTTTGAAAGCGACTCGCCCTGCTTTCACGGCACAAGGCAGACACTGGACAATATTTACAGTTGAGAGGCTTTGAACAGTCTCGGTAGCTTGATGAACCCAAATTTAAACGAATTTTAAAATTGTGTTTTGAAAATAATGAAAGTATGACTTGGGCACCAACTTGGGGCCAAGGAACTATTGAAGCGTGTTAGGGGCTTTCATGTAGACCTAAGTAGTGCTTTGGCGCCATCTTGAGGCAATTCAAAAGCTTTTGGTGGAAGGCAGTCAATTATCTGCATTGCAAACGCTGCCCTTGGCAGTACACAGTAAGGACGCCGCGCCACGGACGCCAGCGTGTGGCACTTACAGGTAAGCGCTGACGCAGCGCTGGTTCCTCAGCAGGCAGCAGTGACGCAAGCGGATGGAGGGAAGCAGGTCGGCTCTCTGCTCGCTCTTGGTCTCGTTTCTGCAACGCAAACGCAAGCTCGTCCGTCACGCAAGTTGCGCAAGCTGCGCAAGTGGCCCGCGCCAAGCGCCAAGAGTCCAGACGCACACGTCAGCCTGGTTGTGTTCGTAAAGCGCCTCCATCTCCTGCAGCACCTGCCGCACGCCGTCCTCCTGCACAGGGACAACAATCCCAAACAAGTTGACCGCGCCAATCATGTGGAAGCC
This sequence comes from Filicampus tigris, assembly GCF_054856515.1. Lineage (NCBI taxonomy): Eukaryota > Metazoa > Chordata > Actinopteri > Syngnathiformes > Syngnathidae > Filicampus > Filicampus tigris. Next base: position 24,849,767 of record NC_141227.1, on the reverse strand, counting down.
ATTACGTGTCCAAACCAAATCCATTTTCACCACTCTTTGTACATATGTGAAAATATAATCGAGATTAGGAGCCATGCAGATTATATTTTTTAAAAGACAACCGATCACCAACCCCATCACACAGATGGACCGACAACCCGATCTATGTAAACAACCTATTCAGTTTATTTAGGCTACAGTCGACCCCCTGACTATTCGGGGGTGGGGGGGAGTAAAAACAAAAAATGCTGATAAACACTCAACACAGAGAAAAGGGGGGGGGGGGGGTCATGGTTAATACCTTGCTTCTCTCAGTCTGCTGTTGCTTAGCAGAACCCCAAATCTCAATAAAAAAAAAAATAGACCTCAGTCGAGTCGCGATGTGTTAGTACACGATGACGTCACACAATGACGGCAAATGATGACGACCTGATGTTGATTCAAATGGTGATCGGTGTGCTCGTCACATTTTGACATTTGCTCGTCGAAAAGTGTCGACGAGGCGCGCAGAAAAAAAACAAGAAAGAGGAGCGGCGGCCTTGCGTTTAGGCTCACGTTGAAGGCGGGAAGTTGTCCGTCGTTGATCCGCTGAAGCTCTCGAATCAGCTCGACGGCTTTCTCGCAGAACATCGTGACAAGCAAAGGTTCACAACAGAGCCACGAAAAGGACGAAATAAAGAACGAAAACGAAAGCAGATGTCCCAGGAGCTCCTCGCGTTTGACGCCGCTTTGCCGCTGGCGTCAAAAAGCTAATTTCCGGGGCGGTAGTCACGTGACGCTCCGGTGGCCACTTAGGGACAAATTTAGTGATTTCGCAAGTTGGTGCTTCTCATTCGGACGCAAACGCCATCCAGGATGCTGAGCAACGACTCTGTCGCGTTGCCTTAACAAAGGTAACGTTTGTGCCCGTTCAACACGTCCGACGAATGCAACGCGGCACATTCGACCAACACACGCACCCACACACACGTACAACAGTCAACTGGCGACTGCAGCTTCGCAGCAGTTTCCACCTTTTGCCTTTTATCTTCAAAGGGTTAGCCTCCGTGCTAAGAATTTGCTCAAATTAAGCTTATTGGGTGTGTTTTTGTTGACATTGCACACTTGTCTTGTCAGCAAAGTCAACATGAGCACCGACACTGATCTGTCATCAAAGGCTGCAAGTCACCGTACCTCGACGGACGCACACGAATGTTGTCGGGGGTTGAATGAGACTCGATCGCCTGACATTGACATTGCGCTGTGTTCCGCCTGCATGAGTGGACGCTTGTCGGAACTGGACCGTGTGCGGCAATCGCAGAGCTCGTGTGACGTCGATGTTGATGATGCGGCTCATCAAAGAATAATTCATTAGCTGCGCGAGATGACAACACTGAAGAGAGCCTGGCAGGACATGGCATGGTTTATTGGGCTTTTAGGAAACTCAGACACGCGAAGTCGCCATATGAACGAGGTGGCCCCGAAGGCCTCTTGCTTAAGCTGCGTTCGCGGAAGCCGGGAAGACTTGCGACTAGGGATAGTGTACTGGAACGCTCCTTTGAACTCGGAGGTGCGAAGTCGGACAAAAAAAGGACACCGACTTCAATGTGACGTTACTCGACAATGGCGACCCCAGGGAGACACAGACCGCGAATGGCAAAACATCTTTTTCAAGGTTGTGGACATCAATGTAACTTTATTACATTAATTTAATTAGCCCAAATAAGTCATTTGTACTGACTGTTTGAAGATTCAGTATGCCTTATGTCTCTGGGTGAAGTTGTTTGGTAAAATGAAAGAAATGCTTCGAAGACAAGACATTCCTTTCTCTATCTAAGTTAATGACCCGTGAAGGTTTGCTGGAGGTCAAAATCGTCGCGATGAACGAAACACTTGATCGGAATCGGCCATCTTTGTTGACGCTCGCCTCGAACGCCGTGAGGCCGGCCGGGACTGGGACGATCCGAGTGGGAGTCCTCCAACTTCCCACCTTCCTCGAATGCAGCATTAGTCGCGCGTTTTGTTCCCACCACCCCTGGAGACAGTGAATGCAGCGCGGCGGCTGCGACTGGCTGTCGCTCATCCGCTCGCTGAGCTCGGCGCCCGCCCGGACTCGGCTCGGCCCGGCCCGGCCCGGCCCGGGCATCCGGCATCCGGCATCCGTCGCCCGCATCCGCTGCCCGCTGCCAGCCGCCGGGCCAAGACGCTGCGTCCGCAGCCCATCCCCCTCTCCTCTCTCCCCGTCTGATGCTCACTTTGCAGACATGCGGAAGCGCAGAACGTCAACGACTGTGGAGCAAGAGGAGCGAGACGCCGCACTCGAGGACGCCCCCCAGGAGACATCGCGGCCCGCGGCGGATTCGGCGCTCGGCATGAAGACCTTGGCCGGGTCACGCAGGTTCCTTTTCCCTTTTTTTTTTTCCCCCGTCCCCAATTTGCTGATGCTCGCTTGCCTGCTTCATGCCGATTTCGTCTTCAAATTGGGCGACAAGATGGTTATGTAAAGGTCACGCGTTCCATGGAGGAGGAGGAAGAAGTCGTCCGAAGAATGAGGCGAATCCGAGGTGGTCGTGCTTGTTCAGGCTTTCCAGGCAGACGCGGTCGGATCTGGATGAGCTCCAGCCTTTGTGCTGGTCAGACTGGTTTGCTTTTCGGCTTAGCAGGTCGGACCGGCCCGCTGGCAGCTGGCAGCCGCCGGCGGCCTCTCGCTCGCATTGGCCAGCGTTCACCCAGCCGCTCACACAACGCTTTGCGAGCATCACGTGACGACGAGAATGAGGCATGGTCAAGCGCTTCGCTTTGCTACTTGTCTTGGTCACCATCAGTGCGCTTGTCAACACTGAACAATGACAAGCTTTTCTTGTGGCGCGTTCAAGTGGAGGCTGTCCAACTTTTGCCCCGCCGTAGTCGGCCATCAAGGCATCGAGGCAGAGGTTTTATTCCCAAAACGCCCATTTCATATTATTGCAAGCCTCCGTAACAGGAAGCGTAGCTGGAACATCAACAGTGTTGAAATCTAGGGAAAGGAAAAAAATGTCTTAATTCACTTTGAGGTGCAACAAGGGATGAGTGGACAACTCGTGCAGTTTGACAGGCACCATTTGGCCGCGTTGGAAATGTCCTCGCTTCATCTCTTCTCGTCTCCAAAATGCTAATTGGATTTGGTGCGCTGCTGTCGCATTCAGCGGACGGCCTCGCCCCTCCAGACGAGTCGAATTTGTTGCGCGACCACGCTCGCGACCCAAGCCGCGGCTTTCCCAAGTCGTCTTTGGCCACGCAAAAGCCATTTGTGTCTTCCGGCCTCCCCGACAAAATGTTCAAGAGGAAAACTTTGGACGGTGTGATGATGCTGATGAACAAACTTGAAGAGAAGAAAGAAGCAAATGGTTTGTGCCGCTCCTTCTGACGGGCCTGCCTTGGCCACCGGGAGGGGGGCAGCGTCAAACAGTCACGCAGACGCAAGAAAAAGACGAGCGGAGCCAACTTGGACTGCAAGTCGCTGCAATGTCGGTTGCCTTTCGCTCGACGATAAAGAAGTTGCATGAGCGGTCCGCGTGTGCTGCGTCGTCCCTTGCGAGAGCAACACACCGGTTGCTTTTGCCACTCCAAATGCTAACTGCCAGCATGTCAGTGGTGTTTTGCATTAGACGTTAGCATGAAGCTATCAGGCCATTCCACTCCTAAGGCAACGTTGTTTGAATGATGGCAGGTGTTTGTTTTTGGAGCAATTGCTGACTCGCTGGCAAAGTTGCAAGTCGAGGCGCCGCGTGCCACACTCATTTTGCCCGCCCGCCCGCCCGCCCTTTGACCCGGGCCTTGTCCCGTGCCCTCGGCAGGGGCGGCGCGGCGTCCAAGGCGAGACGCGCGGCCAAGTGGCTGCTGCTGCTGTACGTGTGCGTGCCCGTCGTCGTCAAGCTGTGTCCGTCCATTCAGGCCAAACTGGTCTTCCTCAACTTCGGTAAGTCACCCGCCGGGCGTCGTCCGGGCCGCGCCGGGTCACCGCCCGCCCTGTCGCCCCCTCAGTGAGGATCCCCTTCTTCCTGGACCTCAAACGACCTTCGGACGTGGGCCTCGACCACACGCTCAACTTCTACCTGCGGCCGCAACAAGCGCTGCGCATCGGAGTCTGGTAAGAACACGCCAGCGTCACCATGTATGCGTGTGCGTGCGCTTACGTGCGCGTGTGCGTCAGGCACACAGTTCCTGCGGACATGTGGGGAGAAGCTGGAGGCAAAAGTCAAGAATGGTTTGAGTCTTCACTGAGCTCCGCCCACCCAGCCATTCTCTATCTCCATGGCAACACGGGGACCAGGTCACACATGCGCACACGCATATGCATATGCACGCGCGCTGCTGTTTGGCCGCCACCGTCTCACGCCTCGCGTCATGTTTTGCGCGCAGAGGCGGCGACCACCGAGTGGAGCTGTACAAGGTAGGTGGGCCGCCGCCCGCCATGGCCTTTGATGGCTTGACAAGGAGGCGGCGCCGCCTGTCTTCTTTCAGGTCCTCAGCTCGTCGGGCTACCACGTGGTGGCCTTCGATTACCGAGGTGAGCAAAGCGCGCGCGCGCGCGCGCCGGCGCCGCTCGGGGCCTCACGCTCGGCGTTTGCGCGCAGGCTGGGGCGACTCTGACGGCTCGCCGTCGGAGGCCGGCATGACGGCCGACGCGCTCTTCGTGTACCGCTGGCTGAAGGAGAGGCGGGCCCGAGGTCAGGTGTACATCTGGGGTCACTCGCTGGGAACGGGGTAAAGCTCCACCAATGCCGCGCCCCCTCCCCGCCCCCAGCCGCGCCCCCTCCTCACTTGTCATTGCTTCTGTGTTTCAGCGTGGCCACCAACCTGGTCAGGCGATTGTGCGACGCAGGTAACGCACGCACGCACGCACATGCGAGGTTGGGCGACAAGAGCCGGGCGGGCTTCAATCGATCCAACTCGGGGCACGCGGATCCATTCAAGGCTGCCAAATGGCAACCGTCGTCAGTCAAAAGTTGGCGACAAATTTCACCACTAACTGCCATGACGTGCCAGCAAGCTGGTTAGCCCCGCGGCTAACCACCCGATGTGTGTCCGCACGCGGCCGGGCCTTGGTGGCGAGGCCCGCCGTGCGCGGACGTTGACGTCAAGTTGCTTTTTGGTCAAGGCCATCGAGCGGAGCCTTTGAGAAAAGGCCTTTGCCTGGCCGCCGCCCGCCCCGCCGGGCGCCCGCGCATCAGGGCGCCACCCTCGGCCTTTTGTTTTCTTGCCGTCCGCACGCGGGAACTTGACGGGTGACTTTGAGGCAGCGGCGCGTGCGGCCTGCTTGCGTCGGCCAAGTGCGCAAGTATCGCAGGCGTTGTTTTGGCCTCCCTTTGATGGACGGGGCTCTCGCAAGAGGTTTTCATGGCCTGGCCGGGCCGGGCCGGGCCGGGCCAGGCGTCCAACCCACACACACGATGTCAAATGCCGGAGGTGGCCACGCGAGGTGACATTTTCCGTTTTGTTTGCAGGAAGTCCTCCGGACGCTTTGATCCTGGAGAGTCCTTTCACCAACATCCGAGAGGAGGCCAGGAGTCACCCCTTCGCCAGGGTAACGCCCACGCCACGCCACGCCACGCGTTAAGCCTCGTGCTGCGTTTGTGAGCGTCTGCCTTGTTGCGGTCAGTTGTACAGGTACCTGCCCGGTTTTGACTGGTTCTTCCTGGACGCCATCACGGCCAACGACATCCGCTTCGCCAACGACGACAAGTCAGTCAACTGGGTCGCACGCACGCAAATCCAATCAATCCATCCATCAAATCGCTGTTGATGGATGAGTTTATGAGGCGCACCTGAGCTTTGCCTTGATGTGAGCAGCATCTAGTGGGCGCGAGAGGAAGCGCAGCAGGTGTGACGGTGTTTGTGTTTGCTCAGCGTGAACCACATAGGATGCCCCGTGTTGATCCTGCACGCCGAGGACGACCACGTGGTTCCTTTCCAGCTGGGCAAGAAGGTAGGCCGGCGCCAGTCGCGCCCGACGTGTCTTGTCCGACGTGTCTTGTCCGACGTGTCCGTCCGACGTGTCCGTCCGACGTGTCCTCAGCTGTACGAGGCGGCGGCGCGCTCCCGCAGCCTGAGCGGCCACAAAGTGCACTTTGTGGCCTTCCCGTCGTCGCTGGCCTACAGGCACAAGTTCATCTACAGCAGCCCCCGGCTGCCGCGCATCCTCAGGTAGCCGCACCTGAGCTCGCGCGCACGCACACAGACATGACACACTTTTTCTGCGCCCAAAAATGGATGCTTACGGTAAAAAAATGTCTCCAAAAGTGGGTTTGGCTTTTTTTCTTTTTTGGTCTTTCAGGGATTTTCTCGACACGCCCCCTCCCCGCAAAGAGTGACCCCCTCCTCGACCATCCACGGTCGCACACTGCTGAAGTTTTGGTGTTGGCGTGGTGCCGTTTTGCTCAAGGCCCCACGACAGGCGTCGACGTTTTGATGTGATGATGACAATGTTCCACTTGAACGTTGAATAAAATGTTTCCTGTTGGCGTGGACTACCAAGTTCATCCAAGTTTCAGCTTAAAGGAGAAGAATTCAATATGCTCTTCTTCCATTATTTGGGGTTTGTCACACTTGTTTTTGGTTTGGAGCAGTAAACCAAAAAGTTGCCTATGACACGTTCAAATGGCACAATTGCTCGACGTGGGCTCCCTCTAGCGGTGCGCCGAGAAAACGCTCCAGTCGAGTCGACTTTCATCGCCCCGCCCCTTTCGACGACTTTGTTTCCCAGCATTTACTCGGCAACCATTTGTCAACACCTTTTCTGTCATGAAATTCTTTTTATTGCGCTGTACTGAAATTGAAGGTCACGTTTACAAAGGATTTGATTCCGTCTAGGAGGAGATGACTTTTTGCTAACTTACCTATTTGATAGCTTTCAAAGTAGGCAACGAATGGCGTGTTTGCGTACACGTAGGACGGGGGTGGCCGAGCGCGGTCCTCAAGAGCCGCAATCCGGCCCGTTTTAGGTTTAGCCCTACGGCAACGCACCTGTTTCAAATGAGCAGCTCATTAGCAAGATTTGCAAAAGCCTGATGATTTGAATCAGGCGCGTTGCCGTCGGGACGAAGAACCTAAAAGCGGCTGGATTGTGGCCGTTGAGGACCGGACTTGGCCGCCAATGATGTAGGACTATTTCGATACATTTGAAATCGTGTTTTCATCTATGACGAGTATTCTTGGCTGCCGGAGCATTTTGAGCACATGGGTTACTTTCAAGGAGTATCGCAGTCCATTTAAGAATATTTAGCTAACGGGGAACATAACATTGTGGGGCATATTTGTGCACATCTGGGAGTATTTGGATCCATTTGAGAGCGAGAGCATTTCGTAGCCGTACGAGCTGCGGCGGCAAGTACTCGACCACATGTCGGAGTACTCGTTTGATGACGACTGATTACTTTTAGGGAGCTTTGCCGTCAATGTCGGAGTAAGTCGCTAACGAGGGAGCATTGAAGTCAAAGTGTTTTGGCTACTTTTAGCTCGGAGCACTTGACGGGTATTGGAGTCGGTGCCGCGCAGCGTCGGGCTCACACTTGCACCTGTCCCGACATGTTGCCGATGCATCCCAATATCGACGGGACGGCCGGCCTGTCGGCGGGTGCCGGGGCGGCCTCCGGCTTGACGTTTGTCACGCGTGCGCTGTCAGGAGGGTCCCGAGGCGGCTTGCGGGTTTCGGGGGCCGCGCGTGGGGTCCGCGGGGGTCCCCTGGTAGATGATCTTGTTTTTGATGCCGTGCTGGACGATCCTCTGCTGCGCTCGCTGCCTGGCGTTGCCGACGCGGCAGTAGCACCTGGGCAAAGGCACACGCGCGGCACCAGGCACTTCCCGTCAGCGGCGTGCGCCGGCGACCTTTGGCGGCGACGGCCAAAGCCACTCACCAGGAAGCAAGAGTGGCGAGCAGGAAGCCCCCCGCGCCCACGTCGAACGACCTCTTCACGCGACCTGCGCGCACGCCGTCGGCACATCATCAGCATCGTCAGCGTGCGTGCGTGCGCGTGCGTGCGTGCACTTACTGGTGGCCAAAAAGTGCAGGACTTACTGGTGGCCAAAAAGTGCAGGAGACCGGCGGCCAATGAGGCGCCGGCGCCATGAAGGACCGCCTCCCGGGCGCACGGCGTCTTCTGCACGTCCAGGATGCCCAGCAGACGGTGGCCCTGCGCACGCGCGTGTTCACACAACAAAAGACGGAAGGACAAGAACATCACTAGAGGTGGGCGATATATATCGTCATCCATATCATCGTCGATCTTGCTTTCACAATGTGTCATTTTACATGATCGAGTATTAATACTGCCGAAAATACTGTTCGAAAAAGAGCAACTCTGTTGCACCACGAGCCATATGGATCACGAGGAAGACTTGACGACCGCGCAAGCACGCTGAACAAAAGCTTAAGCACACACTCTCAGAAAACGGTCGCCACAAATATAAACGCACGCACTCACTTACTCACGCGCACACAGGCACAGACACACACACACACACACACACACACACACAATACTTTAGCTTGCAAGTCAAACGTGACATCACATTCAGTTTGCACGTTTGTAGTCCATCATTTCCAGTTCCATCATTCATAACCTGTCTGTATTATTACCGAGGCGTGTTGCGCAAACTACGACGGCTTATTAGTGTGACGCCACCCAAACACGAATAATGTCACAAGTTACATATCACACGAGTGGGAAAATGCACATATCGGTAAATTGCAACTTTATTCTGAATACGGTGGCCAATGTATGAGAATGGGTGTGGTCGTGACGACGTCCTCTCGCGCAAATCGCATCTCAAATACATTTGAGTCCCATTGTGATTGCTGTAGTTAACACCTTTTTTTCCTCATTCTGATTGCTCTAGTAGTTGGCAGTGGTACACCAGTACTTGCTGCAGCTCAAAATGTCCTATTATGGACAGCAGAGACATTTCATTGACATCAATATTTCCAAAAATCAATGTAGTTTAAAAGCTTACCCCTAATTTTAAACCCTACACCTAAATTAAAACAACACCTTGAAACTCTGCCCCAAATGTAAAACACCACTTCTACTTTGAAAGCCTAACTTTAAGCCCTAACTTCAAATCGTAAACATTGTTTAAAACCCCAGCCCTACTTGAAAATCCTAACTCTTGTTTTAAAACCTACCTTGAAAGCCTAACCCTATATTAAACTGTACCTTGAAACACTAATCCTAGGTTGTCATCTAACCTTCAAAACCTAAATGTTGTTTAAAACTGTACCCTACTTTGACATCCCACCCCTAGTTCTAAAACCTACATTTGAACCCTAACCCTAGTTTGAAACCCGACCTTGAAATCCTAATCATATTTACAAACCTTAACAATAGTTTGAAACTCTACCTTAGAACCCTAACCCCTGCCTTGAAATCCTAATAATAACTTAAAACCCTCAGCTAAGGGTGAATTTGTTGGACGTTTGAATGTTGCCTTTGAGTGTTTTTGCCCTGTCGGGATGCCAACAACGCTAAGGGCTAGCTGCTAGCATGAGATTCAGGGGAAGGCAAGGCAAGGCAAGAAAGGCAAGAAAGGCTGACCTTTTGCGTGCTCGTCGCTTGCTCGTCTTCGTCTTGGGACATTTCAGCTCACACGCGTAGCCAGAATTTCTTTCAAGCCGACAAGTTGAACGCAAAGCGACACGGAAGACTTTTGCTTTGGAACCAAGTCGGCCTTTGTAGGCGTTACGCACGCAGATGTCCGACCACTTTTCTTGTCCGACTTGTCGCCAGGCAAGGAACTCTTGTGAGCTGCTATTGGCTTCCGCTTGACGTCTCAACAACATACCAACAATTCGAACAATCCTTACTGTTTGAAAACAGTCATTTTGCCACGTCACGACTTGATGTCATCGTAGGATCATTTGGTGCGTTTTCGTTTATTTGTGGAGAAAATCCGTCCTCCACACGTATGTCGGTCTAATACGTCCAAGTAACTTTTTGCTTTTGATTATGTGCTGAGAACAATCAGCCGCAATTGGAATTAATTATTTCCTGTTTGTTTTTGCTGTCGCGGTGACCATCCGTCAGCCTTTACCGTTCGCCCACACACGCACATTGAAGTCGTGAGGAGACTGTGTTCTGAGTTTCAAAAATGGTGACGTTCCCATACCGGGAGTCGAACCCGGGCCGCCTGGGTGAAAACCAGGAATCCTAACCGCTAGACCATATGGGATAGACACCCTCGAAATTACCTAACAACAATATAGATCAACAAATGACATCGGAAAACGAATTTTAATCGGCAAATGGAAGGATAAGTCAATACGTGTGCTCGGTGGCGTCCCCTGCGTCTCACAACAGTCATGACAGAAACGCTGACGTCATAATTACGTCAGCTTCAAACGTTTTTCAACTTCAAATAAATAAAAACGTTTTGAAACTCCAGGTTTCATCCGTCCACGTGCTTTCGGAACCAATCAACAGTGCGCAAGGACGCGCTATCCCAAACGCAAAAGGAGAAACAAAGAAAGAAACACAAGTGGAACACGTGTTGACGGGGCGTGTACATTGTGTGGCGATCGTGCTCTACGAGTTGTGGACTTGAGTCCGCTTGCTGGCAGGAGTGCAACCAACGTGACGGTGGTGATGATGATGATGATGATGATGATGATGATGATGAAGAACCCACTTCCTGACGTGCCTTTTTGGCGCCTGCGAGCAAGACCGCTTCAACGTCAATGTCCTTTGCTGTTTTCGCAACGTTACGCTTTTGAGTGTTATTTTGGGTGATTTGATTTTCTTTGACGTAATTTTTAGTGTTCTTTGATGCCGACGTCATCTTGCTGTCAGCCATCGTGGCACGGCGGGCATGGCGTGGGTGTGCTGGCTTGTCAATGTCGTTGAGCGGGGTCAGCGGGTTGGGTTCTCCACCCTGACGTCATTTGACGTGACGTCATTTGATGTGCTTGGACGGTCGTCCGACTGGAGCGGCGCGGGTGGCATCGGGCCCCTCAGCGGCAAGCGCCGGCGGGCCAAGGAGGAGCCGCGGGCTCGGCGGCGGCTCGGCGGCGTCGTCGGCGCTGCCGGCGCTGCCGGCGCTGCCGGCGCTGCCGGCGCTGGCGGCTCTGGCGATCCTGCTGAGGGCGCCCTCGTACGGCGAGGGCAGGTAGACCATCAGGAAGACGCCGTCGCCGTCGCCGTCGCCGTCGTCGGAGGCGGAGGCGGAGGCGGAGCTAGGCAGCTGGCGGCGGAGCGACGACAGCAGCCGGGATTTCCTCTCGGGGTCGCGCAGGTCCTCCAGCGCGACGACGTCGCCCAATCGCAGGTTCCCAGCTAAGGACAAGCCCCGCCTCCGTCGCCAAAGGGCCACGCCCGCCAAGCTGAGGACCAGCAGCAGGAAGGAGACGGTTGCCACGGCGACAGCGGCCGCCGGGCCCCAGCTCGGGGCCAGCGACTCGCCGCCCGAGCTGTGCTGGGCCTGCGCGCACAGCACACACAAACACGCTCGTGACGTCATCTGGTCAGGTCACGCCATCAGTTGGAAAAAGGCGCACGCACAAACACACGCGTGCCGTCAAATGCATGTGGGGCTTCCGCGAATACTTGCATTTGCGAACAGTAATCGTCACGTAAATTAATGAAGTCTGCGGTGTCTTTCTGTCGTTTCTTTTACTTTCTTTTTTTGTTCTTGGCCTAAAAAAAACTGGATAGGCTAACTTCGTGTGTGCGTGTGGGTGTGGGTGCGCGTGCGCGAGCGTGCGAGTGTGCGTGCGTGTGTGGTCCAATTTCAATAAGTAGGCGATATGGACAATTGCGTTGCATATATCCATGTTGTCCTTCATTGACAGAGTGGAGGAATCGCAATGAGGAAGGCCGCACACACGAATGACAAAAGGTGACGTCCAAAGTGTCCAAGTTTTCAAAGAAGGTTGCTTTGAAAACGGGGGCGAAGCGACCACATGCTGTCATGCAGTTGCGCAGCGCAAAGCTTTTCTTCTCGTCAGATGTGGTGACGGCTGTCGTCCCGCAGAGGGCGCTGCGTGTCCACTAGAAAAGGACAAAGTGCACCACGTCTTCCTCAAACAAGCTCGACAAACATGAATACAAATAGAAACGTGGTATACATGAAGCTCTGTTAAATGAACAGCCATGAAATAGCCCCAGATCCATTTTTCTCATTTCATAAAATGTGGCTACAATATATAAAGTCTACATGTATTCACCCTGTATTACACAGAATACATGTGGAGTACCGCTCATGTTTTTTTACAAGACATATTTGGAATTGCTTTGAGTCAAACATTGATTATGAAGCATAAAAAAAGGATCAAATCAGTCCATAAATTCCTTATTAAAAGGTTTTTATGCTTTACTTGTCCCTACACGTATTTTTGATGCTGATTAAAAAAAACTCTCCTTTTTTTAAGCACATGAGGTTTTTGAGATATTGTCATCTTTTTTATGGTTGACCTATAAAAGCTTGCGTAGCCAAATACAGATTTGACCAGACGTTGTCATTTATAGCTCTGACATTTCGGGGCGCTGGGGGGGAATCCACATGTTGCTGAACCTAACCTTTCATTCATAAAAGCTACTAAATATGTTACATATAATATTATTATTATTACTATGATTATCATCATTATTATTATTCAAACCTGATGTGCTCGAGAAATAACGAGGACAGAGCGCAATCCAGAAACGTTTCCTTCCATCTGTGATTTAAAAAAAAGTAACTATTTTTTGACCAGTTTGTACATTTTTTAAAACATTCAAACCAATAAAGGCATTCTTATTCTTATTCTTATTCTAGTTCATAGTACTATAAATACATATTTCATGAACATTTCAGACAAAAGTAAAAGTGAATTCTAAAATGCTAATTCATTCTCATTATTTCTGTAGTCATGTCGATATGTCCGAAACATTAAAAATGGACCGCATCTATCCATATTTTCAGTCGAACACGGTAAAATTGGATTGTGGCGGCGATTATCAAGCGCACACGCCGTCACACCCAAAAAAGAGCGGGCAAATTCATTTGACGAAAGTTCATTACTTTGAACGTGGTTTCGCTAGCCTAAGAGCAAAAAGCTTGCAAAAAGTCCTGTTTGCAAGCTTTCCAAACTCTGCAGACGATGCCGCTCAGCCTCAACTTTTGCGGCGGACGACTTCCAACAAGAGCAAAACAAGTTAGCCATGCGGCGTTTGAGTACGTTGCTAACGTGACGCTCCTTCGTTGAATGGTTTGACACATGAATCGCGCAAGTGGCGCTACTCACGTCGCTGTGCGCGTCAGTGGACGTTCCGCTCGACCAGTCAAGCGAATCTCGTCCGGCGGGTCCGAACTTGGTCCAGCTGCTATCCAGAAGCTTCCTCATGGGGCCGATTTCTGAAGGCTGGCGTGGACGTGGAGCGGTCGACGCGTCAACGCGTGCGTGCGTGCGTGCGTGCGTGCGTGCGCTGCGTGCGTGCGCTGCGCGTGTGTTCGCTGCGCACCGGCGTCCGACACCATTTGTATGGACCAGCCCTGCTCCAGATGGGAGGGGCGTGTCCACGTGCAGCTCGCACTGACTCGAGACACGAGATTTGCTGAGAGCTTGCGAGCACCGAGCGGTGCCAGCAACAGTTTGGCAAATAGTCATTCAAACGTGTTTGTTTCAAGGAAGCGAATCTACTAAAGCGAAAACCAAGGGACCGCATGTGCATTCCAAACAAGCACTCGGCTTAGCCTTTCAGTCCGCTAGCTTATTGCTAAGGCTCATTAGCAATGGTGCAGCAACACATGTGGGTGGGGAATTTAATACTCGCTACTATACATTCCTGAACGTCTGCACGCATCAAGTAATATTAGGGGCGCACCGATGGCAGGAAGCGGCAGGGAGAAGCCGAGAGGTGTCAAAGAAGAGCAACGTGTGGCTATTGCGATGGAAAATTGCTCGATGCTTTTCCACCTTTCGCAGCGCTTCATGCCAAGATGTTCTCACACGCATCGCAAAGCCGATTGACTTTTTCTTCTTTTGTGCCTTTCGTTTAATCCCAACCATCAATAGGAAATGAAACCAAGTAAAAAACAACAAAAAAAAGAAAAAGGCAACGATCCGCCTCAAAGCTGCTTAACGTCGAAGATGAACTTTGAGATGATCCATTCGTGTGGAAATCTCAAATCCCCCAGTCAAGTGAGCAATGTCGTCATGGCGACGTGACAGCGGCCGCCATGCGCCGCGCGCACACACACACGTCCGTGGCCTATTTCCTGCCACGAACGTGCGCGTGCCCGCAGCCGGCAAGTAGGGCGTCCGTCCAGCTGGTCATCGGGGCAAGTGGACCATGCGGCGAAGGGCGTCGCCGCTCACCTCAGCTCAGTTCAGCTCAGCTCAGCTCAGCTCAGCTCAGCTCAGCTCAGCTCACTCACTTCCTATGACATTGAACCACCGAAATCAAATCGGAACACAAAATACACATCGAAAGGTTTTTTTTTTTTATCTATAGATGAGCATAAACGATTACTGAGGAGTAAAATGCATTTGTTAGCATCTGTTGTCTCAATTTATGACGCACCACTGACTTATTGACGGGCATATAAACCGACATTCCTTTTTCGAGAATGCATTGATGTGGCGCGGGACAAAAAAGTAATCAGCTTAATATTGCTTTTGTGGAAGGAGAACTGAACAAGAAAAGTATTTCGGAGGGCGCCGTGTCGGCCGGGTAGCAATGCCCTCTGCCGGGGAGCCAAATGAACGCCGCCCACGTCACGTGACCAAAGCCAAGGAAACAAGTTAGCCGAGTCGCTGCGTGCTGCTTGATGCTCATCACAACAACTTTAATAGCATAAAGAACGGACGCAAATCCATAAAGACACATCCAATACACCAAGTAGACATCAATCAATAAGCAACAAACACATGGCGCGAGATGTAGTCCTCATCATCATCTTGGTCCTCATCACCTTTGGCTCACACTGCGGTTCCACACTCGCTGTGTCAGAAAGCTAGCGGGAAGTTAGCCACGTCGAGCTAAAGCACCGCCGCCGCGCTCTCGGGCAGACGGGCGGGCGGGCGGCCGTCCGGCGCGTGACGTCACGCCACAATGTCATAGAGCTTTCCCACGCGTCCCAGCCAATCGCACAGGGCCTGGCGCACGGCGGCGTCGGTGACGTGGCACGCCAGCTGGCACACGCTGGGGTAGAGCGCCGGCTGAAGCGCCACGAAGGCCGCGTCCGAAAGCCGCAGGACCTGATGCAGCGCCGTCGCCACCATGTTGCTCCAGGCCTGCGGGACACGCAAACACAGCGTCAGGAACGCATCGGCTTTGCGACGCGTCACAACATGTTCATGTTCAGACGTTCAGAGACGTCACAGCACAACACAAATGTCACAAACGGCAACGTGGCTCAACATGTCACACCGCGTCCCTGTCGGGTGGAAAGACCCAAGTCCAAATTTGCTCAATTTCCGCTCCGCTGGCGAATGGCTCCCATTGCTCAGGGGCCTCTTGCGTGGAAAGCGGCTCACTGGCCTTGGCGCCGCGTCGTCAAGAGGTCGGCAAAGGCCGTGGCGGCAATGTGACATGTCGGCGCCACGTTTGGCAGAGGGCGCGGCACCGCCACCTGGATCTGCGCCTGCGCGTCACTGGCGGCCACGTGTCCGTGAGAGCTGACGGCCGAGTCCGATCGGCACCTGAGGACTTCGGCGCCGGCGCTGTGCGAGTGTCTGAGGGGCGGGGCCTGCTGCTCCTGGCCCCGCCCCCCCTGCCGTCTGTCACGCTGCTGCTGCTGCTGCTGCTGCTGCTGCTGCTGCTGCTGCTGCTTCCTGCGTTTGTATTGGCTCACCAGCTTGGCCAGGCTTTTGTCGCTGGCGATGGAGACCAGCTTGGTCCCGGCGCTCTCCCACCAGTCCTTCCCGCCGCTACTGGCGGGGACACTTCCTGCGCAGCTGAACAATCACGAAACGTCACGAAACGTACTTGACAGAGAAAGCGGGGGGGGGGGGGGGGGGGGACGCGTCACGGCTCACCTGAACGCCGGACTGTGCGCGGGCGTGTCCCCCGGCGAGGGCGCCCTGCTGGTGCGGGCCGTGTGAGACGCGACTCCGCCTTCCTCCGAGGGAGTGTCCCCCCCCGCCGACGTGGGCGTGGACGACTCAGACAGGAAGAGCGGCAGGAAGAAGGTGTGGCGGTCCCCCCCTCGCGAGGGCGGCGGCGGTGCGGCGGCGTCCTCCTCCAGGTCTCGATGCATCTGGATGTAACTGGCGCACACGTCGGCGCTCAGCTTGTGAAGACGCTTCACCAGCCACGCCCACTCCGACACGCCGCTCCCGCCCGCCGCCGCCGCCGCCGCCGTAGGGGCCACGCTCAGGGACGTCATGGGGCCTCGCCACTGATGCCGCTGGTCGCGCCCGCGCGGGGGGCTCACCTACGTGTTTGCGTTTGGAAACGTCAGACGGGTCCGTTGCCAAACAAAGGCGCTGGGCCCATCTCTCTATTCCTCAAACAATATGTATTTGCATGCGGTCATATAGTTCCAAATAAAATTCGACTTCACGAAAAAGTCGGACATCACGTCGGAAAAAAATTGCTGGGAAAAAAGTGGCAGAAATGTGCATGTTTTTTCATCTTTCCAAAAATGTTTGTTAGTTGTAGTCATGCATTGAGAATAAAAGTTGTGACTTGGACAAAAAGTGAGCAAAAAGTCATATTATTCCTGCCAAAATGCAAAATTTCAGCATGCGCCACACGTCACCTGCGCCGTCTCTTCAAAGATGTCTTCGTCCTCCGAGGACGCCGAGCCGGGACGAGAGGAGTCCGAGCTTCCGTCACGGTCCCGGTCCTCGTCGAGGATCTTCTTGACCTGCGGCGAAGGCGCGGCGCGTTTAGGCGCCGGACAAGGAGGCGGGGCCCGCCCGGGAGGAAAAAGGGGCGGTACCTGCTGGGCCGTCATGCCGTCGGCCTGACTCACGATGGCGGCGAGCAGCGCCCGCACGTAAAGCTTGAAGCTGGTGGCCGCCTGGCGGTACAGATTGGCCGCGCCGCCCACGCCCGACACCTTCATCAGCAGATACTTCAGACCGGGACGCGTGTCAAAGTCGCGCGCCGTCCTGCGCGCGACATGCCGCCGCCGCCGCCGCACGCAAACAGTCACATGGAAGGCGTCAAAGGTCACAAGCTATCACGAGGCAAAACGCTGTCAATGCATTCTCTTCTATCCATCGATTGCCCGAAGAACATTTGATTTAGCGTCGCAGAGCTCGAGGCCCCGATGACAAAGCCATTTTTGTTGCTCATTCGGTGTGGTTCGCTGAAGTAAGAAAAAGACGGCGCCCATGGCGCAAGAGCCACTGAGCTGATGGCGCGTCACGCTGGGCGAGACGAAGCCTTCTGAAAACGATGCACTCGGCGCTTGGGACCGCCATGCGCAGAGACAGACGGGGGGGCTCTGTCAATTTTGGGGGACTGTTGAAATGAAAAATGTCGGAAATGAATGTTGATCAAATGTTGAATTACTCTACAATTATCGTTGCGCTCAGTGGCAATGCTTTCAATGCGGGGGGCAAAAAGAACAAAGGATCCATTTTTACACCACCGACGGCAACAAAAGACGCCGGCAAAGGAACCGCGATTCTGAAAGGACAGAAAGAGGCCACACGTGACATGTCGAGAGTCGCCACCTCCGCCGAAGCCCCGCCCACCTGTACGAGTCCAGCAGCAGGTCGAGGATGATGGACAGGTTGGCCATGGACACGTAGCGCAGGAAGCCCGCCGCCGCCGGACGCGCTTCAGGGGTGATGGGCGTCGCCCTCTCCTGGCCGTCGGGCTGCTTGACCAACTCCTTTGATCGATCAATCAGTCCGTCAATCGCTCACTCACTCACTCCGCCCGTGTGCGCGTGCGTGCGCGCGCGCGCGCGGTGCGTACCTCCAGCAAGATGTCGGAAAGGTTCTGCAGAAGAACTTGATGTGACAACAGGCTCACCACCACGTTACGGAACGGAATACTGAAAGACGCGACACGCAAGCCAACGACGACGACATGATGAGGAGGAGCACACGCGTGTGCACGTGTGGTACGGGCGCAAAAACAACATCTTACCCGACTTTCCTAAAAAGCAGCGGAAGAAAAAGTCAAATATTTTTCTTTAGCATTGAGTCGGAAGAGCAAAGCGGGGTGGGGGCCAAAGTGCTTCTCATGCCACAGCGGCGCCTCCGCACGCCAGCCAGCGCGCGTGGCACATGCCAGGCCACGGCAGGCAGGCAGGCAGGCAGGCAGGCAGGCAGGCAGGCAGGCAGGCAGGCAGGCAGGCAGGCAGGCAGGCAGGCAGGCAGGCAGGCAGGCAGGCAGGCAGGCAGGCAAGCAGGCAGGCAGGCAGGCCGCGGCCCAAACTTGAGATAGGAGCACGGCGCGCTGGCACGGGGTCGCGCTTTGGGCTGCAACTTGCCCTCATTCAAAGGCCATTTGCTGCCGTTTGTGCATTTGCGGTCCCCTCGACGGCAAACCAGGGCCAACTTTGACTTTGGAACGAATCGTACTCGTATCTCAAGTGGCTCGATGTCCCAATCGCGACGCGATCGGCGTCGCCGCAAATCGAAAACGTGTCAGACGTGTGAAAAGTCAAGAAAAGGTGACGAGATGAAATGCAGTCATGCAGGAAAACACAAACGCCTGCGCGGGCCTCACCTGTTGTGGGCGTGTCCGTTGCCGTCCCGCTCCGGCGGCGGCTCCATGATCAAGACGCACGCCTGGGCGTGCTCAAAACCGTCCTTGTTGTTGGGCGTCTTTGGCGAACATTGGCTGTCCAACATGAACACCTACACACACGCACGCACATACATTTGAGATGAGTCCCGCCCGCGGTGCGTGGCCTAAAATGTCGTGGAGCCATTTGGTGCACAGGCTGCTGGTCTGACGGTGGTTGTCCAATTTTTGCCGACAAGTTTGTTTCACTGGCGTATTGCCGCCACGCCCACTGGGGGAAAAAAATAGCGTGTCCAATTTGCGGCATTGTAACGTGATCCGCGGAATTGGGAAGTTTCACATTGGGATCACGTTCAAAGGTTTGCCGCGCGTGTTGAGCACAACTCGGAAAGTGGACAAAGCTGCTCGCCGGCGCCGGCCGGACGCAAGACGCAGAGAGAGAGAGAGAGAGCAAGAAGAGGAGAGGACAGAGATGATGGGAGCAGAGAACGACGGGCACAACAAGCGCAGGGGCGGCAGCGGCGGCAGCGGCGGCAGCGGCGGCAGCGGCAACGGGCCCCACGGCGCGCTGGTGACCTGCTGCGCCATGGCTCTGATCCTGCAGTACTCGGCCTCGGCCTCGGCCGACGGGGGCGGGGCGGCCACCTTCACTTCGCAGGCGTCGCCGCAGAAAGTGTCCGAACCGCTCCGGAAACACCACACCAGCTTCTGCACGCACGCGACAGATCAAGTACAGTCAAAGAGACGGTCCAACCTCTTGAAAAATAACAAGATGGCTGCCCATGTTCACAATGTGACCTCATTCTTGATGACATGCGTGCGTGCGTGCGTGCGTGCGTGCGTGCGTGCGTGTCGACTTAGCGGATGTTGTGTGTCGGTGCAAATGTAAAACACGTAAGCGGCTTTACAGCTTAGAGCCGCATGGGTGTGTGTGTTCACACGACGCTTTTGACCTTGTTGTTTGGATGAACACGCTCGCACGCACGCAGTCCTCAAATCAAACTTGGTGAAGCACACGGCCCACGTCAACGGGCGCGCGTACCTTGACAGGCTGTAAGGTGGCCGAGAAGGCGTCCCGCAGGGCGCAGCAGGCCAACCTCCACATTTCCTCGGTGAAAAGCGGACCCGCCGTCACCAGCACGTACCTGCGGCCAACACGTCGTCTCGTCAACGTGAGACGTTCCACGCGTGCGTGCGTGCGTGCGTGCGCGCGCGCGCGCGCGCGAGAGACCTGATGCAGGAGCAGCCCACTCTGGAGACGGTCTCGGCCGGTTGCGCCACGCACGACACCAACAGCCGGAAGAGCTCCTTCAACATCACGTTGATCCAAAACTCGCAACCGACGTCTGAGGCGCACACACGCGCCGAGCCGTCAACACTTTGGGAAGCTTTCAACCGTTTGCGCAATCCAGTCGAGCGCGGCGTCAAGTCGAGCCCTTGAAGGAGGCGGACGAGGCGAGCGCTTCGTCCGCCTGGGCTCGGGCGGCTCCGGCAAACGGCAACGACGCCGCAGCCGGAGAGCCGGCGCTGCGGACTTTGCCTCTCAGCGTCTCGCTCGGAACGTTCGCGCCCCGGCCCGCCCGACGCTCGTCCCGGCGGCCGTTTGGCAGAAAGCCGCGCAAATCCTCGGGTGGCTTTGAGGAAGGCTTCCCGTTTGCGGCTCTCTGCCGGCCCGCGCTGCCGGCGCGCTCACCTGCGTTGGTGAAGGTGTTGACCTGCTCCACCGCCAGCTCGCAGCAGAGGCCGATGGCATGTTTGAAGTTGGCGGCGGCGGCGGCGTCCCAGTAGGCGTGGCGGCCGCGGCCCCGCCGCAGCCACAGCGACATGACGGGCAGCAGCAGCTGCACCACCGCCAAGATGGCGAAGCCCGGACCTGACCGGCAAAGGCGAAGGTCAGCCTCGCCGGCCGTCAGCGAGCGGGACGGCGGCGGCCCCGAGGCCGGCGAGGAAAGCTCACCCGGCACGACGGCCACCTCGCGCAGCAGCAGGAACAGCGTCTCCAGGGTGGGCGGCTGGTGCCGGCGGGGGCAGCTGGACGCGGCCGACGTCAGCTGCTCCAGAAGAAGCAGCCACACCTGGATTAGCCCTGGCGGGGGGGGGGGGGGGGGGGGGGTTGAGTGGTTTAGGGTAACGCGGCCCAGGTCGCCCGCCGCCGTCTGCCTCGCTCGGCTCACCCGTGTCGTCGTCAAAGTCGCGCAGGACGCCGTCCAGCGCGTCCTGACCGCCCGCCGACGGCAGGCTGGAGAGTCGCGCCCCCGCGAAGACGGGCTTGGAGGGCATCTTGTAGATGTCGGCCAGCAGCTGCCGGCGAGCAAGAGTGAAGGGGGGGTTGTCGAGAGAGAAGGGTCACGAGACCGACGGGAAGCCGCTCACCCGAGAACATCTGCGCAGGTAGCCGAGCGCCGACAGGCACATGTCCAGGGAGCTGCGCGACGATGCCGACGCGCACTCGCCGCTCTCCTTGGACTCCAGCTCGCCTGGCAAAACAAAGACAGCGTGCCCCGCCCCCGTCACGCGTCAAGGCCTCCTTTTCAAAAGCCGAGCTCCTTTTCAAAAGCCGAGCTCCTTTTCAAAAGCCGAGCTCCTTTTCAAAAGCCGACTTTGAAGCCATTTCGAGCGCTCGCCCGGCCAACTTTGCAAGCGGTTGAAGCCTCATTCGAGAGCCCCGGCCTCCTCGCTTGAAATGCGACGATCAGGGCTCAGCGTGGTTTGAGACGGGAGCATCCTTTGAAACCGGCCACCCAAAAGCGGACCGAAACTTCAAACGCTAGACACTTTTGAAAGGCCAATCCCGGCTGGAAGCCCAACTTTTTCCACATCCAATATGGCGGCGGCGACATATGACGGGGCGCTCGCTGAGCCGTCCAGACGTTTGCGCATCTGGCCGCGGTGCGCGCGGACCTACCTAAGCCTTTGACGAACTTCATGAGGCACATGATGTAGTCGCCGGCGGCGTTGGCGAACACCTGGATGTTGTCCGTGCTGACGAAGGCCTCGAAGACGTCGAAGACGGGCGCGTGACGCTCGCCTGCCGAGCGCAGGACACACGAGGCGTCGGCGCGCCGCCCTCTGAGCTCAACCCCCGGCCGCGGCCCCGTACGCCGTAC
Organism: Filicampus tigris; assembly: GCF_054856515.1. Classification (NCBI taxonomy): domain Eukaryota; kingdom Metazoa; phylum Chordata; class Actinopteri; order Syngnathiformes; family Syngnathidae; genus Filicampus; species Filicampus tigris. Next base: position 24,828,037 of record NC_141227.1, on the reverse strand, counting down.
GTACCCGCGGCGTATCGCGCCGCCGGCTCCTCTTTGGCCTCCATCTTGGCGCCGCGGGCCGTCCTGAGGGCGCTGAAGAGCGGACGCCAGCCGGACAGGATGCGAGGGGAACACATTTCCACCAGCTCGCCGATGGACGTCACCACCTGGACGCCGCCAGAGCAATCAGCGTTAGCGCGCCCACAACGGTGAAGAGCTGATTAGTCAAGGAGTTCTCTTGGAAGGGAGTCCCGCAAGCGGGGCCAGTTTGGAACGTCGCCCAGCTTGCGAGACGGGAGACGGGGGGCCGATACGCGGCCCATCTCGGGTACGCGGACGCTCGCTAGCTTGCGAGACGGGAGACGGGGGGCCGATACGCGGCCCGTCTCGGGTACGCGGACGCTCGCTAGCTTGCGAGACGGGAGACGGGGGGCCGATACGCGGCCCATCTCGGGTACACGCCCGCGCGGACGCTCGCTAGGACGGCTCCCGCGAGCTAAGCGCGTGACCCGGGTCACCTGGTCCTGGACGTCGTCGTCGCACAGTTCCAGCCGCATGATGTGCTCGAAGGGCCGGAAGAGCGCCTCGTTGAAGCGGAAGTGACAAGGCTCGCTCCAGCCGCTCAGAACCTCCGTCAGGACGTCGTGGATGAAGGAGACCGCCTTCTGGGACACGTGACGCTCTTTGTGACATGCTGCCTGCGGGGGGGGACACACACACGGCGCCTTGCGATGTCGGCCGGCAGGGCAAGGATGCGGCGGCGGCGCCGCCGTTGGCTACCTCGACCAGGTGCGGCGCCACCGCGCTCCAGGCCCTCATCTTGTGCAGCAGCGGCCTGTCGTCGTTGCGGACGATTCTCAGCATGGCCTCGCCCAAGCGGAAAAGGTGCAGGCAGCTGGGCCGCTCCAGCGTCGACTTGGCTTCTCCTGGAACACCAAGCGCGCGCGCTCAGGACCGCAAAATCAAATCGAATCGAATCAAATGCAATCGGATCCAACCCCGCCCCCCGGCCCCCCATCTTTTTGTGAGCGAAATGCACAATTTCCAAGCGCAGTCGGCCTACCGGGCATGGCCAGCGAATAGTCTCCCGTGTCGGTGACGGAGCGGAAGAGCTGACACTGAGACGCTTTCCTCAGCTGCTGCAGGAAGCCCACCAGAGGCAGCAGGTTGAGCTTGAGCGCCGCTTCTTCAAACAACCTGAAGGGCGCAAAGGCGGCCGCCGGTTAGCCGCGACGAGGCAAGCGCTAACCCCCGAATGGCCGCCGCACGCTTGGCGGCAGCGGCAACGTTTTCTTGAGGCGTCCGTCGGCAGCCGAGCCACGATCGGAGCGCCCGCCCCCCAACCCCCCCAAACGTTAGCCGCCCAAAGGAAAACAACAGGTCCGTTGCTCGGGGCTTCGCCGAGCACCGCCCAGACTTTTTTTTTTTTTTTTTCCCCCCTCCTCAAATGGGACAATGCAACATTTTGAGCCGCTGTGCGCGTAACGTCACGCCAGCACATCCGGAAAAGAGCTTTGTGTGCCAACGCTGCCCACGTGCTCACACCAGCTCGAAGCCAAACTTCATCGAACTCCTTTTCCGTCATCGCTAATGTCTGTGGACTCAACCCAAAACATTTTTTCCCCAACAATACGTCCTACGCAGGCCCACGAGTTGAGACGAGGCATTCGGTATAAGATGACATTTGTGGAATAGAGTTAATGCAGCCATTTTTGTCCATCTCAGGGGGCGGCCATTTTGTCACTTCTGCCGACTGAAAATGACATCATCGCAGTCGCTCGGGGCTCGGGTGACGACCTGTTTTCTGAAGCTGAACCGTTGTGACCTCATTTTCAGTCGACGAAAGTGACAAAATGGCCGCCTCCAGAGATGGCTCAAAACGGCCGGATTAACGCAAATGTCATATGCTCAGAACGCCTTGTCTCAACTAGTGGGCCTACATGGAACATATTCTCGGGAAAAAAAATGTTTTGGGCTGACTTGTTCCCCTTTTAAATACATGCACATTGTTTCTTTCTGCAAATAATTCACATAGATCATGGGTGCCTGATGATTTGAATCGGGTGTGTTGCCGTGGGAAACCAGGCTGGAGCGGAACCTGGACCAGGACCTGACTTGGGCACGCCTAATGTAGATGAAGTCTGCGAGCGATTGGAGGCGCAGTGGCAAAAAAAAAAAAAAAAAAAAAAAAAAGTCACGTCACACGTCCTCTGCAAAATGACATCGCAGATCACATCACAAATGAAAATTGAGGACAGGCAGAAGGCTTCTTTTGGACTCAGTTGCCAAAAGTCAATCACAAATACCTGCCACACATTAGCAGTCCAGCTGAGGACGGCATACACAACCTATTTGGGACACTCGCACGCACACCCACATTTGTCCTTGCATTTGCACCATCTGCTCAGAAAGATCCGCCCCGTTTGGCTTTGAAATCACTTCCAAAACACACACACATACACAGGATGATGTATTATATAAGCACGTATGAGTTGGTGTATGTGTTGGGCTGGGTGGGGGGGCTTGTCACTGTTGGCACAGCAGCCAATCAAAGCTTAGCAAAGTAAAACCTGTGCAGTTGTGCTGCCATCCGGTGGCACTGGAGCGTCATTGCAAGTGAACGCACCAATATGAGGATGGGGATGATGATGATGATGATGATGATGATGATGTCGTGTTTTGCTTGAGGCGTGTGTGTGTGGGGGGGGGGGGGGGTGTTGGGGGGGTGTTGGGAAGGTGTTTGGCTCACCTGTCGGCCTGCACGGACAGCGTGCAGACGGCCTTGGCGGCGCCCGAGCCGCTCAGCAGGCTTCCCCCTTTCAGCTCCAGAGCGCCGCCCGGGCCCAGAAGCTCCTGGATGGTGGGCGGGCGCGGGCGCGGGCGGGGCCGGGGGGCGTCGGCTTCCTCTTGGGCCCGGTCCGCGGGCGCCCCCTGCTGGCGGCGCTGGGCGAGGGTGGCGTGCGCCGGCGTCTGGGAGGTGGCGCTGAAGTGAGCGTGCTCCAGAGAGCTGATGTACTCCGTCACCCTGGCACGCACACGCAAAAACGTTGACACAAGCGCACGACGGCATGTGTGCGTGTGTCGCGGACGCGTGTGAGCCGGTGTCACGTGGCTGGGGCGGGGCTTAAGGCATCTTTCCACGCCTGTCACCTGAAGACGTGCGGCCAGCACTCGTGGTTGTGACTGCCCATCTCCAAGGCCACGTTCAAGATGGCGTCCATGCACAGCACGTGCGCTGTGTGCAGGCGGATGCCCGCCGGGCGCGACATCTGCTCCAGACGCTGCTTCACTACACGCACGCGCGCGCGCACACGCACACACACGCACACGCACACGCACACACACGCGCACACACGCGCACACACACACACACCCCCCCACACACCTCAAGCGGCTGCTGCTGCTGCTGTAGCGCACGCGCCCTCACCTTGCGCGATGGCATCCCCCGCCTCAGCAGGCCCCTCCCTCTCGTCCCGCTCTTCCTGCACGCAGGAGGCCGCGGCCATTTGGGCCAAGGCCGACGCGCAGTTGGCGGCCACGCCTGAGGGCGCATAAAACAGGACGCACACAAGGGCTGCAAGGCATGACAAAAATCTCCATCTCGCCATATCGGCCCGCGCCATCGACACACCGCAAAGACGCGCAATCATTTTCTTATTGTCTGCTTCGCTCTGAATTGGACCGGTCAGATGCACATCGCCACCCAACAGTTTGCAGGGAAATTCCGATTGAGTAGCTCAGAACATATTGAGTTTGCTTTGTTTTGCCGTATGAAAACAATGTGCTCCTCTTATTGGATCGAAAAATGTCATTTCTCTGGGTGCAACATCCGTATCGCATGTTTTTCCAAAACCATCACCCAAAAACTGTTAAGGCGGAAGTCAACCTAAACATCTTTTTTTCAACAATATGTTCCCAGCAGGCTCACGAGTTGAAACACGGCATTCGGATTCATTTTGCGTTTGTGGAATATAAGTTAAGCAGAAAAATGCACCGGTTTTTAGCCATCTCCGGGGGCGGCCATTTTGTCTTCCGTCGACTGAAAATGACTTCGCAACTGCTCGCAACCACCAATCACGACTCAGATTCAGAGAACAGGTCAGCCGCGATTGGTCGTTGCGAGCAGTTGCGATGTCGTTTTCAGTCGAGGGAAGACAAAATGGCCGCCCCCGGAGATGGCTAAAAACCGGTGCATTTTGCTATATTCCCCAAACGCAAAATAAATCCGAATGCTGTGTTTCAACTAGTGGGCCTGCTGGGAACATATTCTTGAAAAAAAGATGTTTGGATTGACTTCTGCTTTTAGATGCTGCGCAGCACAAAGACACACACACACACACATACAGTGAGTCGACGCTGGCCTTTCATGTGCGCGTGTGCATGCGCGGCGTTCGCTGTGCCACCCACCAAGCGCGCAGCTGAGCGCGGCGGCCTGCCTGAGTCCGTCCAGACTGAGACAGATGGCGTCTCGCTCCCGCTGGCTCTGCTCTCGGGCGAAGAGCAGCCGCATCTTGGAGCTGCCCGCCGCGCGGCCCGTCAGCGGCGCCGACAGGACCTCCATCAGCTGGCTCCACACGCCCGTCAGCAGGAAGCGCGACAGCACGCCGCCTTGGGGGGGGGGGGGGGGCGACACGGGCAGAGTTAGCGCGGCCACGCACCATTGCGCGCCGAGCGGCCGAGGTGCGCACCCGCTGCGGCGGCGTCGCCGCCCGCTCTGTCGCGGGGGGGGGGGCGATTGGCTCCACCTCCTGATCAGCTGCCCGCCAATGGCGCTGCTGCCCAGACCGTCGATATCTGAGGGGACCATTGGAGGCGTAAGCGCCCACATCTGTTTGCGCGCCACTGACTTGCGTAGGTGCAGGTGTGCGCGCTACCAATCAGCATGTCAATGAGCGGCGGCGGCGGCGGCGGCGTCTCATCGGGCGCCGGCCAGTAGCCCGCCTGGGCCAGCAGGTCTCGTTCCAGGAGCTGACGGTAGACCTCCTCCATCCAGGCCTGAGACAAGACCACCAGCGCGCCGCCGCTCTGGACGGCGCGCACAAACTCCTTCTGGAAAGGGCCACACACACGCAAAAACAAGCGGTGGCAAGGTGAGGCGGGCGCGCGGCGGGCGCGCGGCGGGCGGGCGGCCTTTGGGCGGTCATCGCGCGGCGGCCCTCACCAGGCCCAGGGCGGGAGGGAGCGCCCTCCGCTGGTAGAAGTTGCACTTGCACAGTTTGAGGTTGAGCAGCAGCGCGTACAAGGACAGCAGGTAGACGCCGTCGGCGTTCATCAGTGACTGACAGCCCAGAGTCGGCCCCGCCTCCACGCCCGGCGAGGGGATCCCGCCTGGCGAGCGCACGGCGGCCGGCGTCAATGCAAATCTCGACGCAAGCGGCAAGCGGCGAGCGGCCACTGACCGGCCCGCAGTCCCGAGCAGAAGGTGTGCGCAAAGTCCTGCAGGCGGCGGTCCACTTGGGCGGCGCCGCCGACGTCGGGGGCCAGCAGCCGCGGCAGCAGCGCGGCCAGCGAGCGCACAAAGAGACGGGCCCCGCGCTGCTCGGCTTCCTGCTGGCACAGCAGCTTGAGCGAGAGCGCCGCCGCGCGCAGCGAGCGGCCGGCCGCCGCCGCGCCGGCCTCGTCCTCGTCGGCCAGCGACGCGTCGTCCGAGCCCACGTCCGACACGTCCGAACGGCCCGAGTCCTTCTCGGCCGCCATCGAGTACTGGTCGCACGAGTCCAACTCCGTCCGCGACAAGTCCTGCTCCTCCGCGCTGAACATGCCGGCACAGGCGCGCGCACCTTTTCATTTTCATCATCGCCGATCGCACACAAACGCGCTCACACATTTGTAGTGAGACAAAGACAGCACGCACGCACGCACGCTCGCACGCACGCTCGCCTCACCTGAAGTTACTCTCGCTGCAGCGCGATGTGGGCGCATGCTGCGTTCTGCTTCTGGAGTCCACCGACAGGAAGTTGGTGACGTCGGGGTAGACCAGAGCGTGGCTCTGTTGGACCACATCGGGCGGGACCAGGCGCGCCTCCTGCCGCAGCCCCTCCTCCTCCTCCCGCAGCCCCTCCTCCTCCTCCTCCCCCTCGCCGTCCTCCTCCCGCTCGGCCGTGCGGCCCGCGTCTGCGGTGACGCTAATGCTAATGCTCACGTCGGGGCTGCGCTCCGCGGCGGCGTCCCGCGGCGGCCCCTCGGAGGACAGGACGTGCCTCTGCCACAGGAAGTCGGCCTCGTTCACCTCCGTGGACGCCCGAGACGACTCCGTGCCGTCCTTCAGCTCGTCAATGCGGCCGAGCACCAGACGGACCTGCGCGCGCGGGCACGCACCCGCCGTCACGTGCCGTCATGGACGACCGCACGGCGCTTCAGCAAAGACGTACCTGCTCCGGCGTGAGGCCCCGCCCCTGCGACAGCTCCTCCAGCGCTCGCAGCAGAGCACACGCGCAGGACACGCTCCAGTAACACGCCTCCATGCCGCCCTTGGCGCACGCCTCCGCGGTGCCGTCCATCACGCTGAACACGCACACACGCGACGGGATGGCGTTGCCATCAAAAACAAGGCAAGCCGTCGCCATGCTTTGAGAAGGTCAAGGCGGGGCTCGATCATCGCGTCATTACGCGAACCGTCTCGGGATCCCGGAGCGACGCGTGACGTCACTTGACCGCGCGGCGCCAGTCAGGCGACGCGGTGAATCGGCGCGGGCGAACCGACGAGCGCTTTTTTTTTTCGATTCAAGAAGCGCTCAAAATTTCCCTTTGTTGAGAGGACGATTGGCCGCTCGCTCGCAGACATGGCGAAGCCTGCCGCCTCTTTGAAGCCAAGGAGAGGCACTTTGCTCCCCCCTCCTTCTCGGATGAGCAGAGAGGGGAGGGGGAGCGCAGACGAGAGAATCGGGCGCGAGCCCGGTTTTCCGAGGAATGAAACCGAATGACCGACGGGATTGAAAACGCTCCAGTCGAGCCCCCCGTGGGAATAAAAGGGCCAAATGCCATCGGGTTGCCTTCAGCCAATCAGAGCAAAGGTCGCATCGACAGTTGAAGGGGCGTGACGCCAACGCGTGGTCACGCCGTCGTGCGCGCACTCCCACGCGCCGGCCTCGCCGAGCCGGCGGCGACAACTTGTGGCGGGCGAGTCGAGCCGTTGCTTTTTTCGGCGTCAAGCGGTGGCGACCGCGGAGCTCAAAACAACTCGGGCCTGAGAAATCGCCTGATGATTTCAAACGATCGATGGATGGAGCGGCGCAAGTCGGACCGGCGAAGGGACACTGTGACTTACTAGGTGGAATTCAAAGGGAAGGTCACGGTGCTTGGTCACGTACCAAATCGTCTCAATTTGGTTCCGAAATGAAATGGGACCGTCTTCGGCGAGGAAAAAAGAAGGCCCTTTTTATTTGGCCAAAGATTTCCAAAAAGGACTTTTGCTCAAGGCTGTCATGTCGTCCCAATCGGAAATCGGTGGTGCCTCGCGGTCACGTCACCCGCTCGCGACTTTGTCTTCGGCGACGGGCAGGCGGCCGGGCGGGTGTGCGAGCAAACGTGAACGAACGAGAGGCGTACTGACAGTCGCAGCAGGTCCAGGTGCGACTTCCTTTTGGAGAAGGACCGCTTGCGGCTCTCGGGCTCGGCCAGGCCCGGCCCGGCCAGATCGAACAGACGCTGAGGACTTCCCACGATCTGAAAGGCGGCCACAAGCTAAAGGTCAGGCGGCCTGACCTGACCTGACGCCACGCCGCGCCGCGCCAAGCCACGCCACGCCACGCCACGTCACGCCACCCACCTCCTTGGTGATGCGTATGGCCTCGGTGCGGTGCTGCGGCGGCGGGTAGAGCAGGATCCTGTGGTAGAGCGACTGCAGCACGGGCTTCATGGACTCCACGCAGCTGACCAGGCGAACCAGCTCGGCCGCCACGTAGCACACGGTCCGCACCACCGGCGCCGTCCCGGCGGGGGCGCCGGACGAGCGGCCCGAGCCTCGGCCCCGGTCGCACAGGGCTCCCGTGGCCGGCTCCGCCTCCTGGCCGGCGCCTGCAAAAACGGGCCCAGGTGGTCGCGGCGGCGGCGGCGGCGGCGGCCGACGACGCTCGCTCGGCGGCGGCACCTTACCCGGATGGAGTAGCTCCCACTCTGGCGCCCCCGCGTGGCCGTGGTGGGAGGTGATGCTTTTGTCGTTGACCGGGTTTCCCATGATGGCCACCAGTGACGGACACAGTTGCTTCCTGTCGGGGGGCGGGGGGGGGGGGGGCGGAGTCACCGTGACATCTGGCATCATGTCGGGACGTGAGCTCGTGTGTGTGCGTGTGTGTTTGTACCAGACGAGGTCAGTGAAGCGTCTGGACAGGTGCATTGTGGGAGGGCAGGAGCTGAGCATGGACAAGATGCTTTCCAGGTAAAGAAGCTGCAGCAGCTGCTTGTCGCTGGCGGCACAAAAGCCGTCACGCGCAATTCGGAGAGCAAGCGCGTCTTGCGCTGTCGCCGCGCCGATGACATCACGCTCGCTCACCAGTCGACCGACTCCAGCTTGTCACAGAAGAGCGTCAAGACCGTCACCACGTCGTCGCACAGCGCCTGGCTGGTGGGCGACACGTCTGCACGCGCGCACGCACGCACACGTCTCGTCCACACAAGTCATTCTTAACATGATGGGTGTGTTGAGAACGGGGGGCGTACCCCTTTTCTGTAGAGGCGGGGCAGCGGGCTCCTCTCCATCGGCTCCCTGAGGACGACACATGGCAACTTTTCATCCAATCTGCTTTCCCAGCGACCCCGAACTCATCACGGTGGCCCCTTTCACAGTGTTTCTTTTTCGCATCGGTAATTTTGAAAAAAAAATGACGTTTGACGTTGATTATTGTCTAATTGTGCGTCCGTGCGTGATGACGCCACCTCTTGTCCGTGTCGCAGCTGCAGTGTCAAATCTCCCAGAATCTGACTGAGGGTGGCTCGGACCGCCGTGTTGATGCTCCGCTGATGGCAGTTGCACGCGTACGTCTCCATGCACACCTACGCACGCACACACATATGAGTCACCGTTTCTTGAACCTTTCTTCCATGGCAAACACAATAAATTGAGGGGCCACTCAATTGTCAGGCTGGCAACAAAGGAAAAAAAGACAAACACACACACACAAGCACGCACGCATGCACGCGCACACGCACGCACCAGCACACTCGATAGCAGCAGCTCACTTGTTAGCACGCCACAGGAAGTGTGAAGTGTGCGTGTGCGTGGGTTACCTGAGCGATGCGCAGGATGGACTTGCCGCTGATGTCAAAGTTTGGCGAGTAGGTGACGCAGAGGAGAACCTGGGGGAGCGCAACAAGAACAAAACCAGACGGAGGACCGGCGGCGGCGGCGGCGGCGGGCCGAGCCAACCTTCTTCCTACCTTCATGACCTCCACCTGCAGGTCCTCGTGCAGCTCCGGCGTCACTCGCACCGCCGCCAATATCTGATTTAGCAGACGATTCTCCGCGGGCTCCGCCTCCTCGCCGTCCCCGCCCACAAAGCGGTCCTCGCACAGGAGCTTCTGGTGGAAAGATGCAGCCGTCAACCGTGGCGCAGAAGGCGGGGCTGGACGACCCCAAATGGGAAGCACCTGCATGCCGCTCAGCGCCGTCTGACCCAGCTTGACGTTTTTGGACTCCAGCGCAATCCCAAGTGGCAGAAGGCAGCGCGCCCTGCGGGCCAAACGCAACCTCCTAAATTTGCGCGTCTCATCCATCCCGGAAGAAACGAGGCTAACGTCTGACACGGAACGCTCATCGGCGAATCCCGGCACGTCGTGCGCTCACGTGTCGGCACATCGCGTGACACGACGAGCCGTGGGCCGGCATCCTGTAACGTGACGCCACGTAACGGAGTCACGTGCTAGCTAGCATGTAACGCCAATCACGCGGCAGCAGGCGGAGAGCATTTTCGTCATCGATAATTCCTGTTTGACGACATCACGCGCAACGTTGCGGAGCAAAAGTGTTCTTACCGCAGCTCTGCTGGCGACAGCTTGGCTGATGCATTGTGGGACTCCAGACTTTCTGGGGGGTGGTGGATGAGAAAGAAAAACATCAGTATTGCGATTCATTTCTGTTGCAGCCGATGACACGCGTGTGCTAGTTGGCAGACAGCCGATACACTGGAACGCTGACGCGGCCGTTAGCAAACACAGCGAGCTGCGTCGCTACGTTGACATGCCGGGCGCGGTCAGTGTGGACGACGACAACAAAGAGCGTGTGCGTGTGACGGGACGGGAGGGACTTTATTGATCTTCCATTACTGGCGTAGTGACAGGACGTGGCTAGCTAAGGTAGTCGCAATGGCCCCGATCAAACCACACGAGAACATTTAGAGGGGCAACAATGGATCACGGCTGACCTGTTCTCGGAATCTGAGCCGTGATTGGTCGTTGTGAGCAGTTGTGATGTCACTTTCAGTCGACAGTAGACAAAATGGCCGCCCCCGGAGATGGCGAAAAACCAGTGGATTTTGCTGCTTATATTCCACAAACGCAAAATTAATCAGAATGCCGTGTTTCAACTAGTGGGCCTGCTGGGAACATATTCTTGAAAAAAATAGTTTGGGGTTGACTTCCGCTTTAAAAACGTTCAAAGTATCACGTTATAATGAGCTGTTTTTCTGGTGCGGCAGTAATTCGCTGTCGAGCTAATATACAGTCATAGGAAGCGGTTAGCACCCTAGCAAGCATGAAACCAAACAGTGAGCTAACACAAGTTCACTTGGAGAGAGGATGGGTTTTTTTCTTCTGCGTATGTCATAAATTCGATGTCATACGTATGTACATATGGGGCTTGTATTTCCTTTCTAGTTCTAGGTCATCCTTGTCATCGCCATGAGTCAACAGCAGCAGGTGGATGTGCGCGAAAAATCACCCAGCCCCCCTCCCACTCCAAGACGCGCACGCGCGCGCGCGCAGACACACACACACGCGCACACAGAAGGACAGTGGTCGTTGGGGTGGCTGTGGTTGTCGGTGTGTGTGTGTGTGTGTGTGTGTGTGTGTGCGTGCGTGTGAGGGGGCGGCATTGTCGGTTGTGTGGGACTCACCACGGGCGAGCACGCAGGCGTCGCGCAGGCTTTTGTGCTTGTGTCCGGCTGCGTCTTTGTGGAGCCTCCGTAGGATGTCCTCCATGGTGGCGTTGTGGAGTGGCTGTCACACGAGGACGGGGACGGGGATGGGGATGGGGAGGTTGGGTCACACGGGGGCCGTCAGCATCCCCCAGCAGGCAGCACCAACCCAGGATGAGTCACTTACACACTGACGTCAGCGGGCTGCAACCAGGAAGTGCTTTCCTCACAGCGCTGCTGCCTCGTCGACATTTCTATTTATTTTTCCCCAATTTAATTTGTTGTTCCACTTTTGAAAAATACTCATGATGAACAACTTTAATTTCATTTTCTATGTGCGCTAAACACTGCTGTGGCTCGACGCCAATTTTCCGACTACACCGGATGACGCGTCACTTCAACGGAAGTGGGATTTTTTTGTCCAAACTTTCACAGTAAAAACATTTGCTAAACGGTGACGTCACTAAATGAAAATACTTGTTTTCATGAAACCGAACACCAGCAATAAACACAGTACTGACTGTTCTACAGTTCGTGAGTCGGAAACGCTCTCCATCAATGGAACGAAGTGGAGAGGCGGAGTCTCCGCGGAGCTTGAAATGAGACCGATTGTGTCAAAGGCACTTTTGAATATGTCGGAGTTGAGCACCACCTGCTGATTCAGCGACAAACTGACAAGAACGACTTCTGCAACTGAGTCAGTTGAATCATGTCTTGATGTGGTCTGGCGCTGACGAACGACCAGTCTGTTTGTCAACTCTGTGCCCTGGTAGTGGCTGGTGACCAGTCTCGGGTGGTCGCCACCTGTCACTCGACTAGCGAAATAAGACTTGAAAGTCGGACTTGTGTTGCAATGTGCTGAGTGGCCGCGTGACATCGCTGTGACACTGTTGGACGCGATGATTGCCAGCTCGACAACTTCCCGGTGGATGGATGGCAGTTTGAAATTGTGCTTTATCTTTTCCATTATTTGCGTAAGTGGAGGGCGACTGGCAACATGAGAATGTCATTGCTCTGTGCAGCTGTTTTGTTTTGACTATTCACAGATGTCCAATGAATGACATTTCGGCCAGGACTCGGAGCAGTCTCATCTTTTCTTCTGAGTAGTGTTTTGTTTTTCAAGCTGTTTTCTGTCCTCGTCCTCTCTGGCCTCGCTGGCCAGCAACTGCGACCAAACTTTCGGAGATTGAACTTTCTTTTTACTTTTGCACCCACCACACGTTCAAGACATCAGTCAGCCCCACAACATAACTGAGTTTGCTATTTGTTACACGGGAATCGACTTAATTCGAACATGTACATCGTTTGTACACGATGAAAATGTGGTCAAGTGACTTATGTTCTGGGATTATTTTCGAGGAGATGAGGGGAAATACATTTTCATCATGTGCATCCGATGTACAGCATCGCATGAAGGAGTTTTGTGAACGCGTGCATCGGGTCAACGTGATTCAAAAGTGCGTGGCATCATTTTCAAGAATCCGGCGCAATCGATGAGCATGTTCACATAGAGTCAATGACAAGGACTTTTGCACAGACAAAATGGTGAAAGGAAAACCCCCCAATTTCGTCACTAAAATAACCGGAAAGAGATATGATGAGGAGACTGCAGTTTGCAAAGTGACAAGCCACAAAGAGAAGAACAGTGTAGTATTTTGGCTTTTTTTTATTTTTATTTTCCCCCAAAATCTGATTAACATGGACTTTTCGTTGTTGAACAATAGTGTGCCCATCATTTTACCTGAAAAATGTGCTTGGTAAGCGAGTATTTGTAGTTGGTCACTTGGTAGCAGAGGAAGAGGTGCGCGCACGGCAGGCCGGCAGGTGCGCGCGCACGCGCGTGCCGCCGGCGCATCTCGCGTCCCTTCGTCGGCGCGCACATAAATGAGATGCTGGCGATGGCGGCGAGCAACTGGACAAGCGCGCTGATCGACGAGCGCCTCGGCGTTGCAGTCGCCGTCGTCGTCGCCGCCGCCGCCGCCGCCGCCGCCGCCGCCGGTCCGGGCGAGGCGAGCGAGCCTCTGGCGGCTCTCGCGGAGGACGAGCCGGGCAACGTGAGCGGCTGCGCGCAGCTGCCGACGGCGAGCCACGGACGCGCCGGCAAGCTGCTGCTCGGCGCGGTGCTGACGCTGATGACGCTGGGCACCATCGGGGGCAACCTGCTGGTGGTGGTGTCCGTGTGCGCCGTCAAGAAGCTGCGGCAGCCCTCCAACTACCTGATCGTGTCCCTGGCCGCGGCCGACCTGAGCGTGGCCGTGGCCGTCATGCCCTTCGTCAGCGTCACCGACCTGACCGGCGGCCGCTGGCGCTTCGGACGCTGGTTCTGCAACGTCTTCGTGGCCATGGACGTCATGTGCTGCACCGCCTCCATCCTCACCCTGTGCGCCATCTCCATCGACAGGTACGTCGCGTCAAGCAAACGTCGGACGCCACCTTCCCAAACTTGCCGCCACTCCCAAAGTCTTTTGGCCCACCGACGACCACCAAGTCTACATTCCGAGTCTCCGTCCCATCCAAAAGTACAGCAGATGCATTTGAACTGAGTATGTTGATAAGCTGAAGATGAACCCAAATGCTGAGGGATTCAATTTGGGGAACGGTGCAAATAGTTTCAATTTGGAACGGTCTTGAAATAGGAGGGAAAAAAAATGGCCTTAAAGGTCCCAAGCCATCAAAGTTAAAATTCCCCCAACCCCCCCCCCCCATGCATAACAACAGTCAAAATGAGTCTGTGAATCTTTTGAAATTTGACATCTCTGCGGTTTGTCAACTCAAAGGTGCAAAAGGAGTCATCGGATTTTGTGAGGTGGGCTCGAGTACTTAATGGGGGACGGGGGGGGGACGTCGGCCGCAACGCACCTGCCACCACTTTGCATCGGCTGCCAAGCTCACAAGAGCTGAGCAATAATAACAGCTTCAGGTGGTTTGGGGGCAAACCCGCGCCGCATTTCGGAAGCACAATCCCGCTCAATTTCCACACGGCCAGACGTGGCGGCCACAGGACCCGTTTGAAGACAACAGAGCAAAGCTGATTGACATTTGCGATATTTACGGGCAATCGGTCCTTTCAAAATGAGATGAACTCGAGTCGCCCCTGGCCATCCGGCGGCCAAATGATCTCGCAAAGCCGCTGAAAGGACTTGACAGGTGGTCAAATCGACTCAAACAAGGTGCGCGCGTATGGCGGGACTTTGAAGGTGTGAACCTTGAGCGCCGTTTATGCGGCCCGCAGGTACCTGGGCATCACCAAGCCGCTGACGTACCCCAGGCGGCAAGACGGCCGCTGCGTGGCCAAGATGATCGCGTGGGTGTGGCTGCTGTCGGCGTCCATCACGCTGCCGCCGCTCTTCGGCTGGGCCGAGAACGTCAACGACGGCCGCGTCTGCCTCATCAGCCAGGACCGCGGCTACACCGTCTACTCCACCGCCGTGGCCTTCTACATCCCCGTGTCCGTCATGCTCTTTACCTACTCGCGCATCTACCGCGCCGCCAAGATCAGCGCCGCCAAGCACGCCGTCGCCGCATTCCCGCCGCAAGACGACCGCACGTCCGCCGACGCGGCCAGCGAGGAGGACGAGGACGATGAGGTGAGCCGGGGGCTCTGGGGGGGCTTATTTAAGCAAGGGGCGGTGATAAAAAAAAAAAAAAAAAAAATCCTCCCCACTCGGAACCAGCCCTCAACTCAAACTTTGTCTGCGTCGACACTGCTGGTCAATTCCAATTTGTCTGCCCGGTGTGTCACGGATGGCATTTTTCACGTCACCGTGACCGGTACGGTTGCCATTTTCCCGATCCGGGCCGGGCCTCTTTGGAACGGGCCCATACATGGGATCCGCGTCGGACGCCAGGGCAGTCTGGACACTCGGGTGGCGCTCCTCCAAACTACACGTCAAACGTCACACTGGCGGACCAAGGAGCGGAAAGGAGTCGGTGGCTCCAAAAGATGCCGCGTTTCCTTCTTCCCAAGTGACGTGGCATTCGCTCGCGTGGCGGAAGCCTTTCGTTGACATCATTAAAAGTCGCGTCCGCTTCCGTAATGTCAACGGCGACATGAAACGATCCCATTTGTGGCATTTGCAAGGCTCGTTTTCGAGGCTTGGTCATTTTGGGGGTGGGCTCTGTGCTGGCCGCAAGTGACGTCAACAAGCATCTCGCTTGCTAACCCATTTTCCGTTGCCCGCTTTCTCCAAGACCGACCTCCAGCATCACCGCGATCATCATCATCATCGCGCTCATGGGCGGCGCGGCGGGAAGAACCTCGGGTCCGTCTTCAAGCGCGAGCAGAAGGCGGCGGCCACGCTGGGCCTGGTGGTGGGCGCCTTCAGCGTGTGCTGGCTGCCCTTCTTCCTGCTGTCCACGGCGCGGCCCTTCGCGTGCGCGGCGGCACCGGCGTGCGGCTGCGTGCCGCTGTGGCTGGAGCGCACGCTGCTGTGGCTGGGCTACGCCAACTCGCTCGTCAACCCCTTCATCTACGCCTTCTTCAACCGCGACCTGCGCGCCACCTACGCCAACCTGCTGCGCTGCCGCTTCCGCAACATCGACCGCAAGCTGTCGGCGGCCGGCGTGCACGAGGCGCTCAAGATGGTGCGCGCCCGCCCGCCGCCCCCCGCCCGCGCCCGCCCGCTTCCCCTCACCTGACCGCCGCGCGCCGCAAACAAACGCAGGAAGCCGACTCGGGACTCTGTTCCCCCAAAGTCCCGTCTCGGTCAAATCCACTCCGCCGAAAAGGATGCCGCGTTCGTAAAACGTGACATGCGTCGCCAACGCGCTCCAAATGTAGCTTCGCTTGCCGAACGTGGAAGTGATAAAACCGTATCAAGTGATTGGCGAGTCGGAATTTGAGCAAAACAATCATGAAAAGACAACTTCTTTTTTCTTGATCATTTTTTTTTGCTATATCAACATTTAGTGTACTGTGTGTGTGTGTGTGTATAAGATGACTTGAATCTTGTTTCTGTGCTTCACTAATAAAAATGTCCCCCCCCCCAAAAAAAATTGCAATTATTTGATGTGGCCTGCCTGAGGATTTTTGAGGAATATTTGGCAGAAAACAAATCTCATCATCAATTCATTTGAAAAATATCCATCCGTGCATCATCCGAAGCGCTCTGTCGCGGGCGCGCCGGACCTCTCGGAGTGCTCAATCATCCTGCCGTGCACGTTTTGCCAATGTGGGAGCAAACCGGAGTAGCCGGAGAAAAGCCACGCCGGCACGGGGAGAACATGCAAACTGGAAGGCCGGGACCCGGAATCCAACCCACGACCTCTGCGACCTCCGTGAGGTGGCGTGCTCGATCACCGTGCCGCCGCATTTGAAAAATACCATCAATAAAATAAAGGCTTTTTTGGGGGTCCTGTAACAAAAGATGTGTTTGGCAGGCACAACATCTGAGTGCTTTCCGAGACTTTAGTAGCCTATTTGATCACGTTTACAACAATGAGGAATTTTGGAGGGAGGAAGGAGGGAAGGAGGGAAGGAGGCAAGGAGGGAAGGAGGCAAGGAGGGAAGGAGGGAAGGAGGGAAGGAGGGAAGGAGGGTTTCCCGATGATGCTGTCCGAGACTTTAGTTGAACTCGGGCTTTTGTTTGCGGTGTGTCTTTAGATGGCCACTCGCCGCATTCCAACTCACAGCTGCTCGGCGCACACACGCAGCGAGTCACGTTCGGGGGTCCAAAGAGGAGCCAAGTGACGAATGTTGAGGCGTCCCAACATTTTAATGCTCAAAGCAGGCTTCTCTTCCAAGACAAACAGGTTTAACAGTTTAAAGTGCACAACCATTGAGTGATGTCGTGAAAAGCACAACCGCTAAGATGCGGAAACAACAAGTCAAATTGCACATCAACATTGAAATAAAGTCAGCACGCTAGTTAGCGTTAGCGGTCGGACAGCGATCAAAGAAACGGGGCCCGTGAGCTTCCTCTCACTCGACATTAGCTTAGCCGAGCTTGGCGTAAAGACCGCAAGGCGTGTGCCTGTGTGTGTGCTAAGCTAGGCTAGGCTAGGCTAGGCCGACAACATCAGGCCCGACCTGGTCAACTGCAAACAATGGCATTTTGGTGGCTTGACAGGAACACGCATACAAACGCGTGCGTGCGTGCGTTATTTGCCAATTCTGGAGCGAAGTCGTCTTTTGATGATGAGATGATCGCTTTGTTTGTCGTCCGTGAGAAGGCCGGTACTGAGCATCTGCAAGGACAGGCAAGCGTCACCCGTGTGTGTGAAGGCTGCACTCTAACGTCATTCAAATGGAGGCCCAAAGATGCTGATACTTTGGAACGTTGATTGCAAATCTTCAAAGCATTCCTTTGTGAATGCTGTTATTATGTCAAAATAACCTGAATATTGTGATTTGTTTTTTTTTAATTTCTCTCTTTTTTTCTCGCATTAACGTGAACATTTTTCCAAAACTTGGACACAAGTGTTTTTCACAAGACAGCGCCGATATATATGTATATGTATATATATATATATATACGTGTGTGTGTGTATATTTGTTTTTTTTGAAGTTACATCACAAAAATGGCGGTTCCACTTTAGATACTTTTGTGTTGTGAGTTTTTTGTCATGTGAAATAGGCAAAGCAAACACCTACGGCGGACTGCAACGCGGAGCATTCTGTGCCTAACGCGTTGCGAATGTGGCCCGTGTGGAGTGAAACGTGAGGTTTGGCTGGCTGCGTGCGTGCGTGCCTACCGGGTGCGGGGGCACGTCCATGGGGGAGGAGATGTCAGCGCTGAACAGCTTCCTTTTGCTCTTCTTGCTTCTCAGGCCGATGGAGGAAGGCGAGGAGGACGAGGCGCTCATCAGGCCCATCATCTTCTTGGCTGGCCGCAGCAAAGGAAACAAAGCAAACGTTCAACTGCAGCAGCTTTCTGCGAGCAGCGCAGTGATGGAGTGAGAAGGAGGAGGAGGGGAACAAGGAGGAAAAAGATATGGCGTGGAGGAGGAAGACGGATGAGGACAAGAAGCGCTTGGAGGCCATGGCCAAGGTGCAAAGGGGAGAGGACGGCGACGCGACCGACTGACCTTTGGAGCCGATGAGGGTGGGCGAACTCTGGAGGAAATCGCCGATCTTCTGCAGCGTTGCGTCTTTCCGACCGCGGAGGCTTCGGGTCCCGGGAGACGCCGACGGACGGCAGCGCTACACGCAACACAAGCTTGAGGTTACCATTGAGCTGAGGTCGGCCCACGCGGGCGCGTTTGGCGATCGGACGAGCTTGCCAGCTCAACCTCAGTTGGCTGCATCGAAATCCCCCCGATGCTTTGATCCACTCATTTTCAATGCATTTGTTTTCTCCCCCCCCCCTCGAGGTGCTTGTGTGTTTGACAGCGTGACCCTGCTGGTGTGCACGGCTTGCGCTCACACTTTGCTCTCAGGAGGAATAAAGCAAATGGCGCAAGGAGAAACCAAGCAAAACGATTTGCTTTTTTGTTTCAAAAACAAAACAAATGTCAAATTCCAAACAGCCAGATGGCCCAAGCCTGAACGCGGTTGGAGCGGATCATGCTGCAGGTGTGGATCGAGTGCGTGTAGGAAGGTGACAACCTCCAGTGGGCACGCGGCAGCAATTTATAAAAACTTTGCTGGCCGCGTGAATTGAGGCAAATTTGACAATACGATGAGATGATGTGAGCAGCTTCACAGAAGCGCGCGCGTGCGTCCGCGCCTCACCTCCTCTTGGTGCTCGCTCACTGTTGGCGTCACTCTGGTGTTTCTTCGATTCTCCGCCTCCACTTCATCCTGCTGACAAACACACACACACGCACATGCTCAAGGCACGAAAGCTTTCAATGTTGTGAGATGTGCGCGCGTGCATTCTCTGCACCGAGGTCATGAAGATCATGTGGTGGGGTAGCCACATGGGTTACTTTTTTGAATCCAGTATGAACTATTATCTGAAAGCACCCAGGCGATAACATACAGTGCCGTTGAATGCCAAGAAAGTTTCGATGTATTTCTTGAAACTATTTCTGTGCGGCCGGCGCTACACGTCTCCTTTCGATAATTGTCAACGTGCGCCACGAGTAACGCTTGTGGTACCCCGGCTCCCTCTGGTGGTATGCAAAAGAATCGCCGCGCTCCGTCACATTCCAGTTGAGCGCACTCAAATCGCGACGTAGCATCGCAGCTATTTGAACGAAGCTGCAAAACGCACGCACAGCACCGAACACACCGGGACATCGTCTGGTACTCACACTAAAGCTCAGGCATGGTGCACACAACGAACAACAACGCGTGTAAAAGCATCTTATTCAGGAGGATCCCGAGGACATTTGAGACATTTCTTTGGAGATGATGCGCGGCCGCGGCTCAAAGGTACGAGCGGCTCGCCCGGTAAGCGGAGGGCCCACACTCGGAATCCCGCTCCGTCGTCGTGTCTACCTTTCCTCCAGTGCCACTCGCGGCTGTGTGTGAAGGTGCGGCGGTGGCGGCGTGAGGGGCCGCAGGCGCACACGGGCGGCAGGGCAGCTGCGGCCACGCGACGTCGTTTAGCGCCACCTCGGCCTCAATGCGCCAGTGCATGAATGAGGTTCCATCATTGACCACAAATGTTCTTTGGAAGCGCTTCATGGTGCTAGCACCGTGCGCTAATGCTAATCTGTGGAAAGAGTGCGGCTCTGCTTATCTTTTGGCTTGGACATGATGCCGTTGGGGCTGCCAAGTCACTGGCTGAGAAAGTCGGCGCGGGGGCGCTAATTATGCTAATTGACGCAGAATGACTCAATGCTCACGGGCACATTTTCGCATATAGCCGCGCAAGCCGAGATCCACTCACTCGTTTCATTTCACACTTGACAGCTGGCCAGGCGCTCCAAACGCCCGCGCGCAACCATTTGGATTCTTTCATTCCCCTTAATGTGTCCCCTTCAAAGTCACACCTTCCCAAGCTAAATATACGTGTGTGTGTGTGTGTGTGTGTGTGTGTGTGCGTGCGTGTGTGTATGTGTGCGCTGCCACGTGAAAATGAAATGTCAACAAAGACGCTGACAAACCAAATCAATTCATTGGGGTTTTTTTTTTTTCTTTCTTTTTGCATCCAGAATAGAAGCTGATGTCAATCAAACTGAAATGTGATTTATTAGTCGCCAGCAAAGCGTGTGCGTGTGTGTGTATGTGCGCCATCTGGAGCTCTTTGAGCACAAGGAGCAAAATTTGGGTTGGCCCGCCCCCAGCACACAAGACTTGCCACATGTCAGCGTGTGCCATCTCTGCTCTTGTTCTTCCTCCGAGCACGCCTCTACGGCGCTCGCTTACTTTGAGCACTGGGTGGGAAGGTCAACGGTCAAAGGCAGCGGCAGAGCTGCGCATCGTCCCTCCGTGCCCGAGTTTCTGTCCTGCACATTTAACGGCGCCACGCGGCCCCAGTCGGCCAAACGACATAGATCAGGCCTGCAGTCTGCCACTTTGACACCCGTGCGGCCGGTCGGTCAAGTGCCGCATTCGTCGCCATTCAAACTTCCTTGCGCGGGACATTGTGGCGTTGAGTGAAGGTCAACCAGACAGCCCTTCCCTTCACGGCCCATGGCTCCTGATTCATGCCAACGCCGGCCAGACTGATACACACCTGATCTGTTGATTCAATGATTTTCATCTGTACTAAACCACTGGTCCTGTTCACCTTTTCTCACCACATTTGTCCACAATGACTTGACAATGAAGCAAACAGATACGTATCCATAGGCAACACTTTCTTTCTTTCACCCGCTAAATCTTTGCAAGTGTTTCCATTCTCAAATGATCACGCCTACACCTTTCCAGGAAATCACAATGTCCCATCACTGACAAGCTATTGCAGTACAGGCCCATGGGCTACTCATGTGCGCTCCCCGAGAGCATCGAGGCAGGCCACCTCCGACATTGAGCAGCGACGAGGAAGGCCTCCGCTTTGCTCAACGTGCGCGGGTGCGTGCGTGTTAGGTTGGGACCCGTGTCAAGAAATGTGTATGAGGAACATCCTGCGCCATGATGTCCAACATTTCCATGTCATGACTGACAAGGGGCAGACGACGATGACGACGACGACGACTACAACCGTGTGGTTGAAAGTGAACTACAACTAATGGACAGACAATTAACGAAATGGATGTGATGATGATAAGATAAGATAAGATAGAAGATAAGTCCATTCAAAAATACCTTGGCTCCATGTGCCGGACGTTTGCTGCGGCTAAAAATGGGACACTTTGGGGGTGGGGGCAGGGAGGGGACAAGTGAGAGTTGTTTCAAAGCTGTGAGACTGCAGTTCCAAACACATGAAGTTCAATTAAAAAAACAAAACAACAGACATTAAAGAAAAATACATACTGTACACTGGAAGAAAACTTACTAAAAACAGAAAATGAAAATGCATAAATTCAAAAAGAATCATTTAAAAAAAATCCAATTTACAAAATAACTCAATTAAAAAATGTGGCTAAGACAATGGAAAAAATACACGAATAAAAAGAAACCAAAAAATACATGAATTAAAAAAACATGAGCTATATGCAGTGGGTACGGAAAGTATTGAGACTGTTTCAAACAGAGACTAAGGGCTTAGCAATATGGCCTGACATTCATACCATGGTACTGACTGATTGTAAAAGTCAGAAGGGGAATGTTTCCGATTGGGTTATTTAAAAATGTGAAAAGGTCCATATTTCCTGTTAAAAAGGGTCAGAAAGTATCATATTCATTCTTCTCTCTGCTTCTTTTCATTCAAAATGTGCATTTTCATGTAAACGTGCTGCTCTATTTAGCAAACAACAAAAAAAGCTCAATTCGACCAAAATAATATGGAGACCTATTACTGCATGGACCTCAAAATTCAGCGCTCTGTGGTACAAAAGCAAATAACGCTGCCGATACTAAAGTATTTCTACTTTTGACAACGATTTCTTTGTCGTGGCCGACGTCACCCGTTGGTTAGCGTCTTCCGGTATTCGAGCGTGTGCTAAATTGTTAACGTAGCCGTCGTCTTTTTGAGCTGTAATCCACATTCTCTGTTCATAGCTGCTGGCTCTCCGGACGAAACGCGCTTCGAGCCAGACTTCTGCCAAGAAGCACTTATTTGAGGTCTTTCCCGACGCTTAGCGATTCCTCCTTCGCCTCCTTGGTGAAAGCGCAACTTTTTAGTTGGCTAGTTTATTTGTCACCACGGACGAAAAAGGTTCAGCATCGCGCAGCTCCTGACGTGACGTCACTTTTTGGGTGTTTTTAGGCCAGCGACACTTCGGCGCCGATTAGTGTGAGCGGTCCACGGTCGCATGCGGCTGATTGGTGAGCGCGGGGGAGAACAGCCCTTTAGAAAAAAACGCAGGTCGGACCATCTTGAAATCAGCCAAATCGCGTCCCACAGCGATAAATCGTTCGCACACGAATATACCCGGAGTAGGATCGAATCCACTATTGTTTATATGGTTTGATTTTGTTTTGGGCTCCTGAGATCATCCTGTGGTTTGCAATACTCGGGAGTGGTCGGGTTGGCATACTTGAAAGTGACTTGAGGCCCACCGTCTTGCACTTAATGCATCCATGCTTTTTGCGTTTGTGTGGTGCGACGGTCACGGAGGGCCGGGCCTTCCCTACCTTGTCCACGCCGGCGCTCTTCCTCTTGCGGGCCGAGCGCGTGAGCTTGACGGTGACGGCGCTCGGTTCGCCCCGGCGCCGCAGCGCCATGCGGTCGGGCCGTAGCGGGCTGAAGGAAATCTCCATCTCGGGCCGCGGGAAGCGGCTGGCGCGCCCGTTCTCCGTGGAGATCTCGGACGACTCCAGCACCGACGGGTATCCCGACGAGCCCTGAGAGGTTACGCGAGGACGCCGCCGCGTTAAGCGCAGTCAGGCACGTACATGTATGTATTGTCTCTTCAAGGGACATGGAACGCAAGAGAAACTTTTTCATGCGTTGCATAGAGGCGGGTAGTTCCGCGCTAGCTTCACTCTGCTACTTTCACTTGAGGCAATTTTTCTTTTGGGGGTAAATTGCATTTGTCGGTGTAGTTTTAGTGCGAGTGATGACCTGAGTGCCGTCAGCGTCGTCCACGCCGCCCCCGGCATCCTCGCCGTCCTCTTTGAGCGATGCCATGTGACTTTCTGTCCCCGCCACGCCGCCGCCAGTCTGACAGAGTAGACGTGGAAGAAGTGGAAGAAGGATGAGGATGATGCAGAGGTCACGTCAAGGGCAGGAAGCGACGCCGCGTTTAATGAATGCACACTTGAGGAGGCGGACACGCGCAAGCGTCCGCCACTCTCGCTGAGGGAACGCAAAGTCGTCGCATCATTTTTCCCAAGAGCAAGCAGTCGTTTTTTCACATTGGAGAGAGCCCAAAATATTGCCTTCTATTAAGCAAATACAGTGGCAGTTTTCAAAAGCCACAGTTTCCGTAAGATTGGTTGAACGGTATCCGCAATTTTCAGAAATGATCAATCCCTGCAAAACCCCCCAAAATAGCAAACGATTCCCAACGTTAATTCAATAAAATCGCGAATGAATGAAATCGGCGATACAATGAAGCCGCAAAAAGTGAACCATGATCTAGCCAGGGATGACTGTGTAAACATTTTTCAATAGGGGGCGCTAACAGAAAAAAAAAGAGAAAAGATACAAGTCACGTTTCATGTTCATTGAGCCATTTCGTGACTTGTTGTATTTATTTCATATGGTCATTTTCTAGGCTAAACATTGCTTTGCTTTTCATATGATTTGCTTTTAGGAAAGGATTAACCATGAAAAGAGCCAGCCGAAAGCTCGTTTAGCAACAGGAGAAATGAAACAAATGACCATTTTCATGTGCTTTTTCTTGGGAAATACACGGGGGGAAAAAAATAATGACACTGGTAGTTGTGGGGGGAAAAAAACATTTGAAGGCCATATCGCCCAGGCCTAATTGATAAACACTTCATGTAAGTGAAGCCCGGATGGTGACCAACATGCTGAAGCCAACGATGGCTCTGTCTGATCCGAGTCCACAAATTCTGATTGGGTTTTTAATTTGCCACGATTGGCCAAACGGCCAGCCTTTTGTGCGCAGCACCACTAAAAATAAAAACGGTGCCTGAAGCGCTCAGCTGCTTTGGGTGAGGACAAATGATCGAAAAGAGGCGGATGCGGTTCTACTGACCTCTGGTGGCGACTGCGCGCTATTGTGGCGAAGCTGCTGGATGATTTTGTCTTTGTCAGCCTGGCTGGCCAGAAGCTTGTGGAGCTGCACCTCCAAGGCGGCGACCAGCGTGTCCCTCTCCTGCCTCCAGCTCGCCATCTTCTGCTCCTTGGCACGCAGCTCCGCCTCCTGGACAAAACATCCAGCCAAACGAGTCTTTCTTTTGGGATGCAGGCAAAAGTGACTCCCGCAGCAGCAACCCGCACAACGCCCAGCCACCGTCAATTCACATTGAGCAGGATGGAAAATACCAGTTGGTGGCACTTATGTAACATGAAGTCACTTTTTCCCAACAAACACCGAGGAGGGACAATGCATTCGGTCGGTATTTTCCGTGGCTGCAGGTTATGCGCAGCGCTCAAGTTAAGACTGGGCGTTTACTAAAAACACGACAAAAAGGAATTGTTTGTGGGTGCTCTTTGGGGGGGATGCAACAGACAAATTGCATTTCATTTGACTGGGGGAATGTGCTTTGAGATACGGACAAAGCCACGGAACAAGTTCAACTCGGAAGGCACCACTGTGTAGTTAACTGACTAGCATCGAATAAAAGGTCAAATTGTTTATTTCACAATGTCAAGCAGTTTTTGGCAAAACATCAAAATGAATGCAATGAATATGAAAGGACTCAAATTGCATGGATTAAAGAACAGGGCCGGCCGGCCGGCGGGAGGAGTGGCTCCTCTCGCCCCACCCGTGACCGGTACGCTTCCTACTTCACCCCCGCGCAGCTCACCAGCTCGGCCTGCCGGGCCAGGTAGCGCTCCCGGTCCTCGGCAAACTTCTTCATTTCCTGGTTGCGCTTGTCCTCCGCCTCCTTGACCTGACCAATCAGAGCCATCTTGTCCTCCTGCCACTTGTGACGCTCCGTCAGGTGCTTCTCCTCAAACAGCTTGGTGTGAAAAAGACATTGTTGTCAATAATGGACCGGGAATGAGTTATGTGTTAAACACTCCACTCGGGGCGGAGAGATGCGCCGATCGTATTGACGTCGCACTGGGCAGAGAGAAGCTTCGACTGGTTCAAATGCAGTCAAGTGACTTCAGAAGGACAGAGTGCCTCATCAAAAGCTTCTACTCAGTCCAGAAGAACTTTCCAGAGGCGTGGAGAGTTTTGTTGAAAAAAAAAAAAAAAAAAAAGACGAACGGGCGCAGCAAACACCTGCCGTCACGCTTTGGAAGCGCAAGGTAAGCGGACGATTGCTATTCCACCCCGTCGTCCATAAAGAAGCGGCCGCACAAGCGACAAGAGGAGCGGGGCAGGCGCGGGACGCTCACGGGGAGCCGTGTGAACTTGATTCAAGCCACACGCACTTTTGCCACATTCTGGGCGGACAAACACTTGGGATGTTGCAATGCTGTCGGACGGGTCCCACTTGCTGTAGTCATTTCCCGTCATTCGCTCTCTCAACATCTTTTGGTGAATTTGCACAATGAAGCAACCTTACATTCAGGTCACGTCTCCACGCCCCGAAAGCCAGGATGACGGCTCGCGGCATTTTTGTTTGCTAGATGGATCATTTAAGTTGAGCTTTTTAACTCATTTGAAAGAGACCTTCAACTCTGTGATTTTTTTCAAATATGAATCTTCCTTTCAGATGTCAAAAAGTGTTTGTGGCTGCCAGGGTTTTATCTTCCGTGGAAATCAGGTCAAAATGGCTCTGAGTGAAAAAGGCTTGCCGACCCCTGGTCTAGACATTGCAAATTTCATTAAAAAAAACTGTGCGGATAAATACTTTTTTTCCTCCCGCAAGGGAAATCATGATGTTATAAACGTGTGTGTGTGTGTGTGTGTGTGTATTGCTTCTGAGCTTTGAACATGAAGATCAGGAGTAAAGGTCCATTACATGTGTCCCGAGTGTTAAAAATTGGAGATATCAAGCATTTGACAGTAAATCAATAACTCCCCCGGCTTACCTTGAGGCTCTCGTGAGCGCCGGCCGCTTCCTCTTTGGCCCGCTGGAGGTCACGTGACGAGGCGTCTGCGCCGCCGTTTTGCTGCCTCAGCATCTCCTTCACTTTGTCCACCTCTGAACAAAAACAAGATGGCGACGAGTGGAGTCATTTCAGCCGATTGTGACTAGCTAACAGTTCTCCAAATGAGAGGCAAGGTGTTCTCGCTTCAAGCTGCTTATTTGTCAAGGTGAATGTTCATTCCAAATACTTTCAACACAGCATCATTGCCATTGTCATTTGCCTTCCATAAGTCAGCTAGCTTCGTGCTAATCTGCAATGGGAAACCCTATCGACGGGCTACCAGAGATTGGCATCGATACGGCGCTCTTGTTAAACTGCTCGGCAACTGTTACGTGAACAATTGGAACATACATTCAAATGACTTTAAGGAAGGACCGCATGAAGAGCCCGCGGGCCAGTTCTAAAAATAGCTCACCAGTGATGGGACATTGTGATTTTCGAGGAACGGGATCATTTCCAAACAAACACCGAGCGAGATGTATAGAAATCAAATGCTGCATATTGATATCCATCTGTTTCCTAATTGTTGGAAATCATCAACGTGATCGATGCCTTCACATCGACAAACATCATGAATAATAATATCTCCTCGCAAGCGGGGTTTTTCCTGGCTCGGATTCAGATCCATCCTGACCACGCACCGCGGTGCGTGTCTGCATGTATTCATTCCGTAACTTCAATTTTCTGGCTTTCGTTTGCAGGGAACATACTTGGAAGTCAAGAGCGGCTATGATCACGTTCGAGCATTCATTTATCAAAGCGAGAGCCACACTTTTGAAAGTGTTCCCGCAGAGAGCCTCACTATCCATATGGGCGCACATGAAATGGAGCAGCATAGGAGCTCGCAAGATACGCGAGCTTTGCTGTGTGTTGCGTATTGCTCAAAGCCGAAGCTGGGCCTCAGCTGCCAATGGTGAGTTTCCACTGGGTGCGGGCGTCTTACCGTTGTTCAGCTCCTGGATGAGTTGCACTTTCTCATCCAGCATGCGCTCCATCTGCTCCTGTGTCTCCTCCTGCTCCACCAGAGTAGAGCGCATGTCGTCCACAAGCTGCAGCTTGGCCTCCAGCTCTGCGCGCAGCACAAGCGCAGACAACCTTAAGCGCGGGCCGGGCACGCCGGCGCCATTCCAGTGGCCGTGCAAAAGCTCCAAAACTCAAACCGCAAGAAATCTTGGAATACCGTCACGGCGGGTACTGTCAGACTTGAACGTGATGGGGAACTCAGCAAGCGTAATGTACCTATGTGAGGAGTGTGTTGCGGAGGGGCGCAGCTTTGGCGACGTAGCAAGACGGCAGCCGGGAATCGTAAGCCAGTGGCGTGAGCATTTGATGACTACGGCCAACCGAGGCCTTCGCCACAGCTCCGTGGTTAATTTGCCGCCGGCCTCTGGCTGCGTCACGCCAACATACGAAGGGAGTTTGCCCAGGGGCCGCCAACCTAGGTCCCGGAGAGACGTCTCCCCAGCTAGCTGCCTTTGCTACGGGCCCGTACAACCAGAAAAGATTCACGGACCCGACGATCGCAAAAGCAATGCCTCCGCGGATCCTGGTTCGAGTAAGCCATTTCAAATAGAAATTTTAAAAAGAGGAAAAAAAAAAAAGTGCTTTTTCGGAGGTCAAAATGGCAGCGAGCCCCCCACCCCCCCCCAAGTGAAGGTGAGGCTTGGTAAAGCGCTTTGAGCAGCGCGCAGCGTCGATCGGATTTGTCAATTGTCGGACTATGTGACGTGTTGTTTCCGGGAAAGCCGACGAGGAAGCATTTGATTGCATTCGTGAGTGTCGAGACGACTAGCGGCCCCTAAGCGCCCGCTCACCTCGACGAGCTTGGTGGTACAGCTGCAGCGTCTCGGCACACTCGCTCTCCGCCGGCTGCTCCGACAGGAAGGAACCAGAAAGCGTCAAGCGGGATGTATAGCGCCGCCACTTTGCGGATTAAGGTTACTTTTGGAAAAGTCTTGTCACATTTCCATATCGAGCATACTGTAGCTCATCAACAAGTACAAGTATTCAGGGAGTAGGGAATGAGTGAATGAAGGCAAACTCACCGCCTTGAGCTGTTGGATGGTTCTGTCTCTGTTTGCGAGGTCCGACAGAAGCTGCTTCTTCACCTTGTCGCCATCGGACAGCTTCCGTCTCAAGAGCCTCTCTTCCTCTTTCATGGCGGAGATCTGCGGGAAAGCGTCGGCAGCGTCAGCTCCGTCATCGTGGTCTTGAGCCCGACTGTCCAACCTACGTCTTTGTGGACCTGCTGCATCTGCTTCTTGTAGTCGGCCAGCTTCTCTCGGAGGTCGCAAGAGTCCTCTTCCTTCCTCTGCAGATCCGCACTGAGACTCTGGACTTTGTCCGAGTCCTGCTTGGCAAGTTCCTTCAGTCTGGAAGAACACATTGGGGCAAAGAGTCGGATACTTCTTCTACTGGCGCTCAGTGTGTGAGAAGGGCTAATCGGCACCTGCCGATCTGGAGCGCTCTCTTCTCCAGCTCGGCGTCCTTCTGCTCGATGGCCTCGTGCGCCACGGCCAGCAACTGCCGGCGCCGCTCGGCCTCCTTCCGCCGGCACTCGTGCAGCGCCAGGACGGCGGCGCTGCCGCCGTCGTCGTCGTGGTCGCGGCGACGCTCCTGCGCCTCCTTCCGCAGAGCCGCCCGCTCAGGCAGTTCGGCCGCGTTGGGCTCCTCATCGCCAACACCCAAACAGGCCTGTCATCCGTTACCATTGTTATTCGGTTCAATTCTTATTCCGCAAGCGCAAAATTAATCAGAGTACCGTGTCTGACTAATGCTAGCACAAGCAATGTCTTCTTGCTGGCAACATTTTGGGCTTGAGTTGCCCTTCAATCATTTCTCTTTGTGTGAGTAGTAGATGCAAGTAGCAACAAATGGATGATCATTTTCGAACAACTGATAAGAAGACTTTGAAAGTGAGCAAGCGCCAACTGAAAAAAGGAATTCTTTCCTTCGACAAAAGCGAAAAATGCATTCTTTCCTTCGATAAAAGTCATTCCGAGACAAGCGCAGCGTGCACTTGCATGCCAGGTTATGGATGAGAGGAGCAGCGCGACCAGGAGTCCAAGACTCCTGCACTTTAGTCGCCAGTTGTTTTGTTGTCAATGGATTTGTTTTTCACTCCATCTTTTTCCCCTTCTCGCAAATGTAAGTAACTCACCTGTGGCTGTGCCACTTCCGTGGGAGGCGTGGCGCCGTGGAGCCGCTCCGTCTGGACCTCCTCATCTTTCAGCAGCTTTGGCGTCTCCTCCTTTGCCTTCAAGGAGGCCACTTGAGCCCGAAGCTCCGAGATGACCCCGCCCAGGTCGTCTTCAGCTGCACATCTTCTGGCGCCGGCTTCCTGTAATTCCATCTTCAGCCGCTGTGTGGTGAGCTCTTGCTCGCCGAGCTCACGCCGCAGGTGCTGACACGACGCTTCCCGTTGACGCAGTTGGCGGCCGACTTCCTCCAACTGCTTCCCGGACGCTTCCTGGTGTTGTCGCAGCTGCTCCCGCAGCTCCTCCTCCGCCGCCGTTTGGCGGAGGCCGACGTTCTCCGGGAGCCGCTCCGACCGGAGCTTCTCGCGCGCCAGATGATCTTTGACGCGCGGCAGCTGCGACGTCCGGCTCTCGCTTGCCGCACTTTCAGGGGCCGTAGCTTTGCTGAGCGGCCGGCCGAGGGCGCCGGACGCCTGCGGAGGTCCCGGGAGGTCCCGGCCGAGGGCGGCCATCCGTTCCTGGGCAGCTTGCAACCGAGCCGACGCTTGTTGTGCTCTAAGCGTCTCGTTGGCGACCTGCGCTCGTTTCCGGAAAAAGGCATCATCACTACTCGCAACGAGCACCTCCTGTGATGTCGTCGGCAGACACCAATCACTCACAACAAGTTTGTGACATTTCAGGATGAACCTGCAAAGTTGCGTCCAAACTTCTTTTATCTGGATGACTCGCTCAACAAACATTGTACAATACAACTTTATCTATGCAGGAAGTCCTCAATTTACAAACGAGTTCCGTTCCTACACCGGCGATGTAACCCGAATTTCCACGCGTTTTGGCTTTCACTGTTATAGTCGAAATTGACGTCAAAATACTTTGTATGAAAATAGATTAAAATAAAAAGCATAAGATGCTGTAAATACCATTACTGCTGAGGGATGGACGGAGAAGAAGGAGAGGAGGGCGAAAAAGGCAAAGTTACTGCCGGCATGCAGTCGGACACGATCGAGACACTCTGCGTCCCAACCCATGGCAAATGCCCAAGCAGAGGTAAACAAGCTCAGAGACGCAGCACAAAAGCACAGTTTTGGAGCGAGGAGGAAACCGGCTGCTTCATTCCTGCGGTGAGTGGCATGAACATTGGTGTGTGTTTTATTGACGGTTGAAAGTAACAAGCGGAAATGACGTCCAATAGCGTCACGACGCCGTGCGTCGCCGGACACAGTGGCCTATTCAAATGCCGGAGCAACTCTGTCCGCTCAATCATGTCAACGGGATATTCAGAATGTTTCAGAAATCGCAATTTTGACCCTAAACCCAATATTAAGCGCATGTAAACGTGGTCTCTATGGTGCTGGCGACAAAATAGCGGAAGAGGCGTGGTAGCGTGGTAACGTCCAAACGTCCTAGGTCGCGTACGTCGTAATTCGCCAACTTGCTGTACAGCGCTGTATTTCATTTCACTTAGAGAATTTTGCAATTTTCCTCATGCCGGCCGGGCCCAATCGCGCATTTTAGGTTCCTGCTGAGATTTCCGCCCATTTGCCAAAGTTGTTGAGAGACGCCTATGTCAGCTCACCTGCTGTCGGGACGCTTCCAACGCAGCAGTCAACCTCCGAACCTCGCCGAGCAGCCTGCCGACTTGCTCTTTGCTGCTGCTCTCGCGCTCCGACGTGGCTTCGCCGCTTCTCTCGTCCGCGTCCCGCCGGGGCGCCGCGTCTTCCTCCGGGGCTGCCGGCGCTTCCGTTTGGCGGCGCGAGAGGTCCCGCAGAGCGGCGCGGTCCTCCTCCCCGGATTTGCCGAGGGCGTCCTCTTGGGTGGCTCGCTCCCCGCCGAGGCCGTTCAGCGCCTCCTGCACGCACCCGTGCAAAAAACGCTTTGTGTGGAAAGCAATCCCGAGCTCAAACTCAAGTGGGAACGTTTCAGAACGAGGGTGCAGCGGTCCTCCCGCCTTGTAAATGTATAGTGAGGCTCCAAACAAGCAGGCTGGCATTGTAATTCGGGAGTCCAACTTTGCATGCTGTGCATCATTGAAAAGCAAAAGCGCGAGCCGGCGTCTAAGCGGCGCTTATGTCACATACGCGTATGAAGTCCGAGGACCAAGCGAAGCCATTGGGGCGACGGCCCAGGAAGACTACGAGAAACTAGTGACCACTCCCCGCCTCACCCCAGCGTGCGCCTCTCCGCAGGCGGCCATCTTGTCGGTCATCTTCTTGAATATCTCCAGACGTTTCTCCGCTCGTTCCTCCAGGAGCTGCGTCTCTCTGGCCAGACGCTCCCTGATAACGGCAAACAACACCTTGACGTCCGCACTTTCTCTTGCAAGGTTCACAAACAGAAAACGGAGCGATGAGAGTCATCCAGTCAAGCCGCCGTAAGCGGGCAAAGTCTCACATGAAGTCGTTCTGCATGTCGGCAAAGATCTGGTTGAACTCTCTGCTAACGTCCTCTCGGATGCGAGTTTCCGCCAGCATGCCGTCCGCTCGCTCCTGCTTCAGCGCCATTTGAAGACGCCTCAACAGCGCCACCTGCTGCTCAAGAGGACCATTCTCATTGCGGCTCAAGGCAATGAGTGAAACCGGAGCCAACAAATCATACTCGGGTTGACAAACCTGCTGTGTCATTTGACTGATGACCATTTCGTCCTCCTCACTTTCATACGTGGTGTCCTCCATTGACATCTTTTCTTCTACGTCGTCGTCGTCATCATCATCATCATCATCCTCCTGGCAAAGATAAACTATTATGCAAACGAGGCCAAAACGAGGAGTATTCGGCGGCGCCGGCCACGCCCCCTCCCCCACCTGCACGTCCTCCAGGCCGCTCTCCCAGTCAATCAGAGAGCCTCGCGGAGACTTCCTGGCGCCGCTGCCGGGGCGGGGCTTGCGGGGCGGGACGGGAGCGGCCCTGCTGGGCAGAAGCACCACCTGCGCGACACACGCAACGTGTCACCTTGGGCCCGCACCGACTTCTAAGGACCCCCAAAAACTGTCGTTCATAGCGCGTCCTCGCTGACATGCGCCGCTTACACTCACGGCATACTCGTAGCTGCCAAAAGAGAGTTCCTTGACAAAAAGCAAGTCAGTGCTGCAAACTTGGCAATCTGGTTGCTCCTGCTATTGAAAATATCTGACCGTATGTGCTGGGAAACTTTGGACAATGACAGCTCAGGACGTCAGTGGACTCAATGGGCTTGGGTTGGTTGGAGCGTCCTATTTTGCAGATCCAATCAATCGGCCAATTATGACCGATTACAACCGATCGGCGGTTTTGCACAAAATATCTGCCAATGCCAAACAGCTGATCAGATCTGCGTAAAGTCTAAGTACTATCCACATTGCAAAGGTTTGACCCAAGGTATGTATGTGATTTTAGTCGTAATTGGACCAGCCCTCGTTTGTAGCGATGAGGCAGAGCGCGGCGCGTTCACCTTCTGCGCCAGGGCGGAGAACTTGAGGACTTGGAGCGTCTGGTCATAGGTGGACGCGCACTGGCTGACGTTGACCATCATGCGCACTTTGCCTCGGCCGCAGAAGAAGG
The DNA here is from genome assembly GCF_054856515.1 of Filicampus tigris. Taxonomy (NCBI): domain Eukaryota; kingdom Metazoa; phylum Chordata; class Actinopteri; order Syngnathiformes; family Syngnathidae; genus Filicampus; species Filicampus tigris. Next base: position 24,795,139 of record NC_141227.1, on the reverse strand, counting down.
CCTGAAGGTAGTGCGTCAGCTTGCTCTCGCGGAACGGGACGTGCTGCGGCGGCCTGACCACACACACACGCACGCACGCACGCACGCACGCACGCGCACACACACAGGGCCGGGTTGCTCTTACTTACTCACTCACTCACACCCGTGACTCTCTCTCCAACACGCACACTTTCACTCTCTGGCAAACACGCCAGACAGCCTCAAAGAAACACCCGCGCGTTTGTGATTGTGCGAGGCGCACTGACTTGGCGTGCTGGTTGTGTCTGAGGGCGTTGATGCACTTCCCCAGGATGAGCAGCGACGTGTTGATGTTTCCGGCCTCCTTGAGCCGTTCTCCGCGGTTGCCGGTCTTGGCGCAGCGCTCCGAGCCGGCCAGGTCGCACAGGCACAGCCTGCGCACCAACAATATGGATACTTGCGTTGTTTTTGTCGTCTTGGACGCGCCTTTGGTGGCATGTACTTTGTAGACAGGCCATCTGTGGCCACGCACGCCACCTACTCGCTGACAGAGACCGCTCGGGCAGGCTGGGCGTCCTTCATCGCCAGAACGCGGATGGAGAAGATGCTGTGACTGCAGAAGAAAAAAAGAAAGAAAAAAAAAAAAGAAACCAGCGCATTCAAGTCAGAGATGTTTGAGCTCACCAGAGTATATTTGCGTCAAAGAGTATTTCGGTGTGTATCGTTGCCTTTGTGTTGAAGTGCACGTTTGTGTGATTGGAGCAGCCGGACTCGCTCCTACAACCCCGATTGGCTAATCGTGCCGACGTCAGCCAACGACTCCCGATCGGATTCATGACTGACTCTGACGTATTTGCGGGAGCGGGGAGGGGCCGGTGCTTAACACCGTCAAGAGATTGCTATTGCTGCATCCCTGACGTTTACGTAGATATTTGTTGCGTGAGCGTTTGTGCGTTTCGAGCGAACGTTCGCGTGTGCGCGTGCGCGTGCGCCGGCAGAGACCTCCTGCTGGAAAGCCGGTTGATCCCGGTGGAGGAGAAGCTTTGGTTCTTCTTGCCGAGCTTCATGACTCGATAGGCCTCGTCGGCGCCGTCCACCTGCACCCAGCGCAGGTCTGCCGCGCGCAAGACGGGCGTTATGGATGGCCGCGCGCTCATGAAATGTCGGGCGGGTGAGGCGCTCGCCGACCTTTGACAAAGGCGTTGCCCTTGACGTCCTGGGACAAGCGCAGGGGCGTCCTCCTTGCCGCTCCGGCGGGTGCCGCCTCCAGGAGGTCGTGGATGTTCTCGTTGTAGATCTCGCAGAAGGAGACCCAGATGGAGAACTTGGTGTCGGCTTCCGCTCGGAGGCTCGGGCGCTGTTCCGCCTTGTCCCGAAGCGGCGGTGAGCCTGCCAATGCGACGTCCGTATGGCTTTCAAACGACAATGACTAACGGTTGACGCTCGTTATATGGACAAAATGAGCAAAGCTCCAAATGGCGATTTTTGCCATTGCACTGCACTGTACAGCAAATGCCTGAGTTTCGGGACAATGACCTCATTCATAACAGTCGCTGCTCAGAGTAGACAAAAACAATGAATGAGTAGGCCAGCCTAAGAGAGGCCAACTTGCCTTGGAGGCGCATCGGGCCGCTGGGGCTCCACAAGCTGCCGGCGGCCTTGTCGCTCTACAAGAGCAACGGCAAAGGGGATGAGCCTCGGGAGGCGGCGGCCAGCGGCGGCCGGCCGAGGCCAGCCGGGACTGGCCGCGGCGCCCTCACCTCTTGGAAGTGTCGCAGCAGGTTGCTCTTGAAGGCCGCCTCCTCGGCCCGCTGCTCCTCGCTCAGCCTGACGAACTCTCGGCAGCGTTGAGGCTTGACGCTGGCGCCGCTCAAGACCTTCCCCCGCACGCTGCCGAAGATGGCGTCCAGGGACCTGGGCAGGACGCCGGCATCGTCGTCGGGGCCTGGCGGCAGCAGCGGACGCGTGAGCGGCCGTGGAAGTGGGCACAACGTTTTGTGGGAGGAGAAGCGGAGGCCCACCCAAAAATGTGAAGGTTTTCCCAGCATTGGTGACTCCGTAGGTGAAGAGCAGAGAATTCCCTCCGTGGAGAACATTTTGGACCAGATCCTTGACCGTTCCTTTGAACAACTCCCACTGGGTGCTGTCTGGACCGTACACCTGCTCAACAACAACAACAGCAGCAGCATCTTTCAACGACACGTTGCGCATTTCTGTGGAAATGAAGATGGCGCGGAACTAAATTCTTCAGAAAAGATTGCACTGGAAATGTATTGGGAAAATGATTCAAATCGGAGGAATGTGACCAAGAGTTGCATCGCAGTCCAGAATGAGCTCCTCTGAAGTTGGAAAGGGAAAGATGAGAAAGGATTGTGTTCAAGGTCTTGTTCGCTGGAATGTTCGGTGGTGGAAAACGTAGAATTGCGGGAATTTCGGCAAGGTGGAAAATAGTTTCGATGTCCTGAACCTTGTAAACGGTTGAGGAATGTGGAAAGAGTAGAACGCCAAAAAGTGACGGGATTGACGAAGGAAAAAAATCTATTTTGGGGGCCAGAGCAACAAATGTTTGGCCATTGTTCTGAATTTTTCACAACTCAAACTTCAACATTAACATTTTTTTTTCCAGAATATGTTCTAGGCAGGCCCACTATTTGAAACATGGCATTCTGATGAATAGTACGTTTGTGGAATATGAGTTTATCCACCCGTGTTTAGCCATCTCTGTGGGCGGCCGTTTTGTCACTTCGGTCGACTGAAAATGACATCAAAGTTGCTCGGGGAACGCCCAATCACAGCTCGGCTTCAGAAAACAGGTCAGCCGTGATTGGTCGTTACCCGAGCCCCGAGAAATTGTCATATCATGTCATTTTCCGTCGACAGAAGTGACAAAATGGCCGCCCCGTGAGATGGTAAAAAATGGCTGGATTTTGCTCATATTTCATATTAATCATATTGCCTTGTTTCAACTGTGGGCCTGCAAAACGTATTCAGTAGCCGACCTGAGAGAAGCGGAAGCGCTGAGCGGTGTGCAGGAAGGGCTTGTCCGATTTGTCGGAGCTGAGGAGAGCCGTCAGCGCCTCGGCGCTGGGAGGCCTCAGCAGGACCGTGTCGGGAGGCTCCACGGACACGCAGTCCTGCAGACAAAAACGCATGTTGACATGCGGCGCACGCGTGGTAACGGCTTCGGGCAGCCAAACGCTTGCGTGCGTGCGTGCGTGCGTGCGTGCGTGCGTGCGTGCGTTCGTGCACCTGCGACTCGCCGCTCTGGGCCTCGGCCACCGTGAAGGGTCGGACTCTGAGGTAGACCTTCACGTGTTCTCTTTCCTCCGAGCTTCTGGGCTGCACCGAACACACACGCCAACAACAAGTCTGAACGAAAAGAACTTTGCATGATTGAACAATGACCGGCCAAGCGTGTTAAGGCTTCTTTATACTCCCGCGGGCGACGTCCGCACGCACGTCACTGCGTCAATACCGCGCACAGGTTGCCTTTATACTCGTGCGCAACCCACACGCGTTGTTTTGAAAATGTGTTGCAGTTTCACAACTTTCACTCCAAGTGGGCCGTCGCTACGGCTGATACTGACGAGGGCACCGCAGGGCGGAATTTCCTCTTCCTTTTATGGCCAATTGCGGTCGGCGTTTTTACTGCCGATCAACGACCAAAACGAAACAACAGCGACAACAATGGATATCCTGCCCGCTACAACAAAGGGACCCAGATGACTAGACGATGCATTTAATTGTATTGCGAAATCAATCACAAAGGGGGGCAGCGAAGGTTGTATGTACGCGTGTAGTCTTCTTTACACACACACACACAATATGTGACATAACAACCACGCTGCTGCCAATGCTTCGCAGCAGCAGCAGCAACAAGCTGCGTGGTGGATCCTCTCCCCAGTGGTGACAAATAAATTGCCCTCAAAGAACCGAGCAGGGGAAAAGTGTACGTCATCGCAACATGTGACATAATGGACCAATCACGAAAGAGAATGCGCGCAGCGTCGTATACGCAGCAACAATTTCTGACGTGTGGCCTGTGGTGCCAACAAGTCCAAGAGCACAACGCGTTGGTCACGTGATGCAAAGCGGCAGTTGTTACCCACGCCGACGCGGGAGCATAAAAAAGTGATCCGCTTTGACATTTCTTCCCATGATCTGGATGAGGGCAGCACATTGGCCATAGTGGTCAGAATGTCTGCCTCACAGTTGCAAAATTTCAGATTCGAATCTTGGCTTGGTATAGTTTTTTGTTGTTTTTTTAAAGGACATTTTATAGCTGTAATTTTGATACTGTAGTGAGCAGTATTTCTGTTGACAGTTATCATCCTGTCCCAATCTAATATGGGCCCATGGCCTGTCAGTACCTGAGTCAACTGTGAGTCGCTGAGGAGGAGGCTGCTGGTGCTGCTGCTGCTGCTGGTGCTGGTGCTGCTACTGCTTTCGGCCCATAAACTGTTGAGGTCTTCCACAAGCCCCTGCTCAAGCTGACAAGACTCCGTCATCCTGTCACAAGATGAACACGTGCTTAAAACAGCGTTTCCCGACCCTTAGTCCGCCACAACACGACTTTGACAAGAGGAAAATATAATGTAACGTAAAAAAAATGTAACAAACTGGTGCACCGTACGACATTGACGTCATTTGCAAGCAAGCTAACTGCTAAACTGCTAGCGTCTGTCGGATTTGTTTTTTAGGCGGTGGGGTCATTTTCTGGACGTAAAAAGAAACAAGCAAAAAACCAATTGCGTTTCGAACGTTTTCACTCTGACCTGCCAGCTCGTCTTGACACATTCGAGAGCAGAAGAACCAACGCGAAGGAGATGTGGAGGAAAAGTCCGTAAAATGACGTAAACGTCACACAAACACGCACAAGCACCGAAATGTCCACTACAAGCAATGGAGCCGAATGGCGCTCTCGGTTTGAAACGACCCAATCAGAAGACTCCCTTTTCTTCTTCTACTGTGATTGGTTGCTTTGATTTGCGTTTGCGCTCCTGACCCCTGGTGGACACGAGACGATCTGACAGGTGTCAGCGGCGCCGTCGAGCTGCTTTTGCCATTTCAGTGTTTTTAATTAATCATTCATTATCATTTTTTTTTGGCTTCGTGTAAAACTATGGGGCTGCAATCAGTGGCTTGTTTATTTGTCTGTACATGGCAGGAAGTTGAAATTAAAGTGAAAGGGTTGAGAGGTCAATAATATAACCATAAAGGGTAGCTAACTCGTCTGCTCTGTGTGCGGCTTAATAATGCACTTTGCACATATGATAGCATTTATTGATGTGAAAAAAGATGACATTTTCAAAGGTGATAAAAAAATGAGCTTGATTTGACCACATTCTAAGTGACTCCCGCGAAAATGAAGACAAGTCAACTTTAGGGACCCTTGACGAATATATTAGTTGGTGGATTCCGGTTGACCATGAGAAACGTATATATAGCGCATATATACATACATGCACACACACCCGCACACACTCACACACACACACAAATACAAACGCAACGCTTTTGTTTTTGCTCCCATTTTTTATGAGATCAAAGGTCTGAAACTTTTTCCACAAACACAGTATCACCATTTCTCTCAAATATTGTTCACAAGCCAGTTTAAATCTGTGATAGTGAGCAATCCATCCCGCCTCACAGGTGTGCCATATCAAGATGCTGACCATGATTAGTGCACATGTGTGCCTTAGAGTGCCCACAATAAAAGGCCACTCTGAAAGATGCAGTTTTATCACACAGCACAATGCCACAGATGTCGCAAGATTTGAGGGAGGGTGCGATTGGCATGCTGGAAGCAGATGGTGTTTCTTCTTCTTCTTTTTGGGGGGGATTTCAGTCCAAGTTGGCCGCCAACGTTCCAGGGATCATCTCCATGCTCTTCTTCTATGCGCTGGTCCTTACCATTGGCATCTGGGCGTCAGTCAAGTCCAGGAGGGAGAAGCGCAAGCGGGTGAGTGGCGCACCAGTGACTTTGCGGTCCGGCAGGCCTCGGAGCGCGAGCTGCAGCTGGCCATCCGGTCGACGGTGGTGGTGGCGGCGGCAGTGGGCGTGGCGGGGACGGCGCTCACCCGCCTGAAGACCAGCGTCATCCTCTTCTGGTTCGCGGGGGCAGAGATTGCCGACAATGTGCTTTTCCCGCAGCTGCTCTGCGCCGTCTTCTTCGCCGGCAGCATTGCGGGGCAGGCCATGCGCGCGCTGAGCGGCGAGCCTCTACTGGGCCTGCCGCCCCTGCTGCGCTTCCCGGGCGGCGTCTGGGACCGCCGGACCGGCGTCTACGTGCAGCGCTTCCAGGTCAAATCAGCAAACTGGAGACGTTTGCGATGCAAACAACTTTATTGTCAACGTGCATGAACACACAGCGCCCTTTTTCAACTTCCTGTTAACCCTCATCGACTTCCTCCTAACGTCTCACATCCACCCGTCAGTCAGACATCAAGTCAAGAAAGCGTGCCGCCATTCTTCACTAGCGCGTCATCGTCGGCCTGTCGTGTCGTCATCGGGGGACGCGCGCTGTCAACGCGGTTCAAGGGTGGGCAAACGTTTGAGTTTTGTTTTTACAAGAGGCCAGCGCGTGTTCGCTCGTCCGGATACCATTTTCCTGCCTTTGTGGAAATGGGGATGTAAAACAGGCAGAAGAGTTCATTTGAGAGAATGTCATGTCATTTTCAATCCTGAAATAAAATCACCAGTGATTGCATATATCCTGTCTCACATCTGTCATCAGATCCAATCAGCGAAAAGAAGGAAAACATGCTAGCGTGGCTAACCAGGCGGCGTCGGCCCATCATGTCAACAAGGGAGACCTTTTGGCCACGTTTCCAAAAATTAAAAAAAAAATTTTTTTTTAAGTGGGATGAAAATATGTCAAATTGGTCATGTTGACCCCAGCCGTTCAATCCCAGGAATTTATATTTTTTTTCCAAATGTTTCAAACGTTAGGATCAAAGAGGGTCTGAAAATGTCTACCAGTGAATGACTTAATCAAATAATTCAAGGTCCTTTTTGTGTTCGTTCGTTCATTTGCCAAATATTGATGCAAAAATTCAAAGTCTAAAATGTTTGTCTTTAGGTAAAATAAATGGACCAACGAATTTGAATCATTACAAAATGAATAAATAAATTTTATTAAAGATTTTTTTTGTTTTTGGGGGGGGGGTACAAAAGACTAAATGAATGCAACAAATATAAATATTTGAGACGTGAGAAGAGAATGAAGCCGGCCGGCCGCACGCAGGCCAAAACGTTGCCCACCCCCGCCTGTTCACAAAACCTCCAATAAAGTCACATATCACGTGTGCGCTTCTGTCTGCACGTGCTCGATAGCCTCACAACGGTCTCACCTCCATCATTGGAATCAGATCAAACAAATAGAAAAACATGAAAACATGCTAATGCTAACTAAGGCGTCTGCCTGGGATGTCCTCATCAGGGGACGCAGGCTAGTTCCAACTTGGTTAGAACGTCAAAAGTTGTCACTGGCCGTCTGTCATCAACAAGAGCAAGAAAAGGACAACAAGAAAATTGAGGAAGCGTCGCCGACGTGAAGGAAAAATCCAAAATGTCGTCCAGCAACATTTGACCATAACGTCGCGCCGTCGCTTTTCACTTTGCGTCGACGTCGAAGTCAACGATCGGCCGCAGGGAGGAGAGCCAAACAACGCGCGGTGACGTCGTCGCCGACATCACATCCTCTTCTCGTTAAGCTCCGCCCTCTCCTCGCCGACATTGAACAGGAGGCTCTTGGCGCCGTTCTGCCACGAGTACAGCGTCTCCATCGGCGTCTTGCCGTCCTGTGGTGCGCAAGGACACGTTAGCGTCACGTGCCAGGAGACGTGGGCGTCACGTGCGAGAGGCCACGCACGCATGGCTCACACGCAAGGACACCTGCCAGGACACGCGCCACATACAAGGGCGTGCGAGGACCGACATCACATGTGAGGACAGGCGCTGAAAGACTCGTGTGTCACATATACAGGGTCATGCATGCGTCTGACACAAGGACAACTGCAACGAGGACATGACACGTGTGTGAGGACGTGCGTGCGTGCGTGAGGTGCGCGCTTGTACTGACGCAGTTTTTGACGTTGAGACTGGCGCCGTACATCATGAGCAGCTTGATCATCTTGAAGCGGTTGATCCTCACCGCGTCGTGCATGCAAGTGTCGCCGTCCTAAGGCACAAAGAGCGCCACGGTCATCGCTACGCATGGCTCCCAGCTGCAAAGGTGAGGACTGGGGGGGGCCCGCTTGGGAGCCCCACTTTTAGCCTGCACTGCAACTGAAAAGAAGCTCCCTTGGGCCCAGAATCCCGTCTCTCGACCGGCGCCTTCTCCCGGGACGAGACACGCTCGACGGGCTCATTGCAGACTCGGCTCGAGCTGATTTCCAAAATAGAACCTGGACAAAATGTACTTGGGACTAGACCTTTCTCTCGGCTCTTGACTCCAAGATTCTCCGTGAAGTGCAACAGTTGCTCTTCAGACAAGAACCCTCATCTTCTCTCGGTATTAACCTTGGAACCTTGTTTTGGGACTAGAACCTTGGCTTGGGACTTGTACGGCAGCTTGTGTCAGGACAGGACTAGAGCCTTCCTCTTTGGACTACAACTTTCTGCCGGGACCTTTGTGACGCCCGCTCTTCTCTCGGGACGAGCACCTCCTCATCGGGAAAGAACTGAGCACGGGACTGGGACTGGACGTTTGACTTGCGTGGGACTCCCTTTCTCTTGGGACAAGAACCTTCTCTTGGGGTCAGAGCCTCTCTCGGGACCGGATCCTATTCTTTGGAGCAGAGTCCCTTTGGGGGACGGGCCGGATGCGTCTGGCCTCACCCTGTCTTTGGCGTTGACGTCTGCGCCGCAGTGGATGAGGTACTCGGCACACTGGACATGTCCCGTCCTGACGGCCACGTGCAGAGGGCAACTGTGCAGCTGCGCAAGACAAAGCAAAAGTCACTTTGAGCGCAAACAAACAAACCAACAAACCGCAACGACCGCGGGCGGGAGAGCGGCCCCTTGTCGGGAGTAGCGCAAACGCAACGCCACGACCGCACGGACCTCGGATTTGTTTTGTTTGCGAGTTTGGCGGCGTCGGATTTGTTTTGTTTGCGACTTTGACGGCGTCCGAAATGCACTGCGCGCCGCGCGCGACGGAAAGGCGGAAAGGCACTTTTGTGAATGCTTTCAAACGTTGACGCGCATGCAGTCAGCCAGCTGGCTTGTGACCGGCAAATTGGCTTGGGATTGAGAGCGGGCGCCGGATTTTTCTTGTTGACAGATCACCTTTCAACCGAGCACTCTACGCTTACAGGCTTGTTGAAGCAGGACATCCAGTGTAGGATCAGGAATTTGAGGGCTGCTTCAATTGGGCTCCAAAAGCCTCCTTTGTTGTTTGCCCTATTTGTTTGTCAACATGGTTTCTGAAAAGTGCTTGTTGGAGCACCATTTCATAGCTGGCCCGCTAGCATCATTTTTGAGCATTTGCTAACCTCGCCTTGCTAGCTAAGCAAAGTCTGCGTAAAGTGAAGAGGTGAGAGGGCCACCTTGTCTCTGGCGCTGATCTTGGCGCCGCGCTGGAGGAGGAGCTGAAGGGCGGGAAGGCTCCCGCCTCTGCAGGCCCAGTGGACCGCCGTTGACTCCAGCTGACACACACACACGCACACCCACGCACACACGTAAGTCATCGGCATTCGCTTCCCACGCTGTCCCATAACTATGGATAGAAAGCAGTCTAACTTTGTCCTTCTGTTCGATGGCGGCGCCGGCGTCCAGCAACGCAGTCATGACCTCCACGTGACCTTTGAAGGAGGCCTTGTGGAGGGCGGTCCTCTGGAACTGAGCACAAACACAATGTCATCACTCGCCGGCCAGTCAGAGCAGCGAGTGGAGAAACGTCGCCGGGAAGGGCAAGGACACTTTGCCACGCTTCAAAATACCAAATAGGGCTGAAAATACACGTCATCAATACGCACATCATCAATCAAGCTATCAATTGGGTTTTTTTCATGAGTAATGTTTTTTTAATTTTTTTTATTAATCTCATCGATTGATGATGATTGAGTTCCTGGCTTGATTTGTAACGTCCGTCAGAAAATTGGCAAAAATGTTGATTGCCGTTTTCCAAAGTAGAAGCAGACGTTTGCACACGTCTTATTTAGAAAAAAAATCAAGAGAAAAAGAATCACTCAACACTTCAAACATTTGAGAGGCAGAAATTTGACCAGTGTAAAGGATTCATTGATAACTGTCAATCAGGAAATAAGAAAAATTGCACCAGAATAAAAGTTGACTTTTATTAGGGTGCAATTTTCCTTTTGTTTCGAAAGAAATTAAAGTACGTAGGCCGCATTTGTATTTAATCGAGTGATCCTTTTGTGTACCACTAGAGGGAGCCCAGGTAGCACTTTGAGAATCACGGCTGGAGTTCTTCAGCCCCTCATTTGGCAGGTGGCAAAACTCACGTGGTCAACGGCGTCAGGGTCTCCTCCCTCGTTCAGGTACTTGTGCACGACGGCCATCTTGTTGTCCACGGCGGCGGCGAGGAAGAGCGGCGTCTCCACCGTGTCGGGCTGAAAGGCATCAAGACGGCGTCAGGCCTTGCTCGGTTTGCAAAGGGGGCAAAGTTTGTCTCACCAGCATTTCGGCGGACGACGCCGACATGTTCTTGTGGACGGGCGCCTTCCTCTGGCGCCTCCTCTTCCTCAGCTGCAGGATGTTGAACAGGTCGTCCACCGTCTCCAGACGCAGACGTCCGCATTTGTCCATCTGCAACACAGCCACATTCTTATTCCATAGTCACATTTTTCACACGCTTTCTTTTGTTCAACCTTTATTTGTCACTTGCAAAGCAGACAGCAGAATATTCACAAACCAAGCAAGAAAGAAAGACATACCGAGAGCTAAGTGAATAAAGATTTGCAAAATACTGTTCGAAAATCAGATTAGCAAAAATGAGCATTACCATTAGGGTTAGCGTTATCATTAGAACGTATATCAATATTCCTTAAAATTAGCATTACATGAGCAAAGCCATTATTCGCTGTTATGTAGCATTACATTATCATGAACATAATGTTAGCATGGTATTATTATTATTATTATTAACATTAGCAACAGTCGAGCATTGGCATCAAATACTTGCTATATTGTGACATTAGCCTAGCAGGAGCAGGATTAGATGATTTGATCCGGTTTTTTTTCACTTGGCTATCAGCAATTGGCTTGGGGGGGAAGCCAATCGCTGACAGCCAAGTGAAAAAAAATCTTTCGGATGAACCGTGGACTCGTCACCAGCCAGTGCGAGGGCTGATATCGCTTGGGAAAAGTGGCGTGTTGTGACGGTGCGAGCGTGCGTGCGCACGGACTCACGTTGAGGGCCACCACGCTGACCTCGTCGTGCTCGCCGCCGCTGTCGTCTTCCGACAGGTCGCCGGAAAGCAGCTGGCAGTGTGAGCGGAGGTTGCGTCCCTCATCTCGCTTCTGCCAACTGATCGCCCTCTCGTAGTCGTACTCGTTGTCGCGGCCCTCGCTGACCTCTGACCTGTTGCCGCTCACCTGCAATTGGGGAGAAAAGTGTCACTAATGTTTAGCTCACACGGGCACTTGCGCACACACTGACCATTTCCTGGACGCTGTGCAGCATCATGTTGTGCCCGTCAGTGTGTCGTTGGTGTGATGTGTCGGCATGGCCCCGCGTTTCTCTCTTATAGCTGCCACCCAGGCAGCCCACCCACCCCCGCCCCCACCTCCACGCCCCACAACAGACACACCCAGCGCATGCCAGTCGAGGTCTGTCTCACTCTGTAACAAAATCCTCCTCTAAGCCACAAGGCATCCCATAATAAGTGTGCGCGTGTGCATGTTGATCCACCGTAGCCTCAAATGGAAGCCGAGCCACATGCTAACTTATGCTAGCTAGCGAGATGGACACAAAAGTGCCATTTCAGAACAGCCCCAAAGGCAACACCAGATTTGGAATTCAATATCGTTGCCCCCTCAAATAAGGGCCAGATTTGGACAAAAAATGATTATGTTGCCTCAAGATGCTGGCCACCTCTACTCAAATTGGTTTCATCCTTAGTTCAACAGCGCATTCACACTTGTCAAATGAAATGAGTCAACAAGAATCTCATCACATTTTGCTTCGGTTTTTCGTGTTTTCTGAATGTTTTTTTTTAAATGACCATTATCTTAGGAGGGTAATAATAATATATATACACATAGTATGTATATATATATATATATATATATATATATATATATATATATATATATATATATATGTACATATATTATATACATAATACGCATATATATTATATTAGTTGGCCTCCTAAGATAGCCTACTCTCTGTACTGCATTAGGATGCTGCTAGACCTGTAAAATAGACGGACCAAAGTTCCTGGAAAGTTCCCCTTTTTTGATTTGTGTGAGTGAGTCATCTTTGGCCTCCAGACATGTGACCTGTGCAATGTGATGATGTCATCAGGAAGAAATAGTCCGGCAGCCGCCGACAGCCAATCAAACGCCGGCTGACAGGTCGGCGCGATGGCCCGTCAGGCGCTTTTTATGGCGTGCGAGCGAGCGAGCGAGCGAGTGAGCGGTGACTGGACTGCCTCGTGTAGACAAAAAGAACAATTTGAACTTGCGGCGTGTCACAAGTGTGAAACGGCACTCGAGCCAGTTTCATTCCAACTTCTTTGTGTCCTCATTGAAAATGTATTCAAAATTCATTTCCCTTTGCTGGGTTTTCCAAATTGAAACTCTGCCTATGAAAGCTGTTTCCTTTCCCTTGAAGATGGTCAGTGGCCTTCGTGCCTTGACTCTGATTTGAATCAACACACAAGTTTGACTTCCTGTCAAGCAGCAGAAGTTGTGTGTTTTTTTGCGAGTGCGCTCATCAGGCCAGTGACCGGATGGCAAGTGGGAGGCGGCGGCCGCGAGAGCAACACCACCATCGGCGGCAAAACCTCGCTTCCCTTCTGGACCGGGCGGGCCGGCCAGGGGCCGACGTCGACGCTCGCTTCCTGTCAAGCGCGAACGCCGGGCAGCTGTGCCCTTGAGACGCAAATAGAAGGCCAAAGTCTCCGCAGCTTTTGTGTACGCGGACGTGTGAAAAGTTCACGGAAAGCTAGCCGGCCGTGATCCCAGGAAGCCAGCAAAGCAGAGTTGAGTGGAATAGCCGTCGTAGGTGTCAGACGCGTCGCGGGTCATGTGACCCGTCCGTGTCAAATGCACCGTGAGCTGCATCGTGCCTCATGTTGCAGCTGACAGCTAACGATGACATTCCAAGCTGTCTTTTCTTGGTGAGACTTGCGCGCTCACCGGCCAGAGCTCACTTCCACAAAGACGTCAATGAGTCCAGCCAACGGCCAAATTTGTTTGCCGGGCGCTTCGCCGAAGCGCACTCCGAAATTCCGACAGCAAACATGACAAGAGAGAGGTCGACGCAAGCAGAGGCGAGGCAACAGGCGAGTCGACGGTAGCGCCCTGTCGCTAAGTCGGTGGGCTAGGCCGCCTGCACTGCCTTCAAGCGGCACGAAAGCGTTGGCCGTGCCAAACTTTACATGGACCAAATGCCCGGTCGGAATAAAAATGCTTCATGTACGCACCGTATTCTGATCCCGTCCAGCTCATTCCGATCAAGATTTTGTCATGTCATTCTTATGCCGATTGTCAATCCGATCGGCGCGCATGAAACCACTTTCTCCGACTTTTCGAAAACAAACCGTCTTTACTGCGCGTGTCTGTGACGTCATTGCAGGCCTTTCTGTTATTATAGTAGAAGCAGAGCCCGTGTTGTATTGTTCATTGTTTGATTCGATCAAGTTTGGAGGGAGAAAAACAGCAGAGCAAGCCAACGACGTGTGATCTGCTCCATTAGCAGCTCCATGAGGGAGTGTCAAGTCGACGGAGCAGCGCAAATGGGAAAACGTGCAAAATAACGCTCACGCTGAAGGTAGAAATGGACGGAACCGTGTTTTGTTGACATGGAAATCGCTACGACTTCCTCTTCCTCTACCCTGCCGTATATTCGGTCAATCCGCGCAGGTCGAAATATTCGTTTCCATTCGAAAGTGTGCTGCGTGAATGCGCAAGTCCTAATCGGATTGTGTGCGTGTCCATGAAAACAGTGCATCCCATCAGAATTTGAATCCGAAGTCTGATGGGATTCATTTGTTGGAACCAGCGCCGTTTGCCGAGCCCTCATCCGACCTGCATTTTGCCCAGCGCGCCCCACCGGACGAGGAACGACAATGAGCTGGCTGTTGCGGTTGTCACGGTGACAGGGCGAACGTGATCGAGAGGCCCTCCCGAAGCCGATGTGCGCAGGTGACATGTTGTGAATGTCGGCAACACGCTAACAAGCGTGCCACCGTAGTCGAGTCACGTGAGATGACTCCCACTTTATGATGACTCCAGTTTGATATGAGAGCCGCCGGCCTCCTTGGAAAGGCTTGGCGGCGGAATTCCGACTCTTGAAAATGACAGCCCCGAGGCTCCGCCCCATGCTAATATTAGCCGCGATAATCCCCCGGCCCGGGCCCCAGCGCCACCCGTGCACGGCGTTCTGTGACATCCCCGGCGCATCGCCGTCATCATCGCCATCATCGTCGTCACCACTTCAACGGGCGATGACCTCATTCCACTCCAGTCATCATCTTGGGATGCTGGGGATGATTTCTTGTGTCTGAAAGTTTGGACGTTTTGGACCTTTTGGCCGTTGTGAGCTCATCCACAATGGCCAACATGCGCTTGATGACGCAGTGCACTGCTTCGCCACTCTCGCCACTCTCGCCACTCTCGCCACTTGCATTTTCCCGTTCGGGTCAAAGACCGGAAAAGGAAAGGGGCTTAGGTTGGGGTTAAGCGGGTCCAACTTCACCATATATAGCCTTATATTCATAAGTTCCACGATTGCGGTTTTTGTCAGAATGTTTTGCTGCAAATAAATGGAAACGATTTCCATTTTGGCCTATTGATGATTGCAACCAAAATGAAAATGAAAACAGCATCATTGCTGTTTTCATTTTCATTTTGGTTGGAAATATATCAAGTGTTGAAGTCTGCCGCAAAGTGAGCGTGCCTTCTTGCATGGCGTCAGCACATATTTCGATGCCGCCCGTCCAACTCCAACTGAGTCGACCGTTGGTAGCGCCATCGTCGAGCGGGGCCTAACTTTGCGCTGCTTGTCCGCCGCGCTCCACTTTTTCCGTCAGACGGCTTTCGGTGGAAAATCTTTGGCCGAAAGCAGGGCACGTGCGAGTGCGTTTTGGGGGCGCACTTTTCAGAGTTTCAATGAGGTCATTGTCAATGTTGTCCGTCATCCAAGCGGCCAACCCACCTGCTCATCCTCCCCTTCCAAGTACCCCAAAATAAACACGGGCATCATCACTTCCTCTTGGAGCGAAACACGCGAGACTCCCGCTGAGTGTTTTTAGTCTTCGGCAGATTTATGCTGTCAACACACACACACACACACACACAACCGTGTGTGTGTCTTGTTTCAGGTCATCAGTTCCTTCCAATGTGGAGCAAAGGTTCAATTCCCGGCCGGGTCCCGCCGATGCACATGGACTACCTACTGTAGTCTACTGGATGTGCGTGTGTGTGTGTGTGTGTGTGTGTGTCAGATAGCCAAAAGAACCCCAGTTGTGATGTATCGCTACATGATAGAGGGTTGGATGTTGAACTGCTGGATTTCACCTTCACGATCGTGTCACAAGTGAAACTTTGTCTACGACGGAAGGGGCATTGCCCCATCTGTGCACCCTTCTCAAGGTTTCCCATTTTTCCCCAGATGGGGTTTTTGTGGTTTTCCCTCGCCCTCCCGGGGCTTAAGATCAGGGGATGTCGTTCATATGTTGTCAGCTATGGGCACGTCAAGCCCTTTGAGACTTTCTTGCGATGAATACTTTTGACTTGACTCGACAGGAAATAATTGAGAGCTGTGGACGTTTCTATCGGTCGAGTGGGGTGCACGCCGACTTTCTTCATCAAGTTGGGGTTGGCATGGAAGAGGGTCTGAAATTTGGCGCTGTGAACCGCTGTGGAGACTAACGCGTCCCTGTAGATGGCGACCTTGCATCACTTTGCATTTGAGACCAGCACAGCTTTTGAGTAACTGATAAGGATTAGGAAGTCAGTCTCCGTCCGTTATGAAGGAGCCAAACACCAATCGTTGGTGTGGAGTTTTTTTGGGGGAGTAATCTGCAAATAAATGAAAGACTTTCCTCAGTCTCATTTTTGTTATTTTATAGTTTGAGGCACCACAGAAGGTAAAAAAAAATAACAGCGACAGTCACTGCTTGACATGTTTCTTTTCACAAAAAAGATCATTTTCTCTGCTTTTTGCTCAGATAGCCATGTTTTGGGGGAAACCAACGCAGGTTCTACTGCTGATTACTGAAGAACGGAAAGAGGAAGACGTATTTTTTTTGTGGTGAAACATCAGTCGAAATGCTCTAAAAGAGAAATCTGTTGAGCGGGCCAGCGTCCCACCCAGACGGGCAAGGATGGATGGGCAAGGACGGACGGGCGGGGATGGACGAGGAGACCGTCGCAAGGGTCGCCAGGATTTACAAGTCGTCAGGACCGCTTTGAAGACCATTCGAGACGCGCACCTGCCGGACCGAAGGGACCGCTTGAGGCTCATGATGTCAGTGTCGCGGAGGACAACCGAGGCAGGGCGGCGCCAGGCAAGCGGGCCTCGGGATCGGGGGGAAAAAAAAAACTCATTCGGATTAAGAGGAGTTTCTTGTCCTTGCAAAGAGGTCAGAGGAGGAACTGAAATGCAAACAGTCGCTTTCACACCTTTGTCTTCAACCGCTATACTTCTCCATCGGAAGAATCTGGACTTGCTTTTGAAAAATCCAATCCGTCGAAAGTTTTGCAATTCACTCCTGACGATGAGTAACACGTTGGGATAAGCGGTACCGTTTTCGCTGGAAGTGGGGCAGCTGCCACGAGCCATCGGTGGACGGAGGACGACGCTCTTTGGTCTTTGACTTGTATAGCGCTTTTCCACGAGCTCACTCTGACCCGGAAGTGGTCTAGGACAGTAGCGCGGACGGGCGAGGCACCTCGACTCAGCGCAGGAGGCGGACATCAAGCTCCTTGGCTCGCTTTGTAGCTCGTTTATCAAAGGGTTTCTCAAACTTTTGGGGGTCCAGACATTTTTACAAGCACCCCTTCATTATCTTTACACCAAGCCCTCATCTTAAACCGAAATGGCGTACGAATGAAGAAGTTGCCTATTTTCAGGGGGGAAAATCTCAAATGTTCCCATAACAACTGTTCTATTTTTCAGACAAAAAAATGTTTGCGTTGTCATTTTCTTCCAGAAACAAAATCAGAATCCTTCCAGAATCTAAGATGCTTTTCGTCACGCTGAAAAGTCATCATCTTACAACACTAACGTTGTAGTTTCCCAACATAAAGCGGTACCATTACTGTATGCTATTGGATTTTCTAACTTCAGATGGTCACGTTCCGCCACCAGCGGGGCGGCGGGGGCCGACGGCTTTGCACTTTGCAGAGGTTCTTCACGGCAAACCAAGTGAAGGAGATGCTCCCGATTCCTTCCCGGGGGGGAGTCGTGACGGCGGCATAGCGCTGTCTCGGCGTGTGCTACTGAATATATACTGTAGGAGACAATATATGCGATAGACTGGTTATAAATAGATAGCAATCCAAATGTGGCAAGGTCAGTCACATCAAGGAAGGAAGGATAAAAAAAAAGGGAGGCGGAAGGGCGGAGGAAAACGAGACGGCTCCAACATTCCAATGACATTCCCGCATCATGACGACAAGCACGACAGCTGCCGACATCCACGGCAAATTTCAACACAAGTCACGGACATGGATAATGTGCGTTGTCTTTAGTAGCAAAGCATGCTCACCGGCTCGGCTAATCTATCTCTAGTTCTATTTAGTACATTGAAAATGACTACTGTCATATTTTTGGTTTACTACTACGTTGACTAGCGTTGCTTATGCGATGTTCATTTGTTGCTAATCGACTAGCATGTTTGTAGGCTGGCTAACACACAGATATAAAGAAGCAATACGCCAGGGCGTTAGCTGCGGCAGCCCGGATAACCGACATGGCTACGTGGTACGCAGTGCATTTTTGGAATGACGCGTAAATATATAAAACATGTAGATATGTTGCTTACGCAACCTATCAGCCTAATTACTCCAAACTTTAGAAATAAGTACCGGTAGTTGGTTCGGGATTGTAACCAAGAGCCAATGCGATCAATAGTCTTTTTGGTATGGAGTAGGCCCCAAATAGAACAAACACTCAGCAAAATTGTTATATTCAGACTAGAATAATGAAGAAATGACACAAACATGGATGCTACCTATTGAATTAACGGCGCGGCTGGTACATGCCCGCTGTTTCCACCATCGAGGAGCTACGAGACTTCCACAGAGGCACGAAATGCTATGACTGGACTATCAGCAGGCCCAACGTGGCTGAAGCAAGTGAGCAGCCTTCATCATTACTGACGACTTGTGCATTTTTTTCGTTGTCAACACTGTTAGCAGTGCGTCTTTTATGCTAGCATCCCTGTATGGAGAAATAAGAACCTCTCAAAGAACCAACTTCACTTTTTGCATCGACCATTCGGAGTATATTATCTCAGTATCGTGAATTGTGACTGACAGAGGTTAGGTTTGCGTTTTGCAGCGAACTTTGTCCCCGAGGGCTTGGCTTTCAGTTAAAAGGGCCGTGTCGTATCTCTGACAGCACCGCCAAGGAAGCAAGTGATAATATTTTAAAATATATTTGTTGTTGTATACATGTTGTTCAAATTTGTTTCATCATCAACGTCATCCGGGTTAAGCAGCCCAGTGTGTGCTGAAAACAAAAAGAAAAGAAAGTGTGAGCACGCGTGCGAGACAACTTCCGCATCCCAGTGGCAAGTTCTGGCAACTCGGCCCTACATTTGCTGGGCCGAGTGGAGACGAGTAGTGCCGCGAGTAGAGCCGAGCAGAGCCGAGCGCAGCCGAGTAGGGCCGATTGGAGACGAGTAGAGCCCCGAGAAGAGCCCCGAGAAGAGCCCCGAGTAGAGCCGAGCGGAGCCGAGTAGGGCCGAGTAGGGCCGAGTAGGGCCGAGTGGAGACGAGTAGAGCCCCGAGTAGAGCCGAGCGGAGCCGACGGGAGCCGAACGGAGCCGAACGGAGCCGACGGGAGCCGACGGGAGCCGAACGTAGCCGACGGGAGCCGAGCGTCTCCTCCAAGTTCCGTGTTGTGTGTCCCAGACAGAGCGTGACGACGGCGGGAGGGCCGCGAGCGAGCATCCGGTTTGAGGCAGGAAGCGGCGAGAAAGCGAGCTTGACGATCAGAGAGGTGATATTTTTTTCCCCCTGACTTTCTTCTCGTCGCTTCCGGACTTAACTTGACGCCCCCCACCGCCACACAGCCCCCCCCCCCCCAAACCCCTTCTTATCTTTCGGGTCGACGCGTCTTTCAAAACGTTCGTGACGTCAGACTCGCCAACTTTTCCGGTAAGCTGGTGTCGTCGTTGAACTGAGCCGCGATACGCGCGCGTGCTCGTGCCCTGCGCCTTTGTCGTCCGTCTGTCGATCTTATCGTGACGCACATCATCTACACGTGGACGCGCACGCGATTGCGTATAGGGACGGTGAGTGAAACGCACACGCGATAACGACGATGACGTTTGGACGTGCGCGTGTGAGGCTCGTGCGCTTGTAAGTGACGTCTTTGAATTTTTTACACAGCAGGTGGATCACTTCCGGTTTGAGACTTTAGGGGCGGAGCTACCGCGTGGCAAGTGTTTGCTTTTATAACCACAAGTGCTGCGTCGGCTTATTTTTGTGTGCTTGCTGCATTAGTTTGCAGTATCGCATAATACTCTAATTAGACAATTGAGTACCACAAAGTACTGCATCAGTAATGACTTCAAGTTATTTTTGTGGTATATAAGCAGATGTCATTTCACTAGTATTAAGGGTGACTCCTTCCTTAAAGCGCAAGTCAACGCAAACATATGTTTTTCAAGAATATGTTCTATGCAAGCCCACAAGTTGAAACACGGCATTCTGATTAATTTTGCGTTTGTGGAATATAAGTTAAGCAGCAAAATGCACTCATTTTTAGCCATCTCCGGGGGCGGCCATTTTGTCTTCTGTCGACTGAAAATGACATCACATCTGCTCACAACGACCAATCACGGCTCAGATTCAGAAAACAGGTCAGCCATGATTGGCCGTTGCGAGCAGATGTGATGCCATTTTCAGTCGACAGAAGACAAAACGGCCGCCCCCGGAGATGGCTAAAAACGAGTGCATTTTGCTGCCTAAACGCAAAATTAATCAGAATGCCATGTTTCAACTAGTGGGCCTGCTGGGAACATATTCTTGAACAAACCATGTTTGGTTTGACTCCCGCTTTAAAAATGTGAGTTGCATTTGTGCCTACTTCTTTTGTGTGTTTGCGCGTCAGGTGCGATAGCAGCAGCGTCGTGTGATGAAGAAGGAGCGGTCGCACCCTCATGGAGTGACCATGCGACTTGCCGACGTTCACGAGGGAAAACGAGACCAGTCGTCGGACGCTTTTGTCAGAGATCCTGCCGGCATTTTTCCGAGGGCGCGCGAGGGCCTTTGATGCGATCGTGAGTCGCTAACATGGAGCAGGACTTCACCCAGTCGCCCTTTGATCTTCACTAACGTCGACCCGAGGCCGCGCCCGAAAACGCTTTCCAACATGGCCGCCGGCGGAAGGACGCACCGAGTGCGAGACTTCAACCATTTCATCACCTGCTACCTTTGCGGAGGTTACCTCATCAAGCCCACCACCGTCACCGAGTGCCTGCACACCTGTGAGTTGATGCGCGTAGCTTATCTTATTCTAGTTTAGCGTAATGTAGCTTAGCTGAGTTTAGCGCATGTTGTGTGTGTGTGTGTGTGCGTGTTTGTGTGTGTGTCCTCAGTCTGTAAGAGTTGCATCGTGCAGCACTTTGAGGAGAGCAACGACTGTCCCAAATGCGGCATCCAGGTCCATGAGACGAACCCCCTGGAGATGCTCAGGTCAGACCGCCGCACTTCCTGCGCCTTCTCACCGGACTTCCTGTCTTCTCATCGGACTTTTTTGTTCTCCTCACCACACTTCCTTCTCGTCTGGTGATATTCCCTCGCCTTAACTTCCTGACATTTCATCTCACTTTTTGGTTTTCTCCTCATACTTCCTCCTATTTGTGCTCATGTCACCACTCTTTTCGCATCTTCCGTCCCGCGCTTTTGCTCTCGCTTGCCGTCTCGTCTCCTTTGACGTCCTGTCTTGTTAACTGACATCCGGTCATGGTTGCAGGTTGGACAACACTCTGGAGGAGATCATCTTCAAGTTGGTGCCGGGCCTCCGAGAGCGTAAGTGCTGCGCCCGATGGCGCCGTTGACGCTGACGCAGCTGACGTCGTTTGTGTTGTCCAGAGGAGGAGGAGCGAGAGCTGCAGTTCTGGAGGAAAAACCAGCGCGGCGACAACTTCCCAGGTGAGGGCGACGCCAACCACTCGTCACGTGCTGGAAGCAGGAAGTAGGAACGTAGAAAGAAGTGATGTTTGTCTCTGGGAGCGCAGGTGATGACGCGGTGGGGGCGGGGCTTCCCGACGCCATCGATGCCGGCGATGACGACTACCACAGGAGCGACCCTCAGATCGCCATCTGTCTGGACTGCCTGCGCAACACGGGCCACGCCGGCGAGACCAGCGTCACGGTAACGGTGGCCTGCGTACATGCGAGGCCCCCCGCCCGCTGCGTATCGCCGTCACACCTTTGCCCCGCTTTCGCTCTTCACACAGTACACGTGCACATTTGATTGAAATATTGGGCGTTTGTGCAGGGCGCAAGCGCGCACGTGCCTTGAGCATGACGCAATGGTGTTTTGTGTTTGGCCGTCAGGATCTGATGAAGAAATTCATTCGTTGTTCCAGTCGCGTGACGGTGGGAACCATCAAGAAGTTTCTCAGCCTCAAACTGAAACTGCCCAGCTCCTATGAGGTCATTAGCCTAAGCCTTAGCCTTAGCCTTAGCCTTAGCCTTAGCCTTAGCCTTAGCCTTAGCATTAGCATTAGCATTGGCCACGGCGCTCACCGTGCTAACATGTGTTTGTGGACTGGAAATGTGGCTGTGCGCGCGCGACAGCTGGACGTGTTGTGCAACGGCGAGATCATGGGCCGAGATCACACCTTGGAGTTCATCTACATGACCCGATGGAGGCTGCACGCCGACAACGTAAGAACAACGCCGCCGCAGGTTTTGCTCGTGGTGACGTCAGAAGTTTTAGATGTGATATTGTAGTTTATGACATCGTATATTTTGTTGACATTTCAACTTTTATGATTAAGTTTGATGATGACTTTTTGATGATTTTATGATGTCATGTTTTGTTATCATTAATTTCATCTTATGATGTAGCTTTTATGATGTTATGTCGTTTTCTTGTGACTAAGATTCTACGATGTCATATTTTGTAATGTCATCTATTGTGTTTGTGTGGCATGAAATCAGAACATTTTCATGCGGTCATCGTGTCAGATGTTCTATGTAGTAATCCTTTCTGATGTCATGTCTTTTGGGTCTTGCCTGGCAGACGCATCCCATGGTCCTGGAGTACCGACCACGCATCGACTTTGGATGACGTGCGCACGCACGCACGCACGCACGCACGCACGCACGCGCACACACACACACGCACACACACACACATTCACAGGGTGTATGAAGATATTTTTGTAGAGTGTAAACATGTTGAAGAGTTTTTATGCTACATAGAAATAATATTGATATGAATAATATATGAAGATGTGCGTACGTACATGTATGTGCCTCAAACTTCACTTATTAAATGTTTTTACTGTGGCTTGGTTGCCCCCATGACGGCACCGCCTCAATCATGATGTCAGCAGTCAGTGGCCCGCCACTTGCCGCACTCTTTGAGGTCACAGAAAAAGGTCACAGATTGTGTGTTTCCTTAGTGGAAATAATATCATATGGTGGGTTTTTTACACATACCTTTGTGGAGGTACTGTGAAAATGGGGGGATCACAGCATTTCCTGATTAGAGATGTATGTAGTTGAAATAAATAGAGGCACTTCCTGGGAGGAGGTTTAATTAGGATTAAAAAAACCAAAAACAAACACTTCCTGTTCTCCTGAAAATAGAGGCCAGAAAAGTTGCTAATTCGACGCACGCACGCACGGCCACTTTGGTTTGGGTTCTTGCAGTAGTTCAAAGGTCACAGGAAAGAGGTCAGAGCAGAGGTTCTTTCAAGGGCTCATAAATGACTGGACTGGACTAACAATGCCGTTGGGAGGAGCCAGCGGCGGCGGCCATCTTACGTTGCCTGTCGCTAAGCCCGCCTAACTTGAATACATTTTATTTTATACATAGGTAACGTTTTCATGTGATTTGCTGTCTCTATGGCAAAAGAAAACCGCCGTGTACGGCGTACGGTTGTACCAACAAGTCTGGGAGAAGCGCTACATATTCAGACATACATTGCATTGCTATGAATATGATTTTTAATTTTATCTTGTAAAGTATGTCTCTGAGTGCTGCTCAAAGATTGGTCTGCTACATCAACACGGAAACGAAAGCAAAGCCCGGCGGGACACAATGCGCTGCCAAATGTAAACCTCGCCGCTACTGCTCACAATTCAGCATAGTCAGATAATATACCCTAAATAGTCAATTCCGAAAGTGAAGTTTGTGCTTAAGAGGTTCTCGTGACTCTCTACAGGGACCCTAGCTTAAAACACGCACCGCCGACAGTGTTTTCAGCCAGAAAAAAAAAGTCACACAAGTTGTCAGTAGCAGTGGCAACGTGAGATGGCTGCCCTGCCCTCCGGCATCCGCCGCCAGGGGCCAATTGATCGTCGTTGGTGGCTTCTTGGAGTCGCGTGACCTCAAGCGGACCATTCAAGCGTCACACTGCTCGTGTGCGTGCGTGGCATTTCCATTGGGTGCCTTCGAGGAATTTGCCCCGGCGAGGACACGCTTGACGAGAATGTAAAGCTGCAAGCGGGCCGCTCGGCGCCGCTGACATGTGAACGCGCCGTATGACTTTCTGCAGGTCAAAAGGTCGTTTACATTTGCAGACGCTGAGGGGCGCGTGATGCACTTTACATCCTGGGAGATGACGCCGGTCATTTGAGACGTGCGCGTCACGTTGACGAGCTGAACTTGGTGACATCATGTTGGCAGGTGGTTGGCAGGCGGGAAAACCATGCAACACGCACGCACGCAAGCGGGCCGTCTGTCAATGTCAGGAGAAACAAGTCGTGGATTCTTCTTTCATTTTCCGCACAGGTGCAATTGAGCAACGTAATGATTGATCGATCTCGCCATCTGACCGGTAACTATTCCGAGTACAGTAATTGCAATTAGCAGTCAAGTAAAAGTCAAAGAGTGGAACCCCAAATCATAACTGCAACGAGGGACTGTAAGTGAAAGTCAAAAGGCCACCACCTTAAGAGGCAAAGTAGCCAGTAGGCTCATTGTTAGGACTAATAGAACTTAGGAACTCCAAATCATCATCACTGTAAGAGCAAGTGACTATTAAGTCCAAGTCAAGAAGGTCCCTTAGGTGTACCTTGTCACTGTAACTTCAACAATGATCTGTAAGCTTAAGAAGATATGTAACTGTCCCAAGTAACGTAACAACCCAAAGCATGACCATAACAATTGACAGTTAATAAGTAACCTTCACGATTCATGTGAGCTTGTGACTAGTAGCTCTAAATACTTTAGTAACGTGTAACCTGACCACAAACTAACGACTTTGGGTCATTAGTGGTAATTGTGCCACATGAAAGTCCAAAGTAATCTAGTCATGATAACAGGTCATGTAATGTGGAGCAGACGGTGAACAACATATCAATCCAAATAAGCCCCGCCCGCAGTACGTCACTTCACTTCCCAAGATGAAGGCGGGCTGGGCGCGTTGACGACGGGCCGCTGACACCCGCCGTGCTAACGCGAACCGAGTGGCTCTCTTTCCCAGCCGCCGCTCATCAGTCACCGGCGCGACCGCTCATTGAGCGCTGATGCGCTAACGTGGCTAAGCCCATTTGAGGACATTTGTTTGTCCCTTCGGACGGCGGCCTCGCGGTTAGCGCGTCTGCCTCGGAGTTTGGAGGCGGGGCTTCTGCCGTCCAGTCTGGCCTCTGGCCTTGTTTCCTGTGTGGCGTTGGCGTGTTCCCGCCTTCCTGAAACATGTTCGCTTCGAGACCGACAAATTGTTCATTGGGGGTGACAATATGATTGACTGGCGACCGGTCTGTTGTTTGCCTCTGTACGCGCTGACAGTGTGAAAGTTGGCAACTTTTGATGCGGGACACGCACGTGTCACACGTGTCCATAGCAAGCACATGCGCCCGCAAGCGCCTGAATGACCAGAGGTGGGCTTTTTACTCAATTTTGCTGGTCCGTCATTCGTCGTCCGTCAATTTTCATGACAAACTGAATTGTAATCGTCAGTCCGGCAGTCCGGCCAAATTTTGTTGGTCCGTCACTCGGTCCGCCAAAAACGCGTCTGAAAAACGGGCGTCCGTCAGTGGCGGACTGACGAAAGAAGTCATCCCTCATCCTGACCTGGGTTGCAAGTGAGCTGGAGCCTAGCCCAGTTAATGATGACATCGTCAACGGTCTAAAACGTTAACAGGTAATGTGAACCCGAACTTGTAATCCGAAACAGATGTTGTCGTAACAAGTAAATGTCAAAGGCAATCAAAACAAGTCATGCAACCGCTAATCTATAACAAGGAAAAGGTTACCTTTGCAATAGTAATGTAACAACAAGTGTAACTTGGGATTTGTTTGCATAGACTTGGGATGGATTTGTTGTCAAAGGCCTCACACACGCCAGTTGGGAGTTAAAATGGCGACATGGCGCCCTCTTGTGTCGCTACAAGTTAGCACATGTACCTCAAGTTAATACGTCGTCATCAGAGTTTCATAAGAATGACGTCATTTGTTGACTAGCTTTAAAAATGTGCATTTTAAAAATTTGATATCAACTTGTTTATTGTTGGGACTTTCTGAACACTCGATGAAGTGTGTGCACGCCCCTCATGTTGAACTCGAGAAACTCCTCAGTGTGTGTTTGTGTGTGTGTGTGTGCGTGTGTGCGCGTGTGCGTGCTTGTTCTTATATCTCCATGGACTCGATGCAGACGACGCCACGGTTTACCTGGAACGTCAAGTCTGATGATTTCCGTGAGACCACTACCATGACGTCACTTCCCGTCAGGGCTTTCGAATCAAAAGGTTGAAAGTGAATCATTTGATGCACATCAACCAATGTTATTCTTGCACTAAGACACCTGAGTGTCATGTTGATTCCTATTTCCCCTGCTTGTTTTTGTTGTAACTTGATGTTGTGGTCTAACTTTGATGCTCAAGGGCCACAATTTCTGTTTAAAAGACAAACAGATGCCATCAGAAAATGACGAAATTGCTGGGGATAGTGTGTGTGTGTGTGTGTGTGTGTGTGTGTGTGTTGAAGTAGTTGATTTTGAAAGTAATCATTCTTCTATTTTGATTGTATCATTTAAATTTGGTTTCATTATAATTAATTAACCATTTGTTTAATAAAATAAATATATGTTCACAAAAAATAAGTCATCGCTGTCCTGTGAAAAACACATGTCCATTTGTTTCATTTTTTGGAACGTTTACATGAATGGGATTTCCGCATTACAACTTGTGCCCTCCCCCGACTCCAACTTTAGGCTCCTCCCCCCTCCCCCAACATGGCGGCGGCCCGCCACGGGCGTCTTCTGGCCACTTTGCGCTATGATGGCGTGTGACCAACCAAGACTCGTCCGTGTGCTTTGTTGCCGTTGATTTCTTTTCTTTGACTTCTGTTGTTTGTTTGTGTGGTGACATGAAGAAGCTCCCGGATTGCCTGTGCGCGCGCACGTGTCGGCGCGTGCGCGGCAGCTGCGACGAGTCGTCGGCGACGTCGTCGGCGGCGAGAAGACAACAATGAGCGCTTGGGCCACTTTGGGAGCACTTTGGAAGACTTTTGGCCAGCAACAGCAACAGCAACAGCAACAGCAGCAGCAGCAGCAGCAGCGCGACCACTGACGGAGGAAGGAGGGAAGGAAGGAAGGAAGGAGGGAGGAAGGAAGGAAGGAAGGAAGGAAGGAAGGGAAGGATGGATGAAGAAGCGCGCGGCGGGCTGACGAGCAGGGAGCGCGACAAGCTGCCGCCCATCTCCAGCGTAAGAAAAGAAAAAGAGCAGAAAAGCACCCACACGCTTACCATGTGCTGACACGCACTTGGCTTGTTGTCCTCACAACAAGCAAGCAAGCAAGCAAGCAAGCAAGCACACGCAGATGGGCCGCAAATCAAATGTGCAGCTTGTGATTTGGAGCGCATGACAACAATAGTTTTCATTGATTTCTAGATAGATTTTCTTGATTTCTGAGTTTCTTGATGTCTGCTGCTGCCAAACGACAACAAGTTAGCACATGGGGCTAACCCTCTGTGACAGATGCAACTTTTTTTATCGATTAATTGACCGCTAGTCAATTATCGCATGAGGCTAAACTATTCCGGCAGTCGATGAAGACCTTGTTTATATAAATATATATAAATATCTCGACAGGAAATCTTTTTTTAATTTTATTTTTTGTTCAAGAGGCTCTCCATTAAAGCAGGCGGCTTATTTGGCTGTGTTGTCTTTTTTTCTAAAGACGATATTTGCAATCATCTGCTTTAACTTTGGAAAACAGTCATGCACTTTTTTGCTGATTTTAGACATGCTACAGACCAAAGCACGTAACGTAGTCAAAATTAATTGATGTTTGTTGGGCCATCTTTATTTATTTATTTTTTGGGCTTTGACCCGTGAGCAAACATGTTGACATACGCATGTCATCTGTTCTTTATCATCTGCAAAGAATGAGTAAATCTTAGCGCCATACTGAGGAGCTGAGAGGAGTGCTAGTGCGGTTGATGCAGCCTGACCAAAACAAACCAGTGTGCCTTTACTGTGCATCTTTGAAGAGTTTTTAATTTTTTGTTTTTGTTTTTACCGTCTTGCTGTGTTTTTTTTTTTGTGTTTACGTCAATTTGTGTGTGAATTTTGTGCAAGTGCATTTCTGTCTTTTTCTGGCTATGTTTGTTTGTAAGTGCAACTTTCTGTGTCATTGTTTTTGTGCATCTTGTGTGTGTTTATCTTTTTGTGTCATGTTGTCTTTCTTTCTCTGTGGATTTTTGTGTCCTTTGTCTTTGCATGTCCTTTTCTGTGCGTTAGTGTCTGGAGTGTGTCTTTGTGCATCTTGTGTGTCTTTTGTCTGTGTTGCTTTTTGCTGTGTTTTCTGTGGTTGGTTGGGCGTGTTGGAGACTTGAGGTGTGCGGGCCCCGGCGCTGATGGTTTGGTGTGGCGCGGTCCAACGGATGAAGCCCCGCCTGCTTGTTTTGCACTCGCTTGGCTTGGTGTGCGATTGACCGACAGCCGCCGCTTTATGCTGTTGTCGTTGTCGCGACGGCGAGGCCGTGTTTGGGAAAGGCCGCTTCCACAAGCGACACGGCTCGCGGAACTTGGGCAGTGTGATGATGTCATCATGGCGCGTGGCGGGTGTGTGCGATGACGTCATGGCGCTTGTGTCAGCGCTCGGGAATGTGCGCATGGCGCGCACGTGAACCCACGTGTGCGTTTTCTCCTGCGCTAGAGCGTGGAGATGTCCTGCGCGCACGCACGCACGCACGCAGGCAGGCGCGCAGGCGCGGGCCGCCTCTTGCTGGCCTGAAGAAGTTTCCAGACCTTTTCCACGGTGTGTTGCGTGTGCTGCCGGTGCCAGCTGCTCTTCGCTTGCCTTGGGCGTGCAAGTGGGGCGGTTTTGCTGCGGCAAATTGCGTCTGCTGCCTTGACTGACTAGTCCGAGTGGCCACGCTCGCAAGCCCAAAGCCCGGTTTGGCAAAGGCAGCCTTCCCTTTGGAAAGCAAAGCAAACGCCATCATCACAAATGGCCCATTTTCATTTCTTTCATTCATTTCTCATCATGTGTGCCTTTTAAGGGGGCGGGGCTAGGCAAGTGCAGTCATCTTTCCCCCACATCTTCTCCATGCTGTCCTTTTGTTGTCATTTTGCGTTTGGGTGTCCCGTTCCCCAACTGGGGCCTTCCTTGCCCACGCGCCATTGATGCCGTCATGTGTGGCGGTGATGATGATGATGGCGATGATGATGATGATGATGATGAGGTGTGGGGCTGAGGCCGCCGCTGATGATGTCATGTTTTGCGGCAGGTGCCGTGGCGCCAGTCCAAGCCTCCGCTGGCGTCTCTGGGGAGCCTCATCAGCACTCTCAATCACAGAAGGGTTCGGGTCAGGGACGCCGACATGGCCGCCGCGCCGCCTGCCTTCAAGCAAGGTCAGTCGCTGTTTCACTCTCCAAGGTGTCTCCAAGGTGGCCAAACGCAAAGTGTGTGTGTGTGTGTGTGTGTGGTGTGTGTGTGTGTTGAACGTGTGTGCGTTTGTCTTTATCGCCGAGGGAGCGCGTGTCCCAAAAGTGGCGGCGGCGCCTGTCCTCCATTTTGTTTTGCCCGCCGCTGAAGCTTCAAAGCGATCGTTGTCATCATCTGTCGCCGTGACGACGGTCGCCGCGGCAACAGATGCCACAAGCATCGAGCGAGGCTGCTAACCTCAAGAGGAGAAAATCGGAAAGATCAAAGACGGAGGCTGAAAAGAGAAACGTGGAGGAGATGAGAGAGCGTGTGTTTTGATCCGCAGACAAAGTTGACCAATAACGGCGACGACACGCCGCCTTGTGCGACGCTGGCTGTTTGACAAAGGGTTGTCATGGCAACAAATGGCGCCGCTGACATCGGCCGGCGCGCGCTCAACAGCCTCGTCGGGGCCACCGAAACAACGCAAAGCACCCCCCCACGGGAGCCATTTAAAAAAAAAAAAAAACATTCACCACCTCACAGGATGTGATTTTTGTTGATTGTTTCTTTTTTGAATCGACCGCCACAGCAGAAGTGGTTTTATTTCGGAAGCTCCAAAGACAAAGTCCTCCAAGACGTGGGGCTCGCTGGGCGATCTTTGCCTTTTGTCTTCTCCTCTCGGGCGCCCGCGATGCACCTGCGCCGTTACCGTAGCAACGCACAAACAAAGGGGCTAATCACAAACCAGACACTCTGTGCGTGCGTGCGTCTTTGAAGCAGTCCCGATGCCCTTTAGTGGCCAAATATGTCAAAGGCAGCAGGGAGGCGACGCGAGCATCGCAGCAAGTTCCACGCGGACACAGTCTTTGCGTAGTGTCGGAAGGGCCGCCGCCGCCGCCGCAAAAAGCAGTCGGCGATGATCGGCGCGCTCACTTGATCAACTCAAATGATGGCCATTGACAGTGATCATGTCGAATTTCACCATTTCATCTGCCAAAGATGTTTGATTCGGAAGCAGCGAGCGTGATGCTTTGGCGTGTGTGTGCGTGCGTGACTCTTCAGCGTGCGAGCTTCCTCCGATCGGCAGCCTGGCCCGTCTCAAGCAGCGAGCGTCCGTCCATACTCTGCCCCCGGAGGTCAAAGCGCCGTTCCCGAGCCAGCCCGTCATCCCGCTGCGCACCAAGACCACCAAAGACTTCCTGTGAGCACGCGCGGGCGGCACGCGCGGGCGGCACGCGCGGGGTCGCGCTACGACCGGCTTCATTGCCATGCGTGCGTGTGTTGCGGTCAGCGAGGAGGCGGAGCGAGCAACGCTGTCGGGCGACTGGCGTGAGCTTCGAGATTTCTACCTGACCACCTTTGACTCTTTCATTGAACTCAATGCCGCCTTCAAGGTAAGGCCCGCCACCCTGGCCACAAGCACTTCCTGTTTGCTTACCCTCAAGCTCCCCCCCCCCCCCCCCCCCCCCCAGCGGGAGCCCAACGCCTCCTTCGACACCATCGACGACTCGGGAGTCAACGCCAAGTTCATCAACGCCGTCTACGACTCGCTGCTCCAGACCGTCAGTCATGACGTCCCTTTGTGAGAGATGCGCGCGTTTGTGTCACCTGCATAACGTGTGTGGCGTGTGCGTGCGTGTGCGCAGCCTGCGGACATCCAGAAGTCGGTGCTGAAGGGAATCATCAACAGTCTTCTGAGGGAGTGGAAAGGGTGAGAAGGAGCCGCGTCGTCCGTCCGTCCGCCCGCCCGCCCGCCAACGGCAACACGCGTGTCTGCGCCCAACACGACAACACGCGTCTTATTTGAGTTTTCTTATCGACAACCGCTCAGCGTCTGCGTCTTTGGCACGACAACGCAGCACGCGTATATTTTGACCCGACCTGTCTCTTCACGTATTGACATCCCCAACTAGTGGCCGGCCCGGCATGCACGTTACACTTGAGCAACTTCTTTATTCTTGCTGTTAACGTGTGTGCGTGCGTGTGTGCGTTCAGGCCTCGGACTAAAGACGACCTGCGCGCGTACTTCATCCTGGTTCAGGTGAGCCGACGTTTGTCAGCGCCGCTCATTTTGTCGCGGCCTTTGACGTCGCGTGCGCCTTCCCCGTGATTTTGTCAAGGCGAGGGCCGCGTGTCACGCCGTCACCGTCTTTTGCTCATCTTGTCTTTTGACCTTTGACTTTTGCGTGCGCTTTGGCAGAACCCGCAGTATTCCAGCACGGGCACATACGTGATCTTCGCTCACCTGTTGAGGCAGATGGCCGCCCTGTCCGAGGCCGATCATCACTTCCTGGTGCACTGGCTGAAAAAGTAAGAGCTCGCCATGATGATGACCAAGACGACAGTCCATTTGTCACAGTGACAACGCGGATGACCACGACAATAAGGATGGCGTGATGAAGGATGACAATGATGACGAGAATGCGATGACGCGACGGCATCTGACCGTGTCAATGACGACGGTGACGACGGTGGCGACGGCGGCCCGCGACGATGACGATCGGCAGTGCAAATGATGATGACAAAGATAGATGACAATGACGCTTGACGGTGACGATCGATTCCGAGGAGGCGAAGGCGCAGCCGTCGAGAATAACGCCGCTTGCGCTCAGGTTGTCGGGCCGGCGGTTCCGTCAGCTGGTGGAGCGCCTCCTGCAGTTCATCTCCACTCGTCTTTTTCCCGCCGAGCCCGACGAGCTTCCCCCGGCCTCCAAGTGCTCCTGGTGGATCCCGTCGGCCACCAAAGTGCTCGCCCTCCTCAGTGAGTCCGCCGCCGTTAGCCGTTAGCCGTAGCCTTAGCGTGGACATCTTTTAGCGACGCCAAGCGTCCTTCAATCTGGACCGTCTAGCGCATTCGGCTAGCTAAAGGTGATCAATTCAAATGAATCGGTTCGTCTTTTTTCCCGATTCATCAAATGATTACTTGTAGACATTGCAAGAAGGGGAAAACATTGTAGGAAAAAAAAAAATGAATTGATGAGTGAATCATTTATTCATTGTCAACTATTTTGATCATTTCGATACTTTGTGAAACTTCAAGTGAAAGTCAACCCAAACATATTTTTCCAGATTATGTTCCATGCAGGCCCACGAGTTGAAAAAACGAGGCATTGAGATCAATATCGCCTTTGCGGAATAAGAGTTAATCCAGCCGTTTTTGTCCATCTCAGGCGGCGGCCGCCATTTTGTCACTTCTGCCACTGAAAATGACCTCACAACAATCACGGCCGACCTGTTTTCTGAAACTGAGCCGTGACTGGTCGTTACCTGAGCATTTGTGATGTCATTTTCAGTGGGCAGATGTGACAAAATGGCCGCCCCCGGCGATGGGGGAAAAAAATAAAGGGCTGATTTAACTCCTATTCCGCAAAGGCGAGATTCATCAGAATGCCTCGTTTTTCAACTCGTGGGCCTGCATTGAACGTATTCTTGGAAAAAATGCTTGGGTGGCCTTCACCCTTTGTCCTAACTTCCGTCCGTCATCATGAAAATGTGTCCTGTTGTCCTCCACGAAAGCGGACGCGTTCTCTTTGCAAACGTCTGCTTTGACTTTGGAAACCAACAATCAACATTTTTTCTGCTTTTCTGACAGACGGTCCGCAGCAACGCATCATCAATGTACGTTTGGGCATTTTTCACTTTCAAATCACGTCCTGTTTGGATGAAAGCAATGACAATTCCCAAATGTTTTTGTTATCCGATTCATCACATCATAATAAGATTAATGGGATCATTTTGATTGAACGCTGCAAATGTTATGGCGTCCCTAAACGACATGTTTTTGCCCACTATTATAACTATTTATCAAGTGACTAAAGCTTGTTTGGATTATTATTATTATTTTTTTTGCCAAATTGAGCTATTTTCATTTTTTTCTTGAGATTTTTGATCCATGCAAGCGCAGACGCTTTATTGTCATTGCGGTGATTTTTCTGTTGAGCGGCTGAAATTCCGCACCATGTGAAGTTGAACAAGTTGCTGGTGGTTTGCCGCTCGTGCGGGCTCGCTCGCTCTTTGTTTGTTTGTTTGTTTGTTTTCACGGCTTTCTTGTGGCGTTCAGACGCGGCCAACAGCGTGTCGTCTCCTCCCATCACGGCCTTCGCCGACTTCTACAACATGACGCTGGAGCACATCGACTTCATGGAGGAGTACCGGACCTGGCAGAGCTACGGAAACTCCAGCAGGTCAGCCAGCGGCTTCGGTCGTTCCGCGCAAACAGAGCGCCGTCGCCTCGGCGAGCTCGGTCCGGCGCGTCACCACTTGGCGATTTTCCCGCTTGAGAGGCCCAAAGGGTCCGCCGCGTTAGCCCGAAGCCCGAGCCTTTCCACCGCCACGGAAAGCGCTTTGCGCTTGTTGGCGTTGTCGCCCTCTGTTTGGCAAAGAAAATCAGCATCGTCAGAAGAAAGGGACGGATGCGAATCGCTCATTGCTTTTTGGGCAGCAGAATTCTTGGCGACAAAAAGTCAGCAAAGTCATGAAGCGAAAGTGTCGGTAGCCCGAGAGAGGATGGCGCCTTGCCGCTTGCGAGCGAGCGCTCTGCTCTTGTCGCTCTGCTCTTGTGGCTCTGCTCTTGTGGCTCTGCTCTTGTGGCTCTGCTCTTGTGGCTCTGCTCTTGTGGCTCTGCTCTTGTGGCTCTGCTCTTGTGGCTCTGCTCTTGTCGCTCTGCTCTTGTCGCTCTGCTCTTGTCTCTGGCTGCTCTTTGGTGTGGTGGCCGGCCCAGACGTTCCAGAGACGACAAAAGGATTCGGGAGCCGCCTCCGGCCACACGTTTTCTTCCTTTCTCTTCGTCCTGACGGATTGGCCGAGAGCGATTCTCGCGTTTCCGCTCGGGTTCCCGCTGGCGTTTCGGCTGGCGTTTCGGCTGGCGTTTCCGCTGGCGTTTCTGCGGAAAAGCCTCCTTGCTGATGCTGCCGGCGCGCTTCTCCCGCAGGTTCTCCTTCTGCCAGTTTCCCTTCCTCCTGTCCACGGCGGTGAAGAAGGCCATCATCCAGAAGGACTCGGAGCAGCAGATGATCAGCCAGGCCAGGGTGAGCGCGTGTCCCCGTCCTCGTCCCGGTTGTTTCCCGGCCGTCCCGCTTTCGTTGCCTTTGCGGGCCCTTTGCTGAGCGCTTGTTGGGGCGTGGGTGTGCCACAGCAAAGCCTGGTGAGCAAAGTGTCTCGGCGGCAGCGCGTGGACATGAACCTCCTCTTCCTCAACATCAAAGTGCGACGGGCGCAACTCCTGGCCGACTCGCTGGATGAGGTCAGTGCGCCTTTGTTCATTCTTTGCTCCTTGTGGGCTGTCTCGGGACGTGCGCCTCGGGACTCGACTGTCTCGGGGATTTGTTAGTCCCGCGGCGCGCCAAAGGACGACCGCGTGAGGACACTGGATGTGACTTTTGAAAGCAAGAAAAGGTGCGTGTGCGCCGGTGTTCAGTTGAGCAGGAAGCGGTGCGACCTGAAGAAGAAGCTGCGCGTGACCTTTGTCGGGGAGGCGGGCCTGGACATGGGCGGCCTGACCAAGGAGTGGTTCCTGCTGCTGGTGCGACGCATCTTCCACGACGACTACGGTCAGCCGTCCGTCCGTCCGTCCGTCCGTCTGCGGGCCGCCGCCCCTTCTCTCCTTTGCTTCTTCATTCATTGCTTCGTTCCACCTTCTTTGCATTTTCTTGTTGATCTTCTTTCTCCTCTTTGTTCTGCCGTGTCCATGTGGTTTTTCTTCCTCTGGGCCGTGTTTTCCCTCCACTCTGTCACCGCTCTTTCCATGCTCTTGGATGTGTTCCTTTTTGCGTTCGTTTTCGACGAAGACCATGACGATGACGGTGATGTCTGTGTCAGGCATGTTCACATACATGAAGGAGTCTCGCTGCCACTGGTTCAGCAGCTGGAAGTGTGACAACAACTACTCTGAGTTTCAGCTCATTGGGACTGTATCCTTGAAACGCAATCTTCTTTTCCTCCTCCTCACACACACACACACACACACAAGCGCGCTTTTTTGTGTGCCCGCGCGCTGTTCGCCATCTGGTAGCTGTCAAAGCTTGCATAAGCTAATAGCTGCCAGCTTTCCCACTGTGTGAGTCTAAGTGCTTATTCTTGTCATATACGTGTGCGTGCGTTGGGGGGGACAGATAGTGGAAGGAATGAAGGCATTGTGGGAAATGTGTACGTGTTGCTCATTGATGTTGGTCAGTGGCATCTGGTCACCGTGGCAGCGGTGGCGTCGCCACGGCGACGTGTCAATAAGGGACAGGGGGGAGCTTCTTGCGTGCGCAAACTGCAAAATCTTTCCACAGTTTTTATGTTGGGCATGTGTGTGTGTGCGTGTCCTTTCCTTAATATATGCTCAGCTGATGGGCTTGGCAGTTTATAACAGCATCGCTCTGGACATCCACTTCCCACTTTACTGTTACAGGTGAGCGAGCGTGTGCGTGCGTCAAAGCAAAGGAAGATTTTGCACATGTACTTGTCCTAAATTGTCATCGCGCCGCTTCGTGCTGATGTCAGCCGACCGTGTCTCGTAACAGGAAGCTGCTGACTCCGCCCACTCGCCCATGTGAGCAGAATGCCCCGGTGGGCATGGCCAGCGCCACCTTGGACGACCTGCAGCAGATCATGCCGGTACGTGCTTGACGTCGCTGAGGACAAAAGTCAATCGGGGACACCGGCACGCCACGCTGCCCTTGGTTGTGTAGTCGGGAGATATCAGCTGATTCTCTCGGGCCGGCCGGCCGGCCGACCGACTGGCTGACTCGCTATTGGCGGACCGAGCCCTGCCGGTCTGGCGGCCCGCCGATGGTGATGGGCGTGGACAAAACTGCTCGCAGTGGCCAAAATCCCGCTCAATGTTTTGACTTCCGAGAAATTGAAATACACATGAGAGCGGCTTCTATGTACTGTATAAGATTTGAGATTGAGCCAGTCGTTTGGTTGGACTGGGCAAAGCTGGAGGAAAACACCACTTTTGGCAGTGTTTTGGGTGAAGAATGAGCATTGTAGCTTGGGGAAAAGCTTCAATGAGTTGCTTTGGCATGATGCAGGCCCCTTAATTGCCACGCGATGAAACTTTGATGGCGCTGAGTGACCTCTAGTGGCCAAAAGTGTCGTCGTAGCTGACACGTCACTGAAGAGGACCGGTCTCCTGCCACCGCACTTTTCGCCGCTGCCTCCAGAGGGAGACAAAGTCAAACTAGTCACTCGACACTGGTTCGTTTGTGTCAACTTGAACTGCGCACTTCTTTTTATCTGTGTGTGCGTGTGGGTGTGGCTTTCTGTTCAACTTGGCAACGAACGACAACAGCCCTTCTAAAAAGGTCACAGAAACATACACACAGAGGAGACAGGTTTCATGTGTGCTAATTGTGTGCCAGTAGTTGTGTAAGAGGTGTGCAACAAGAGCACCTTGTTACCTTTACTGAAAGTGTCCAAATAAATCATGTCGCGCGTGCGTGTGCGTGTGCGTGTGCGCGTGCGCGTGCGTGTGCGTGTGCGTGGACAGGAGCTGGCTCACGGTTTGGACGAGCTGCTGAATTTCGACGGGAACGTGGAGGAAGACTTGTGCCTCACTTTCCAGGTTGTCACCGCATACATGACACGCAAATGTCTTCACATGCAAAAAGTGGAAGCCTATCCATTTAATTCACTTGACTTGTTGAGCCATTCCAATGAAGTCATGCTTCACAGATGTGGAGTTCAACTCAGGGAAGGGAATCAAACCTCGGTGGCGGATGACATTAAATAACATTTGGGAGCATTGCCAGAGCTCCAGCAAACAATTAGTTTCATCATAAATGAGTCGGGATTTTTTTTTTTTTTTTTTTTGCGTCAATGCATTGGACTAAGAAAACCATTTTTCATTCAGAAAGAGGACGTTATTCCAAATTGACAGTGCCGAAAGTGCACAAACAGGAATAGATTTTGATTGAGTTACAGTTTTTTATGATCGCTTACGTGCATCACAACGTCATCAAAAATGTCGATGATTGTTTCGATGTTTGCAAATGTCTATTTTGACGAGTCATCGGTCTGCTTTCATGGACGACAACGCAAATTGGAGAAGGTTCGGTTCAGTTTGGCAGGCTGAGATTGGGAGCATTTGCTCACTTTGAAGTTAATCGACGTAGCCGTCGAGTCATTTGCTAATCCATCAGTCGCGGATTACCTGTCGCGACTGTTAACCGAGATGCACAACTTGGGACGGGGTCTTGTTCATGAGGACGACCTTCAAAACATTCCCAGAGCACTCCAGCGAGCCTGCAAAAAGCCTGCCGATAAATGCGTTTGCCTTGTTGAGCGCATGAAATATGTCCGCGCGGGAACGCGTACGCGCTCGCAGTCGTCTCCCGACTCAAGTGAAAGAAAGCAGCAGCTGACTTTGAAAAGTAAGTCGCGCCAAAGCGGAGGCAAACATGACGTAAAAGGGCCCGGCCGCATGCGCGTGCGTACGCACATGCGCGCGGGGACGGCGGCCCTTCGCTGCAGACGCAAGTCGGGCCCAACCATGGCAGCGCCATGGCAGCCGCTTCTGCGTGCCTCTTCATCGACCGTCGGCGATGACGACCTTGCCCCTAAATAATCTGTCCGTCCAAGACAACAAGGTGGGGGGTCTTGAAAAATGTTGGTCCACGCCCCCCGCCCCGTCGGCCCCACCCTCTGCACGCCCCTGCGTTAGGCTAGACATTAGACGAGTTGATGTCTCTTTTTGGGACAGCGCTTGACCTGCCGCCAAAGTGCACTTGGTTGTCAAGTGAGTCGAGTTGACGGCAGCCGCCGCGCGGCGCTCCTATCTCGACTTGTCCAAGTGACAAAATCAACCCGATGACGGCTAGTATCTCCAAAAACTCCAAAGTGGGTCGCTCGTCTCTGTCGTTTGTGGAGTATTTGCCACACACCATGCGTTGCAAAAGTGTACTGTCAATTCTGCATAATCAGTCTTTTTTTGCGTCTGTGTGTCTTTGGAGTGTCTGCACTTTGCACTGTCTACTTGTACAAGCATGAGCGCGCTATTATGTTACTCATGAGCGGAATAATAGTAGCACGTTGGTAGCCCGTGGCGTACGAAACTGAAGAAGTCGACGTCGGGGAAGTGACGTGGCTTCCTACACGCTGCGTGTGATGTACCGTGTCACTTATCGATTGCTTATGCGCTTGTGGTTGGACGCAATCTGCAATTTGTTGCCTTGTAGTCGTGACACGTGCGATGACAAAGTTGAATCGAATCAAATTGACACGACGGTGTCGTTTTAGTCTTGTCGCGGTTATTCTTATTGATGGTTTATGACCACAATGACATCTAATGTCTCGGTACTAGGTCTTTACAAGTCAGCCGTACTAAACAACAATGCAAAAATGTGCTACTAAACTTACTAGTAACAAAGCAGCTCGTAAAGACGCAAACAAATGCGCCATTGGGTTAGGGTTTGAATTTGTACTATGCCGGTCGTCGTCGTTATCACAATGACTAGTGACGTCGTGCTAACAAAGAGGCTAACAATCACGCGAACAGATTTGCTCACAGCTTAGCGTTCTAATCTGTATTGTGTGATATCATTTTCTCATCACAATGACTGCAAATGTCTCAACACTTGGTCATGAGAGGTCAACCATGCTAACCGGCAGGCTAATCAACATGGACGTGAATGTGCAAATAGAAAAGCGAA
This sequence comes from Filicampus tigris, assembly GCF_054856515.1. Lineage (NCBI taxonomy): Eukaryota > Metazoa > Chordata > Actinopteri > Syngnathiformes > Syngnathidae > Filicampus > Filicampus tigris. The sequence continues at coordinate 24,756,114 of NC_141227.1, read as the reverse complement.
TGCGCAGCCTAACAAATATGCTCATGCATACGTGATGACGAGAAGACGACGAATCAAATATTGACCATGCTAATGAGCAGAGATGGGCACCTGACCCTATTTTGCCGCTCCGACGTCCGTCCACGACCCGGGCGCCGTTCCGTCATCATCCCGCCGCGCTTATTGGTAAAATAATCGCCCTCGCCCTTTTAAAGCGCTTCCGTCCTTTCGTGCTAGGAAACAGGCTCATGAACTGCCGAATGAATATGCCAGCAGCGTCTTAATAAAAAGGTTCAAATGTTAATAAACATGCCGGCAAACACGGTAACACGTCGGCCCGGTGTGTCGCAGGTATCGCAGGAGGAAATGGGCGTGGCCAAGTCGTACAACCTGAAGCCAGGAGGAGACAAGATTCCTGTCACCAAACACAACCGGAATGGTATTGTGGTGCATTCTAACTCTGAGGATGATTATGATTGAGTTGCCTTGGTCCTTCTATCCATGACAGCGACGTATAGCGACAGGCGGAACAGTGCCGTGCTCTTCCACTAGATGGCAGTAGGGCCAGTCAACCTGTGTAATGCAAAGCAGCCCACCTTTCACACATTTCAGTTTCACAATTTCGCTTGGAACACTTTTTTTCTTTTTTTATCCGCCAAGAGGTTTTTGAGGCCTGCACGACGCTCACAAGGAAGTTGAATTCCTCTTTTTGCGTTCAGGGATATTGTGCGGACGTTGTTGAGGTCGCGGGAGGGGGCGAGCACTCTTGACCTTTGTCCATTTCAGGCCAGTCTCAACTTTGCTGTGTTTCCAATTTTCAAGTTTTCATTCTCATGCTACTTTTTGCTCACCGCAGCCAAACAGGAAGTGCTGGATTTTCCACACACACACTCGCAGCTAATTGTTTTGCGCCTTCCTCTTGGCAGTGTTTCCCACGCACGCACGCACGCACGCACAGTGTGGATGGCGCTCTTGACATGTTTGATTTTGTGCTTAAGTTTCATCGAGATGCCTTTGACGTTTGTCGCCGCGCTTGCGGTCGTGACGTGCTTTGCGCTCGTGTTCCACGAGCGCTCAACGTGTTGTCGCCTCGGCAGAGTACGTGCAGCTGTACGTGGACTTCCTGCTGAATAAAAGCATCTGCAAGCAGTTTGCCGCCTTCTACCACGGCTTCCACAGCGTCTGCGCCTCCGACGCCCTCATGGTGAGTTGGCCGGCCCGCTCCGTCCTGGCGCATCGGGCGAACGTTACGCATTCAGTGTGCTGCGCGCGTCGCAGCCGCGGCACGCGCGCTACGCGTGTGTCCGTCACGACAAACTCACGCTTTACTCATGTTACGCTCGCAGTAGGCACAGCGCACACAAGCTTCACACACACACACACACACACACACACGTTACACACGTCACATACGTCACAACCTCATGAGACGCAAGACACGCGTGCTACATCCACGTGATACACCTACTGTAGGCTGCACCTCACACGTATATTACGTTACTGTTATGCATGTTACACACCCGATACTGCTACGTTGCACACATTACATGCACACACACTCGTTACGCATAATGTACATGCATGTGGCGCACAGTACACGTTGGACCAAAAACATACACGTGACATCCGTGTCACACGCACACACACACACTTCATCCGCAGCTGTGACACAGGTCGCAGGCATGACACACGGATGTTGCACACACATCCCACTGGGGCGTGAAGAAAGCGCTGGATGGCGGCGCTGGATGGCGGCGCTGGACGGCGGCGCTGGACGGCGGCGCTGGATGGCGGCGGCGGACGTCACGTGACGTCCTGGCCGCTCTTGCGTCAACGCTCAAATGAGGAAGTGGTGGACTCACTGGCGTGTTTTGATTGGCCGCCTTTGAGCCCCGATGAGGAGGTCAAAGTTCATGCCACAGGCTTTGTGTGACAAGCTTCCGTGCAAACGCGTCACGTCACCCGAGTGTGGCCTTTTGTCGCTGGCTCGCGACTCTTCAACGGGAAGTTGGGACATTCTGCACACGCCAACTTCCTGCTTTCCATTTCACACGCCTCACAGCGGCTGTGGTATCGGTGACGCTGGCGTACCGCTGACAAGTGTTTTCTTATTAATGATTGATTTGATGATGTCCCACAAAGCAGCGAGCCTGAAATCAAGGAAAACGATGAGATCCTCCACGAAAAGCGAGAAAGGTTCTTTAGCGGACGTTTGTCGCGGCGACCGTTCCCGCCGGACGGCGCCTGACGCGGCTCCCCGTTGTCGCGGCAGCTCCTTCGTCCGGAGGAGGTGGAGGTGCTGGTGTGTGGCAGTCCTCGGCTGGACATGAGCGCCCTGCAGAAAGCCGCCCACTACGAAGGATACAGCAGGAGCGACGCCACCGTCAGGTGACGGGCGCCAAGCTAGCTAGCGAGCCAACGCGCATCAAGCGCAAACGATCGCCGCCGATTTGTTTCGCGGTCACGACCGGAGAGGCCAACAAAGGCGGACGGGAACGCGAGGCGCGTCACGACATCAATCGACGTGACGGGCTAAGGAGTTTGGCCGCGCGTGATCAAGATGACGGACAGAACAACAAAGGCGCATCAAAGGCCGTTTATTGTCACTGCGCGACCGTACGATGAGATTGCCGGCCGCTCCTCCTTCGGTGCAGCGCGGACTCGCGGTAGGATCTGCATGCAGTCAAACAAACGAGACTAACTCGCGTGAAATCATACCACATGTTTAGAGTCAATTGTAAACAGCAATGGCAGCAGACGGACGTGTCATTTGACAAGTGGCGTTGCACACCTGCGTTCCAAGCATTTTTATCTTGCTACACCAAAAAACTGCATGACCTGCCAAGACGCACAAACAGCACACGCTAGCAAAGCTAAACAAACAAAGCTAGCCTGCGCTTCCTCCAGCCCAAGCGTCAAGTTTTGCTGGCGAGTCACCGCTGTTTTTGTGTCTGCGTTCATTCGTGTCAGAACAAGAGAATGCGAACAAGCCTTTGAATGTTGCCGCACATGAAAAAAAGCCAAACTTAGAGAACTCGCGTGCTCGTCCTCGGGGCTAACATCAAGTACCAACAATGGCGACATTTCTTCCTCTGTGGAGTCTGCGTTGGTCTGTTTTCATGCGCTAGCACGCTAACAAACGCTCACCAAGTACACAAGCCAAACACATAAATAAACAGTTACACTCGAATAGTCGAAAAGTGCAAACGTGCTGCCGCGTGTCCTTTACGCAACCGTACTGTCATCCGACGCTGCTTTATGCTGATGCGCACGCACCAACTTTGACTTTGGATGAAAAAGTGGGCCGGAAATGTCTTGAGTGTTTGCGTGTGTGTGTGTGTGCGCGCAGGAGTTTTTGGGAGGTGGTGCTGTCCTTCCCCGTGGAGCTTCAAAAGAAACTTCTGCACTTTGCCACAGGAAGCGACCGCATCCCCGTGGGAGGAATGGCCGAGCTCAACTTCAAAATCTCCAAGATCGACGCGCCCACCGACTGGTACGAGCGCGCGCGTCGTCGCTCGCTGCGTCTGCCACAAGCGCTACGTGGCCGACCTGGTGCGGGACCGCGTCGCCCTCAAGTGCAAAATCATCCGCGCCAAAGTCAAATTTCAAGCCATTTTGCAATGGCAAGGACACCTTTCAAAATACAACAAAATATTTGTCGTTCATCGTTGATGCGAAGGCGAGGTCACCTCGGGCAAACGTTTGCGCCTCGGATGCGCAAAACTGCCGTCGGACGTTTCCGGCATGTGGACGGAGAAGGAAGCGCGTTTGCCTAACGTCCAAAACGGCGGCCCGGACGTCGGCGATGACGCGGATGCGATCATCCGTGAGTGAGATCGGCCGATACCGATTGCCATCGCGTGGATTATCTTGACATTTTACAAATATGAGCCGCTGCGCCGGGACGCAACACTGCGCAAAGGCCGCTCTCTGGCGGCTGCGGACTGCGAAGCGTGAGCCGCGGGTGATCCGAGTTTTGGATCGCCAATCAAAGGCTTTGGTCAAATATTCCGATCGGAATCCAAAAATCGGCCCATCGCCACGAGTGGCCGATCGATCCGAGCGCGCAAGTTGGATTCGGTTCAGATTGTCTTTCCCAATTGGAATGAATGCCAAGTTGCCAGTTATCCGGTCTAGACCCCCATGTAACCCAAAAAAAAAAAGAAACTGCAATTTTGTTTTCAAAAAGCAAAAATGGCACGGTACGGTAAAAAAAAAAAAAAACCCATCTTGATGACATAATTGAATAAAAGTAAAGAACAGTTTGTACATTCTGATTTCATGCGGCATCCAATTATCCGTCTCAATGTGTTGCTCCACCGCTTGTGTTCAAATAACTTTTACTTGCTAACTCTTAGCATGTCAATGATGTTTTGCATTGTTTGTTAGCATGGAGCTTATTTCACTCGATTAAGGCGAAGCTATGTGGTTGGTTGCGTTGATGTTGAGCTTGAGCGTCAAGTTGAGCTTGGTTGGAGTGCCAATCTCCAGCTTGAAGCCGCTTTTTGCTTCACGCCGGCAAGCATTCATTGCTGCTTCGCGCCAAGCGAGTTGAATCGAGTTCACTGCCGCCAAACATATCAACTTTGCACCCGCAAGTCACGCAAATAAATCCAAACGGCGGCTCGTCTCCGGAAAGAGACGAAAGAGTCGACCGATTTGACTGTGACTTTGACTTCCAACGAGCTCTTAGCAGGAAGTGGCGTTATTTTTGCCCAACTAGTCGGACCAGGGCCTCAATATAGCCACCAAACGGCTAAGTTGTCAGCAGCGACTAGCTCCTCTCTATCGGCAGCCGTGTGTAAGCGCGCTCATGTTTGTGTGTCCTCAGGCTTCCTGTGTCGCACACGTGTTTCAATCAGATCTGCTTGCCGCCGTATCGCAGCAGGAAGGAGCTCAAACACAAGCTCACCATCGCCATCTCCAACGCGGAGGGCTTCGGCCTGGAGTGAGCCGCCAACCCTCCGCGCCTCCAGTTGGCCACCGCTTTAGCGCCCCTTCGCCCTCTTTGTTTTGCTACTTCTATTTCAACGGACAATTTGAATCGCTGCTTTTATTTAATGAGACATACTTACAAGTTGGCGCTGCAAGCGTATTGCAGTATCCTCAAGGGGAAACGTCCAGTCAGAAGATGTAACTAGAGCTAAGTTACGTGCTAAGTTAGCAGTTATTGTGCGAAATGTCACCAGTGTGACAGTGTGTTTTTTTTTTGTTGTTGTTGTTTTTGTTCCCGAGGTTTGACATTGTGGCGTGTTTAGACGCTGCAGCAGCAGCAGAAGCCTTGGATTGGCGGCTGTTTGATTGACAGCTGCAACGCTGACGTGTGTTAGCTTTAGCATTAGCTTAGCAGTAGACAGAGCAGCAAGTGTCACTGAAGCGCCAAAAAGCAGACGATGACTCCAAGCTGGCAACCGGAAGCTGAATACAAAACGTGTGATTGCAACCTGACCACTAGAAGCCGACGGCTCGAACCGAGCGGCAGCAGCAGCAGCAGCAGCAGCAGCAGCAGCAGCAGCAGCAGCAGCAGCAGCAGCAGCAGCAGCAGCAGCAGCAGCAGCAACAGCAACAGCAACAGCAACAACAACAAGGTGACACCCGCTACCTGAGGACTAGAAACCGATGACTTCAACATGACTACTTCCTGCAAAATAGCAGCTGATGACTCCAAGAAGCGGAGCAGACAGGAGAGCTAGACCGGAAGCTGAAAAGTAGATCAGGCTGCCGACTTCAAGCTGATGCTGACGACGTGACCACACTGTCGTCCGGTGTCCACGGCGGGAGCGCTGCCAGCGGACAGCTCCAACCGAGCAGCAAGACATGACCGGGGGACCGCGGTAGTTTGTCCGAGTTGCTGGTCGGAAACGCTAACAGAAAGCCGTTTAAAATGATCGGCCTATAGGCGATTACTGATTTTTCCAGCCGGGCGAAAAGACGGATGGACGGCGTACCCCGGCTCTAGGCGCTAGGCCATCAACAGACGGCAAATTTGCTGATGACGACGACCTGCCGACCAGAAGATGGCGACAAGAATCTTTGTTGATGTTTGACATTGCGGCGTGTTGAAGAAGAAAACGCCGCAGCGTCCCAACCCTTTTGATCGACGTCCGCAACGCTGACGCGTGTTAGCTTTAGCGTTAGCTTAGCAGTAGACAGTGTCCGTGAGCCGGACGAAGCGCAAAGTCAAGCCGAAAGCGGACAGCATTCAAGCAAAGTTGGCCCTCAAACTGCCCCACTGGCCTGGTTTCCATGGCAATGTGCGCAAGTTCCCAAAGTGGCACTCGTGGCCCGGAGCCAAGGTGCTTCGAGTGGGTCAGGAAGGGTCCAACCAACCAGCCCCCTCCCTCCCAGAGAACCTCCGGCGCCCCCCCCTAACGACAAGCTGCTTGCTCTCAAAGCTTCTTTGTCTCTTTCACTCGAGTCCCCAAGTGAGCGCCAGAAAGCGCAGACTAGAAAGTGCCGGCTAGAAGCCGACGAGCGTTGCGGTGGTCTAGCGACCAGGCACCGGAGACACGCCAATGGCTAGAAAATGACGGCTTGCAGCTGTCAAGCAGTAGACCGTGACGGCAACTCGGACGCCGAGAAGCTGCTGACCGGAAGGTGTTGCTGTCGCCATCTTGCTTGCTTGCTTGCTTGCTTGCTTTGTTGTTAGCAAAAAGGACTCGGTTGCCTTGAGACTAGCGTGTGTCCACTTCCCCTTTGCTGTCATTGTTGATGCAAAAGTTTGACATTAAAAGTCTTGCTTGAAGCTTGCCCTCGTCGTCATCGTCACGCCGTGTACAAAATCAAACACCAGCGAGATGGCGAATCATCAAGAGTCCTCGTCAACGAGCTCAAAGCGCGGCAACGGACCAACGGGTGCCCGTGTTGACATTCCACCGCTTTGGCGACCCGCCAAAGGCGCGTACAAAGCATGTCGCTACCGCGCGCAAGGATGTATGCGCTGAAATGCTCGGCTCCCTTTCAGATTGCAAGTATTGACCGAGTGCGGTAAGGAGACCAAGGCCAGCGAGTTGTGTCCCATTTGGGCAGCAAGCGGCAAGCGACTCTCATCGCTGCTGTCGCCTCCTTCCCCCCCGCAAAGGGACGGCCGAGGTCCCGGCGACCGTCGGCTCAAATGCAGCAATTTGCTGTTGAAGTAAACAAGTGCTTCGGCATCAAAGTGCGGGAGTACGGAAGTGTTGTTTGAAATCTCGCTGGCGTCAGGCCGCAATGTTGCCATTTGGTCCAGTTGCCCTTTTTTTTCCCCCCTTCGGCCGCGCGTGGGTGTTATTTTGCGAAAGAAGCCCGGCCCGGTCGGCCGGAAACCGGCGCGCCCTTTTGGGGGTCTCCCGTTGAGCTTGGAGCAGTCTCGGCCACGCCGGTGAGATGGACAAATGCGGTCAGTAGGCCACGGCCAGCTCGGTCATTGAGTAACTCGACGGACTCGCGTCAAAGTGGCGCTCTGCTCGTAGCGCGTTTGATTGTGCAGCCCAACAGCCGCTCCAAGGTGGCCCACGACCGTCAGCCGACCTTTTGAATTCATTGATCTGTTTTGTGTCGGCATTTGGGCTCCGGCGGGGCGGGGCGGGGCGGGGCCGAGGCGCGGCGCGCTCATTGGTCGGCTGCGTTGACATTCTTGGACTCGGCCTACATTGCGAGCTCCCCATCCCCGGGGCCCCATTCAAAGTCCTGCTCTTGTGTGTTTTCGTCTTGTTTGGAAACAAACTCGCCCTACTGGATCGCGTGCCAAAATAGCCGCGTTAGTCGCGCCCCTTGTCCTTAGGCCCTTCCTTCCTCCTCCAAAGCTCAGTTCTCAGCCCCGCTGTGGCTGCCAACTCTTTGTTTGTCCGTAAAAAACAACCCGACCCGACCCAACCCAACTTGAGACACGAGTCACTTCCTATCGCGCGCACACACTCAAAGCATTTTGGAATGTTTGTAGTTTCGTCAGAGATGAGCTGTGGCATCACTTCCTGTCGCTGGCCGTTGCGTGCGCCGCCAGCCGGTCTTTGTCAAGTGTCGAAAAAAGAATTCAAGAATTTCGGATGGCCGCCAGATGACGGGAGCAATTCAGCACGTTGAATGCGTTTGGGTTTGTGCCTCGTTAGGACTCGACTGCCGCTTTAGTGTGACTTGGAAATGGTGCAACGCTGACATTTCCGCGCCTGTCCTTGGCGACTTGTGACGTTAGGCAAGCAAAGGCCATTTCATCCACGTGACGAGATCCTTGCTTGAACTTGAGCCCGCCGTTTGCGTGTCCCTCGCGCGTTGTCGTCGTGCCATCGCGTCGATGAAGCTGCCCGTTTGCATCCGATTTGCATCCGATTCACCGCGGATGCTGAAATGTGTGAAATGTGCACATGGCGGTTGCCGGTTTTGCGACTTGAAGTTTTGCTCTGAGCAACCAATCAGGTGAGTGGAAAATGCTGACGTTATGGTGAGGCCGCTTTCAAATGCGAGCCCCGAAAGGGCCCGTCAAGTGGTTGCATTGATGACGTCGAAAAGCCAGCAGACGTGCTTGAAGGCAATTGCTGAAAAGGTGGCAAGACCGACTGAATAGCGGACTTGTAGCATCAAACTGCTTTTCACCGTTTTCGGGATTTTCTGTCCTCCCTGAAATTTGCGTCGGTCCTTATCTGGCACAATTGCAACATGCAGCTAGCCAGCCTGCTATGCCCGCGCCCCCAAAATGTAGCGCACATCATGGGGAAAAGGCAAAGAGCGAGTGAATGATTTTATTCGGATTCTTTTTCCGACGTGACAGCCAGCGCGCGGACGCAGGCTGCGGCCGGCATGGCGCTCATTGCCTCGGCGATAATCGGTATGTATGGCAGCAGCTACGAAGCGCAAACTTCTTTGGGGCTCAAACGTGGTGATGAACAGGTGAGCAGGGCGCGCGTTTGGCGAACTTGCGCACAGCGTCCGATTTGAGAGCAGAGAGAAGCACTCGATTTTGATTTGATTTGGTGAGAATGAGATTGTTAGTATTGTTTGAAAAGTTCCATTAGCCAGCGCTACGGATTGTTTAGGCCTCGGGCAGATTACGTTGACGTGGCGATACGGATGGGCTGCAATTTGATTGGACCAAAAATAAAGGGAAAAGTCTGACATTGTCTCCGCACGCAAGCGGTTGCAGGAGAGTGAACGGATCCAAGATGAACGCCACTGGACATTGGAAGTGAGCTTGGAAAGTAGGTCAGCGCCCGGAGGCCCCGCCCCGCTGCTCGTAAAGTCTGACTTGGCGCTTGCGCAAGCGCTTGGGGCAAAAAGTGCAGAGTCACTGCTAAAAGCAAGAAATAAGCTTGGATGGCGGCACCGCCGCCGCCCAAATGTGAGTGGCGGACACCTTGCGCAAGAGCCTGGCTTCGATATGCAGCCACCGCGTGGAAATTTTGAGCCTGCGTTCAAGATGGTGCAGCTTGAGGAGCCCTTCGTCAACGTCACTTGACTGGCCTTTGCTTTTTCATTCTTTGGCGCGCTCGTCCCAGGCAGCGCACAGCAAAAGTACAAACCTCACGATGGCAAACGTGTCGGCGCAGCCGTCGTCGTCTTTTTCACCGCATGTGGTGTGAACGAGAGGGTTGGTAAACAAGTATTGACGTGACTTTCTCTCGGCGTGGCTGTTGCGCCAGGGTGGGCGGGGCTTCACCCGAGTGCCAAGCGGGCACAGCCGCTTTCTGCTCGCATCAGCCAAAAAAAAAGATGTTGCGCAAAACGTTTCGCATTTCGTTTGAATGCGATTTTCCTCCACTCGCGTGATCGTAAAATAATGCCACTGATGCGAGTCTTTCGAATCCTCATGAGCAAGCGTGAGGGGCCTATCCCATCTGATTTGTGAGGGACACCCGGGGCAGGTCGCCAGCCAATTGGAGGGCGCGCACACACGCACACATCAAGAAAACTTTACTTGCGTCTCATTTTAAAATGGAGTCAACATTTCGTGACCAGTCTTATTTGAGACGTCTTAATAATCTTAACAATCATAACAGTCCTCATAACTAAAGACAAAAATCATCATCTTTTCTTCAGAACTTCAACCAACAATCCTAATATGCACAGTAATCTAAAAAATCCTAATATTGAAGAGTAAGTATTGTGATCATCATAATTCTAGCGTTCATATTAATCCTCACAACGATCCATCCATCCATTGTGCAAAAAAAGAATCAGAATAGTAATAATAATAATGCTTGTGAACTCAATAACCAAACCCTTGTAATACTATAATATAGATACGTATACTATAATAATAATGAGAATCGCAATAACGCTCTATTCCGAATAATGCAAATTTTCATAATCGATGTAATAGTCATAACAATCCAAATAAAAGCGGTCGTCATCCGAAACCCCGTAATAACCCGATTATAATAATCCCCCCAATTGCAACGCTAATACTCCTAATATGAGTAATCGGATGACAATGCAGTATGACTCCTGCTAATAATGGCACTTGGTCATCGACGAGTGTGACATTTGAAGTTTAATGAGCTTGTTGTGAGCCTCAAGGTCAGTGGCGCACCACGTTCCCAAATCACTTCCATATGATGCCCTCCCCCTTCCATATGATGCCCCGCCCCCCCCACAAAGCACGCACGCTTGGCGACCAAAGTCATCAGCATGTGCGATGGCGCTCTTGATGGGATGCCAACGTTTCCGTCGCAACGATGGCGCTTTTCTGATTGCTTCTTGGACAAGAGCAGAGAAATTTCGCCCCGTCAGGACCCCCGGCAGCTGATCGGCCGATCCGAGCCGAGCCGAGCTGAGTTGAGTTGAGTTGAGGGGAGGTCCAGTTACAGCAGCTGTCGCTCACACGTCACAATCGGCGCGTTCCCTTCAAGGCGTGCGTGGAATGTTCACCTCACGCACACCAACAAAACGTTATAGTCCACCTCAAGGACTTGAAACAAGTGCAAAGGACAAAGGAGACCTGAAGGATTCCAGAGGCCCGAAGGACTTTCAAAAACTGAAAATGCTATTGGAGGTTAGAAAGACCCAAAGGAAGGAACTGGGTCTTGGAAAGCTAAAGAACCTGAAAGAACTGCAAATAATCTTGGACACTTGAAGGACCTGAAGGATTCAACCGTATGCAACGGACCTCGAGCAGCTGAAAATGCTCCTAAAGATTGGAAGGAGCCAAAGCATTTCAAAGAACCGGAGACGATCTTGTAGACTAGAAACGCCCGAGTGATCGACTTGAAAGAACTTAAGTGCAGACCTGAAGAACTTGAACAATCTGAAAAGCAAATTAACACTGGCTAGGAAATTGATCTTGAGGAACGGAGAAAACAGAGGATGGATGTTGGAGAGCTGAAGGACCCAAAAGACCTGAAAAGGACTAAAAATGATCTTGGGAACTGGAAGGACATGAAAGAAGTGAAAATGCTACGGGAGCGCCAGAAGACCTCAAGTATTGAGTGAAAATAAAAATTCAACCCGAGCGTAGAAAGACCTGAAGGAATGAAAAGAAATGAAACAAAGCATTTTGGGCACCTGAAAGAATCAAAAAAGATCCTGGGAACGAGAGAGAGCGGAGGGACCTCTGCTGGAGATCTTGGAAAGCAAAAGAAGCCGAAGAACTGAAAACGTTCCCGAAGATTAGAAGGACCCGAAGAAGCTGCGAGAACTCGAAAGACCTGACGCTGATTCTGGAAGGGCAGGATTGTCCGACGAGACGAGACGCGGGACACGCAAGAGTCCCGAAGACTACGGTGGACCCCGGAACACTTGTTGACCAGTTGTCCGTGAAGAAGAGCCGCGGGGTGGACGCGTTGGCTTTTGCTCTTTTATCAGAGGTGAGTTGACCCGCTGGATAAAGATGGCGAGCGAGGAGAGAAGTTTTGATCTTATTGTTGCTTCCACGCCTTTCCGTCTTCTATCTGGACTTATCTGCGCTTATCTGGTCTTGAAGGCGGCGTCGCCATAAAGGCCGACCCAGCACTTTGGATTCGCTGCTCCACTTAGCTTTAACCTGCTAACTCATCTCGGCAAACACAAACTCGTGTGTGTGTGTGTGTGTGTTTGTGTCCCCAACAATTTTGACAATTGTTTTGAGAGCTCGAAAGAGCTTGTTTAGCTCCAACTTGTCAGCATTTCAACCTCTCAAAAGTAAATATTGACAATTGACTGATTATCTTTTGTCTTGAGTCAAGACTTTTGCTAACATTTGCTTTGACTTTGGAAATCAATGATCAATATTGTTGCCGATATTGAGGCCAAACCAGTTGCTGAATCATCATCTACTTGTATTGATGCATTTTCTGCACTGTAAATGTGAAATAACGTCTTGCTTTTGAATAAGGGGGGGGGGGGGCGGTTGGGGGTTAAACATGTATTGATGAATCAAGAAAAATGAACGGATTCATCTTTTATTCAAATAACGGTTGCAGCTGTAGTTTGAAGCTTTCGAATCGTTCAAACTGCTATGCTAATTGCTGTTAGGCTCTCTATGGAGTTCCACGGCGTACGTTAGCATCATGCTAGCAGATCTGGTTGGCTGAAATGGTAGGACATTTAGGAGCTCAACTATCCCTCCATTCCGTTTGAAACATCGTCCCGTAACACGGGTGACAGCTTTCGTCGCGCTCGCGCCGTGCGGCCGAGTACAATTGCGGTCACCTGCAACTTGGCTCAGTCGAGGGGCTGCGAGACCAGATGGTGACCTTCCGCTCGGAACAACTCGATTCGCTCGGTCCGATGTTCTTCATGAGCGCAACGCCATCCCACAAAACAGAAGCGAGTCCGTTTTGTCGCGCCGGCTCATTTCAAGATCATTTCAGCAAAACGGCGCGTTGACGAGCCAGCCGGTCAACATGAAAAGCTGCTGGGGGCTCAGTCGTCTTGTTTGGGAAGATCGATTGGAAGGGCTCCATTTGGCTTTCCTGTTCACTTGTTCTTGTTGTTGTTGTTTGTTTGTTCTCTGTATCAGGTGACATTGCCATGTGCCTGGCGGCCGGGGGCTGAGCAAAGGAAACGCAAATGAGCCTTTTGGGACGTCGGATTCCGGAAATGTTCCTTCATGTACATTGTCTGTCTTGTACAAAGAGAGAGGAAAGAGACGAAAGTATCTCCCGAAGGAAGCCGGCTGAGCCGAACATGCTTCATTTGCGCCGCAGCCAAACCGTTTGGCGTGTGCTAAGCTAGTTGCGTTACTTAGCGACGGCGAACGAGCTGCCGTTGCGGCAACCCATGTTGGTTCGGCCGCTTTGAGTTTGTATTGGCTCATCCGATGTTAGCTTGCAAAACGCTGCGCTAACATTGACGCTGCGCTACCGTTAGCGCTGCGCTAACGTTAGCGCTGCGCTAACATTTCTTGGCATGTTCAGACTTGGCTGCGTGAGCTGAGCACGTCACATGCGCTCACTTGACATGATCACATGATCATCTTTGCTGGCATGGCGGCAGGTCGCAGCTCAATTTCAGGCATGGGAATCAGCGTGTGCGTGCCTGCGTGGGTGTGTGTGTGTGTGTGTGCGCGTGTTGCGTAATGTCAATTTGTCTTCAAGTTTGGCTGCTCACGGTGATGGCGAAGACGTTTTGGCGAGTTGCCGTTGAATTGGACTTGCCATTTGGCGTCCTCCCTTTTTGTCCCTGCGTTGTTTTCATCTCGGCTTGTGTGCGGCTCGCTCGAGAAGAGCGGCAAGCGCCTTCGTTCTTTGGATCTTCTTTGTTCCTCACCTGTTGCGGACGTGCGCTCTGCCCCCGTTGAAGATGACGGGGAAGGTGCGCTGCCAACGTGACGGGAAGCGGATGGCGCGTGTGCCTCGGCGGGAAGAATTTGGAGCGGATCGGCAGCCGACGGCCGCGGAGCCGATCGACGTTTGAGCTGCACCCTCCCGCTGGAGAAAATCCATCAAGGTTCTTCTTGTCTGCGGCCGGCCGACGCCGCCTCCGGCCGACGCCGCCTCCGGCCGACGCAAACCACACACGCACGCGCGTGTGTGCGCGCGCGTGCGCCGTGCGTGTTTGGGCGCATTGAAGCCATCAGTCCAATTTCCTCTGCATGCCCTCAAGTAGCCTGCGCGTCTTTGTGCGACCTCAGGATGGGGAAATGCTTTTGACATGTTTGTGTTTCCACGCACACACGTGAATCCTCCCACACGTGTTTGCATGCAACATGTATGTTTGTAGAGCTTCTGGACTTTGTGCGCGTGTACATGCGTGTCATGTGTGCGTTTGTATACATTGGCCGCGTGAAGGTAGCGTGTCGGTTTTGGAATTTACGCGGGAGCCGATAAGTTGTTGCGTCATGTTTTGATGTGGGCGCGCGTTTCCACATGCGTGCCTTGACATTTGTGCAGGTCACCCATGTTTTCTCAACAAGTCTGCGTGAGAGCGTCATGTATGTGTAGCGTTCATTTTGCCTCGTTGGAAGGGAACATTGGGCGCGGTTTGAGACGTGCGTGTTTTGGCGCGTGCGCGGAGGGAACCCATGTAGCGTGTCGGCTTGGTTACGTCTGACTGCACGTGTTGACGTCCGCGTCGTGGATCTTTTCATGGATCCAGCATGCATGTTTTGAAATTCAATTCATCGTCAAATATTGCAAACATTTTGAGGTGTGAATGAAACCCGTTTGAGGTGTGCCTTTTCAACGCGGGGATGTTTACATGCAGTGCGAATGTTTGTGCGTTTGAATGAAACCTCATCAAACATGGCCGTTTTTGATGTGTTCTTGCGAATGTCTTTGCGCCTCTAACGTGTATGCACGTCCAACGCAAACGTTTGCGTGCGTGCGTGCGTGATTGAGCCGACAGGAATGCGGCGGCGGGAAGCGGCCGTCCCCGCCGGCCCTCCCTCCCTCCCTCCCAACCGGAGATTGCTCTCGGGCTGGATGATGAGTGCAAGATGGGGCTTTTCTTCCCGAGCGCTCGCACGGAAGGCGTCACCGCGCAAAGCCTCGCTACTTACGTGGTCAGCGCCGGCCGGAGCGGCGGCTCGCGCGCCGTTTCCAACCCGCCCCTCGTCGTCTTTCGGGCGGCCAGCTCATTCAACCAACGAAGCAAACGCGGACGTGACGCGGGACGGCCGGAGCCCCGATTCCCAACCCCCAAACAAACTTGGAGCTGTGAGCCACGCGTGCCAACATCCTGAAGCAATAAATCAAATGGCCAGAGGAGTGCGCAAATACAACATTTTATTCCAAACAACGCTACTTCCAACGCCAACAGAAAATGAAACTTGATTGGCAGCCTGGCACGCGCATGTATACGCGCACGCACGCACGCACGCACACACCCACACACACACACACACTCAGTCTGTGCAAATCACAAAGATGCGGGGGGGGGGGGGGGGGACTGCCTGCAGAAGTAGCAGAAGCGTGCAAAGCAGTAAGGCGCAGTTGCCCCGTGATGACATCACGGGCAAGTCCCCAAAAGATCCGCCGCGCTCACCCGACCGCCCGCCCGCCCGTCCGTCCGTCCGTCCGTCCGTTCCCCTTCAATATGAAGGACGTAATGTCCGTCGGCGGCCGGTCACCAGTAGGGCACAGCGGCGTCCACGCGGTTCCAGCTTTGCCAGCCCGGGAAGAAGCCGCTGCACAGGCGAGGGCTTCCCAGCTGCTCCAGGTCCACGTCCACGTCCACGTCCAGAACCTTGACGGCGCCGGCCTTCTTGTGCTCGGCGGGGGCCGGGCAGGACGCGGCGCTCCAGCCCACGTGCTTGACGGCGTAGTTCTTGCCGTCGTTGTTGTCCCAGAAGGTCCGGTCCGGGGCCTCGAAGCGGACGCAGAACTCCACCCGGTTGTGCGGCGGGATGTCGGCGGGCAGGTCCAGAACGAAGGCGAAGGTGTCGGTGTCGTGGCCGCCGTACACGTTGTTCATGAAGGTGCAGTCCACGTCCACGAAGCTGGCCCACGAGTCGAAGGTGGCCCGCACCCGCACGCGCTTCTCAAAGCCCACGTTGCGCACCTTGACCGTGCCGGTGAGCGAGCGCTCCTGCAGCGAGCAGTTCTCCAAGCAGACCGAGTTCCGGATCAGGCGGTTCCGGAAGTCCAGGTAGTCGGCCGAGGGCTGCTTGAAGTCCAGCGCCAGGCTGCGCGCCGGGCTGATCTTCAGCTCCATGGCGACGCTCTCCAGGTCGCTCATGTCGAACTGCAGCTCGTCGCCGCCGCCGCCGCCTCGTTCCTCCTCGTTCTTGGAGAAGACGCGGACGGCGGTGAGCGACATGCCCTTGGAGTCGGCGAACACCACCTTCTTCTTCTCGCCTTTGCCGCTCCAGCGCTCGTGCTGCTGGCTGCTCAGGCAGGGCCTGAGCCCGGCGGCGGCTGCGGCGGCGGCTCGGTCCCGCCGGCTCTTGGTCCGATGGAGAGGAGCCTCGTAGGAGCTCAGGAAGCCCCTGAGAGGAGGAGGAGAGTGGCTGATGTAGAAGCGCACGGCCACGTCCATGGGCATGACCGGGCCGGGCATCGCCGACGGACTCAAGGAGCGCAGAAGGCTGCGGGGCGGGACAAGGACAGGTGGTGAGTGGCGCACGTACGAGCTTGCGCAGCAACTCTTCGCTCGGCGACTTTTGACAGAAGAAGAAATTGGACAAGCGCAAGTTGTCCATTGATATGATAATCGGTGAAAAAATACAAAGGGAGGACTTGCGCGCACTTGGAGACAACTTTTGCTCGAGTTACTTCACGTTGATGATTTGGTACTTTGGATCTTGTTTGAGCAGAAGATAGACGTGACGTCGCGTCGTTATCGTCAGTCGACACTCTTGCCTGCAGTTCATCTTTTGGGCAATAAATACAAAATGGATGTCAAAGCACTTGGGCCGATAACTTTTGGGGGGCTCACTTTTCGCCCCGTTAGAGCAGCGCAAGTGGAGGACGAAGAAGAACCGGGCAAAATTAAAGATGTCTTTGTAACTTGTCAATCAACCAGGTGGTTGTAATCCACTTAAGACTCAATTCAACTTTTGCAGGCTACAACCAAAATGACGTGACAACTTGAAATCAATGTCAAGTGACTTTTTCCATCTGCTTGGAGCGGAAGGAAAAAAAGACGCAAGTCCGTGTCGGTGATCCGTCGTGCGGGTCAACAGAAGTCGAACGGAGACCTTGAAGAAAATTTGAAGTGGCCTCCATTCAACTTCTAGAAGGCCACTTGTCAACTGTGAAGCACTTACACATGCATTTGACTTGACTTGCCCACTGGATTATTTTGGGTTGTTGAAACAAAGTTGTTTTCAACAAGCAACATTAATCCAATGAACTTTTGTGGATGGCCCGCAATCTCCAAAGACTTTGCCTTTGAGAATTTTGATCTCCTCCGTTTCTTTTTCCGGCTCAAACAAGTTCAAAAGTACTGCAAAGTCATCAATTGGAGTGACTTGTAGGAAGGAAGTGGAAAGGCGAGAGACCAGCTGTCAACTTTGCCACTCGAAGCGGAAGCGAGGCGAGGCGAGGCGGCGGCTGGCGGGGGACTTTTCGCACCGCTCACCTGGCAGCACTCATGGAAAACTAAAAAGGCTCGGATCCCGGCGCTCCAAACAACGTCAGTTCGGTCTCGAACATTCCCAGCCCACCGTCGTCTTCGTCTTGGTCTTCGTCTTCGTGGTGGTGGTGGTGGTGGTACTCCTCCTCCTCCTCCTCCTCCTGGCTGGGGTTCGACTTGCCTGAGTGACGAGCGGCTCGAGCCCCGCTGGCTTTTACAGCGAAACACGCTCCGCGCAACGGCCAATCGGGAGGGAGCGGGCCAGCCGGCCGGCCAATGGGGTCCCGATGGGCGAGCCGGCCGGCCAATGGGCGCCGGGCTGGCTTTGCTGGGGCGCGCCCAGCCGCACAGCAAGATGGCGCCCGATGGCCTGCGGCTGCGGCAAAGGCGAGTGGCGCCCCCTGCTGGCCAGCTCGCCTGCCTGCCTCACCGTCACTCGTGCACTGACACGACAACGTCCTGGACACGTCGCGGTTCAGTTTAGTCGCAGGAGAAGAACAATAAGGCCACACTAGCAGAATGACTGTGTTGCACTAGGAACGTTTTTCCACTTTTTGATTCCCGGTTCCACCATGACATTACTGAAGAACAACCAAGGAGCACGAGTAGAATGACTATGTTACACTAGTAGAACAACTAAGGCGCACTTGTAGGACCACTGTCTTATTGAGAACATTTTCCCACGACTGTCTTCCACAACCGTATGACTTTGCTGCCTGCTAGCAGAACAACTATCTTACCGGTGGTGCCAAACTGTGTGCTAGTTGACGTCTGCATTCTGTTAGCCGAACTACTGGTGAAGTGCTAGATGTTAACTTGTAGAATCACACAGCGGGGTGAAGTGTTGCGGGGGCCTCCGTTGAGGGGCCTCCGTTGAGGGGGCTGCATGCATTCAATCAGAGTGTGAGGAAGATTTCCGCCAGCCGCCGTTGACAAATGTTACCCTAGTTGGAAAAGGTATCGTCTGTATCCGCGCCCAGCCTTCCCCCGTCGATGATTGGTTTCGGATGAGGAGATGAGTCCGTCTCCTCACCCCCCAAAAAAGGGTGACACATTGTTGACGTCGGGCATCTGTGCACCGTCGCACCTGACTGTGCCATGCAGAGGATAAAGAACACGTGATTGCGAGTAGCGTTAAATTGTCTGTCTACATGTGTTTCAAATCCATTGCTCGAATGATTTTAGCATATATGATCTGTAGCGTTAGCATGAAGCTTGTGGACTCAAAGTCCAAGCTGCATTGCTACGAAGTGCTATGGGCTTAATCCGGTTTTTTTTCAGCATAAACTTCAGCTGCGAGTGGCCAAAAACAGCTTGAAACCTTTTTTTTTTTTTTTTTTTCGAATCGTTATTCGTTTGCCAAGCTGATGCTCGTTGTCAAGTGAGTTCACGCCCACCGTAACTACGGCGTTCGAATCTCAAGTCTGAGCTCGCAAATAGTCACTCGAATCTCAATCCCACACACGCACTCACGCAAATAATAATAATAATAATAATGCTAATAATGATCATTGGTGGCGATGCTCCATACGCATGTAGCAGCAGGCTTGAGTTTGCTGGCACATTGTCCGCCCGGAGCAAAATAAGGACACACAGAGGCTTTTGCAGCACGGAAAGGTTCAGGCCAGGTCGAAATGTTCACAAAGACAACGCGGGCGTGCTCGCCTCAACTTATTTATTTTTATGGAGCAGTTAAGATTGCGATCAAAAGACTCGGGTTGCAACTTTTTCATGTTGGGTCCTCCGATGGTGCGTTGGCGCGTCGCTCGCGTGGCCCGTGTTGACGTTCACGTCGTCCTCGCGTCCTCTTTTGAGGACACGTCTTGACGACGAAGTAAATTTGCATAGTACAAGAACAGACTACTCATGTGATACTAAGTATCAAATATTGAGATGGATAAAAGTATAATGGCAGTGATAAAAATGCATTCCAGTCAAATGAACTATTACATAGGAGTGAACGTACATTCTATTTACACAACCTGAACAAGTTGAATAAATAATCGTACTTGGAATCGTCGACATTTAGCGACCCTTAACATGGATAAAAGTACATTCGAGTCATGTAAACTAACTCAAAGGACGTTTGCTACATCGAGAGCAAGAGAACAGCTTGTGAAGTCTCGACGTGGAGGTGATAATAAAAATAACAAAATCAATGGACGCAGATATTTGGAGGCCTTTTTGTGCTCATGTTGTCCTCACGCTTGTTGACTTTGGAGGCACAATTCCAACCGAGACACAAGCTGCAATAAAACACACATCGCGTTACCTCACAGGCAAACATGGCGTTCGTTCCACTTTGGCGGTGCACGTGCACACACACACACACACACACACGCGCGCACACAAATTCACTCACTTCGCCACAAAGTCACTCTGGCTTGCGCTGGGTTTACAAGCAACAATTTTCAATTGTCTCGGACTCCAAACTGAAAGACAGAAGCAAGTGTTTGGCTCCTCTTTTGGTGCCCGGCGCAAGTCCAATGGGGATGGACTTTTCTTTCTTTGCGACTTCCTCAGACTCGCACGCACGGGCGGAGGAGGGCGTTTGCGCCGTTGTGGGACGGAATGTAGCCGACTGGCGACCGGATGAAGCGGCTCCCCTCGTTCCCTTTCAAATCGGGGAAGTCGAGGCGCACGCAGTCCTTGACGTTGCGGAAGCAGAGGTGGACGCGCTGGGGCCCGTGCCTGCGCTGGGGGGCTTTTGCTCAACTCAACTGCAAGCTCTCCCCTTGCCGATGATGTCGTCAGCCTCAATTGTCGTGACCTGGGCAATTGGAGAAAACGAGCGCCTTGCACAAGCGCTCTACCAAATTCACAAACACGCCCAACTCGGCTTGCGAAAACCACGGGCCCGGTTTTGCACCCAACGCGGTCTACTTCCTGTCCCCAAAGTGCACCGCACTCGGGGTGCGCCAGCTCCGTCAGCCAGAACGGCGTCAAGCGGACGCTTTGGTGCGAGGCGGCCTTCTCAGCTGTTGCCTTGACCCGACGTCTTGTTTTGTCACAAGTCTTTCGGTCTTTGCCGTGACGTGACGCAACCCACAAAACCGGAAACAGAGAGCGGCCTGGGCTAAGGGGGAACGCCGGCCAAAACGCCAACGAGCATGATGCGAAACATTTGCATTGTGGGGGAAAAAAGCCCAAAGAATCTAGTAGGCTGCCACCAAAAAAAAACAAAAAAACCTTCACAACTTATCTTGAAATGTGAGCAGACGTGAGATGCTTCTCAAAGTCTGATGATGTTCAGGCAGGTTTACTTGCACCCCCCCAACACACACACACACACACACACACACACAGCCAGGAAGGTCTGAAGCATGCCGCGTCCATCCGCGGGATGAGGTTGCGACATCAAGCGTAGATAAGCGTGTGATTGATGTGGGTGCCTTGCGACCCACGAGGTCGCCAACACGGAGAGACGCCCGTAAAAGTTTAGTGGCTGATAAAAATGAAGATAAAACCATCGGAGAATTGGCCAACAGGCGGAACTTTGGCACCTCACGCCGCACTCGAGAGGAGCGTCCCCGGGACATCCGACCTACTTGATCTCCGAGTCACATGACAGCGCCGGAGAGCCAACGAAACACTTTGTTGTCGCCACTCGGCCCGCGCGTTCAAACATCGTGGACAAGACACGCCGCCGACACGCTGCGGGCTGCTGAAGTCCACATGCTGTCCGGTGTGCACGTCCAAGTCAAACACACACAAGAGCCCCCAACTCATGTGACACACTAGCGCCGACTACTGGCCGGCCGCCACATTGCACCCAGCCATGCCCTTCCATTTGTTGGATTCCTTTTTCCTTCCCTGGAATTGCCTCATTGAAACCGTGTCTTTAGGTTGGCCTGGCCTCTTTTGCAATGGAACATCCATCCATTGCAAAAGATAGCCATATGCTCTATTAAATTTAAGTCGAGGCTTAAAAAAAACCCTGAGATTTTTCTCAGGTTCAGGTTTTCACCTTTAAAATTGACAAAAACCTGGCTTCACACTATTAAAGACATTTTTATATATATTTGTTCATTTATCTGAGTTGTTATTTTTACCTATATGCTTCCTCCCACAATTCTTATGCACCAAACCCACTTTACATTACATTAAATTCAGTAAAACATTTTTTTTTTTTTGGGGGGGGGGGGGTCATTTTCAAATTCAAATTTTGCTTACAACTGACTACACGCACACACTTTGAATACGACCATTTATTAATTTGTAAACGAAAATGTAAATCGCAATGTGGAAAATGTAAGGGCATAAACATCCGTTTTATTTTGAAAGTCAGTGCGCTTAAACGGAAGTCAGGCGTGTATGCGGCGGAGTAATTAAGACAGGTGAGACAGTTCAGTTCAGGTACTCGGAAGTGAGACACTTGACGACCTGCTGAGATATCAATATCTCAAGATAGTCCTGTTCATGATAAACATTCACATCGACACTTTGTTTGTCACTAAAGCTCTTGTGAGCAGCGGGAAGGTTCGAGGGCGCCACCGAACATATCGCTAATTGAAGTGAAAGGACAATTAGCTTAGCCTAGCTTAGCTTAGTGAAGCTAACAGCCCAAAAGTGCAACGCTGTCAAACTTTTTTTTTTCTTTCTTTCTTTCTTTTTTTTTTAACATCAATCAACTTCCAGTAGCAAGATTAAGGGTTAACTGGACCGAAGGGACCACAGTGGATAAACAACTTGAAGGTAAAAACAATCTTCCCCCCCTTAATTTTATTTACCAAGTGCCAACGTTGTTTTTTTATTTATTTATTTTTTAACAGAACCTATGTCGACAAATGGTAAAAGTACAAAGGTAAATAATTGAAGGAGCTGTGCAAACATATTCAACGTTTACTGGTTTAATGTCTCCATCTAAAGTCCCTGGACTGGGTGGACTCAGTGGGGGGCGGGAAGATGATGGCTAAGCTGTCATCAATGCTGGACAACTCCCACCCGGCCCACCTCTTCCAGGGCACTCGGACAGCACTCCACGGCTCCTTCGGTGACAGACTGTTACACCCTGGCTGTGCAAAGGAGAGATTGCGCCGCTCCTTCTTGCCCGCCGCTGTCAGACTGTTGAACGAGAACATTGGGTAGTCTCTATCCTCTGGCGGACATTCGTGCAATTGTGCAGTCCTGCACCTGATCTTATATCGCGCAATACTCAACATACCCCACTACTGTAGTTGTATCCAATGCTGTACTTTATATTTCACTGCAGCACTGTTAGCTATTTTTCCTCTGTACTATGAACAGGCTATAGGAGTGTTTCTTCATACTGTCTATTTGGATGTATGGAAGTGTGCGTATATACATGGGTATAAGTATATTTACAAAGGTTTGTTTCAGAATGTTTGCTGCTAATGTTGTACATTAACGGCTACGTGATGCCGCCGTCTCTGTGTGACCGCTGTGATCTTTGCTGCTGTAACGCTGAAAATGTCCCCATTGTGGGATCAATAAAGGCCGCCGCCTTCTTTTAGGTGGAAAAGCACTATACAAGTGAAAGACCATTTCTTCTTCTTAAAAGTGCCCAACTGTTTTGAACGCAACTTTATTTTGGAATCAAAGGACTCAGCACAGTAGTCGTGAATTCTGTTTTTGTTTTTTTTTTCCAACATCATTTATGCAAGCAGAAGTAGCCCATACACAGCTGTCCTCAGAATGACATTATTTGTTCAGACTTTTGATTTGAACGCAAACGACTCCAGCACATGACTTGCGCTCACCGGGACTGTCTGGCGGCTTTGTCGAGTTCTTCCCAATGACGTGATTTTGCTCTCGGAGAACGCTGAAAATAGAGGGTGCCCGGAAGTGTGGGTGTGCTTTTTGTGACTGCAGCAGCAGCAGCATCATTCTCACGGCCAGGCCAGCAGGGCTTTTCCTGGCCCAAACGGAGACATCGGGCCAGGAATGCGTCTCGCGGCTTGGCTTGCCTTACGGGAGGGAGGCAAGCTTGCCACAGGAAGTGGGACGCATAGCACAACTTAAAAAGATATATATGAGAAGAAGACAAAAAGGCAGCACGTATAGTGCGTTGCAGCTGCCGAGAGGGCCAGCAGATGGCGCCATTACTCAGTGTTTTTGTGTGCTCAAAGCTGTTGCGCTTGTCTTGGTGTGGCTTGTTTTGGACGTGTCCTCACTTAGTGCCTTGTTTGTTCTGTGACTGCCAGGCGACCAATCCGGTGTGGTCTGCCTGGAGACTGGCCCTGAGCAGCATCCAGACTCCAAAAAGGGAGGCATGCGCCTTCTGCAGAAGCTTCCAGCAACAGCGGCAAGAGTGACGGTGAGCCTGACCACTTCCTCCTTTCAACCAAGTCCATTGGACTTAATTGCTCAGGGGCATTTGTTTTTCCTTTTTTATTTTGAGCAGCTTCTGCAATTCAAAGCGTATCTCTGCTGACGTGCCCTGCTTCCACTAACAACATGGCTTGTTGACAGCGTAGTGACTTTTGCCATCTTGTTTTTGCTCTTTCATAGTTGAGGTGTCACAAAATCAAAAACTTTTTACGTCAGAGTTGCTCTTCCACTTGACTTGTCTTTTCACCAAAAGCTTGTTTTTGCTGCTTTCGGGTCCGTTTTTGGTGAAACCAACCAAGGTTCTACCGCTGATTACTAAAGAATGGGGGAAGCTGTCGCTTAACGGTTTCATGTATATACTGACTCGTCGGGTGCAGCTATCATTTTTGTCCACTTGGCGTTGCCGTCTTGGCATTGTCTACCGCCAGATGTACTCCTGTACAAGTGTGTGCGTGTGCCTTTCAGTGTTGCCACAATTACCTTGAAAGAGTAACTTATTTACTTTACTCATTACTTGCTTTTAAAAGTAACTAGGTTAGATTTCAATTTCTTACTTTCTCTGTGCATTTCATTGAACATAGGCTTCTTGTTTTTATAAATCATAATAATAATAATAGAAAAAAACAACCTCTTTTTACACGTGACTTAATACGAATCCATTGTTTATTCTTTCGTCTTTTTGGAGCCGACACGTTGAACTGGTGACACTGTCATGGTAGAAGGCATCATTTGCTATGTACATTGCTGATAAATGCAAGTAGCAAAATTCAGGCAGCTCAGCTGTGCTTCACGCAATCAGTGTGTGACGATTCCAACTCTTTCTCCAAATTTGATGCTGTTTTTTTTTTTGTAAGCTAACACAGCAAAAGACGAGCGTCTCGACTTTGTTCATCGTT
Source organism: Filicampus tigris (assembly GCF_054856515.1). Lineage (NCBI taxonomy): Eukaryota > Metazoa > Chordata > Actinopteri > Syngnathiformes > Syngnathidae > Filicampus > Filicampus tigris. The sequence goes on along the minus strand of NC_141227.1, from coordinate 24,731,545 downwards.
GTACGCATGCGACGTCAACGTGCTGAAAAGGGGACGCGAGGGCCTCCGCGACCTCATCCCATCATGCGTCACGCTTGAAGATGTCACTCGCTTCCTCTTCTCTCTTTTATGTTCCATCAAGTCCGGTTGGTTGTTTGCTGAGTGTGTCAAAGGGGGCGTTTGAGCTCCTTTCTTTTGTGCTTTCTTAACTCTGACCTGAGTTGCGCGTTCCAGACCGCGGTGCAATTTGGAGTTGCGTCTCGTGTGCCTGCTCTCAAGACGGACGCGTTGCAGTTGGCCAACTTTGTTTGGTCACAAAGTAGCACGCTAACGTTTTTCAATGGGAACTTTAAGACATGAGAGAGAGTGACGCCTCAGCGTACTAGTCGCACAAAACAGCTGTGGTTATTGAGTAGCGTGTTACTTTGTAACTTTGTGCTTTACTCGCATCACTGGTGCCTTGAAATATTGTCGTTTGTGTTTTCCATTCGCAAAGAGCAAAAATGGACACTCCGGGGCGTTGTGATGATGATGATGATGATGATGATGATAATGAGGAGGGGGAGGGGGAGGAGGCCGACGATGAAGGTGTCGGACAGGAAGCCCGGCTTTGGCAAAACGGCAGCCAATGATCCAAAACAACCGGGCGTCTGCGTTTGTTGTCATTGCGAAGCCTCGCTATTCCCGCCGGCGCTCGGCTGCGACCTCGCCGCCGTGCCGTCTTTCTCGCCGTTGGACAAAAGCGGAGTTCGCGAGCCCTGGCTGTTTAGATTGGCCCGCGCCGCGGGAATGCCGCCAGGACCTTCCCCTTCCCCTTCCCCTTCCCCTTCCCCTTCCCCTTCCCCTTCCCCTTCCCCTTCCCCTTCCCGACTGCGCTTCCTTCGGGAGAAGGGGCCCAATGACAAGTGCCAAGATGCAACTCATGCACAGCAAGTCTACCTCCGAGCTAGCGCATCCGTACCTTGTGTTCCTCGGAACGGGCCACCAATCTGCCGTGAAACGACTCCTCCCTGCCGTCGACCTGCAGTCCAAGTGCAACGTTGTGAGCGTAGGAAGGAAGACACGCGTGCCTGCAGGCCACCGCAGGTGCTCGCCCACGTCGGAAGGAGGACGGGCGGGCGGCCGGGCGGGCGGGCGAGAGAGAGACGCACGCACGCACGCGCCCGCCTCGGGTCTTCTGGCCAGAGCGCCGCGGCGGGCCCGGCCACGCCCGCGCGCTCCGCTCAGGCGGGAAGAAGTGAAAACACCTGCGAGAGGCGGAGAAATGAAGCACCTCCATCAGCCCCGCCAGAGTTCATGAATCAGCTGAACTCCTGAACCGCTCGCTGGAATGTGGCACGCAGACAAACCTCCCCGGAAAAATGCGTCCCGACAAGTCGCAGGCCCGACGTTTCAGCTCCATTTATTATACGCCGCCACGCCAGTTAGCTTCAGCTGCGAGCGGACCCTTATTTCTGAGCCCTCTTGTTGCCGTGGTAACCACCTGCCGGTGACACCATGTCACGGCGGCGATGTTTTTGCCTGGATCTGTCAATTGCGAGGAACCGCACATGAAGCCTTTGCAAGGAGTCCCTGCATTTCCACAACAATTGCTCCCAAAATGTCCACAACAGCAGTCACCGTGCCAGCAAGGATGTTTTCATGTTGTAGTGGACACATGGCAACATTCGCAGTGTGTGTGTGTGTGTGTGTGTGTGTGTGTGTGTGTGTGGGGGGGGGGGGGTCGGGGGTTGCCAACTCAAATGCTAATGATCCGTGTGACAAATTGCTCAACTGAGGGTCAAGAGGGATGCTCCCACATTGCTCGTGGCTGACCTGAAAGTACAGGGAATGCCGGCTTGCGCTTACCGCCGCCAAAGGAGCAATAAGACCACTTCTTCAATCCAAAGCGTGGCATAATTCTTTCCTCTACCCGCGCCGCGACGTATCAGGCCTGCTATACGCCTCACGGTAGATGGCGGCCCTTTCCCACAAGGAGAATGAGCAGGCAAACTTGTCTCAGCGAGACGTCGCCCCGGTCGGAGCGCAAGCAATATTTTGGGTTCCTGAGCCGCCGCGATTCCAACACGGAGAAAGGCCCTTGAGGGTAGCAGCGATGTGAAATTCCTTCCGCGCTCATTGACCTTTATTGCGCACCCTTTCCTGATGCGGATCTGGAGTTACTCTCTCTTAAAGGGAAGTCAACCCCCAAATTTTCTTTGCAATACTGTATGTTCTATGCGCCTCCACTCGTGTAAACACGGCATTCTGATGAATATCGCCTTTGTGTGGGATATGAGTTATGTAGCAAAGGGCTCAGGTCACAACCAAACACGGCTCACCTGTTTTCTGAAGCTGAGCCGTGGTTGGTTGTTACCTCAGCCCCGAGCAGCTGTGATGTCATTTTCGCTCGCCGGCAGTGACAAAATGGCCGCCCCGAGAGATGGACAAAAACGTCTGGATTTTGCTGCTTAGCCCACACTCCACAAAGGCAATATCCATCGGAATGCTTGGTTTCAACCAGTGGGGCTGCAGAAAATGTTCCCCTCTAAGTTCAATTTCCCATCCAAGACGGCTTTGGATTTTGTAGCATTGCATTTTAGTCCGACTTTGTGTCATGAAAACGGAGCTTCGGCTGTAAAGGTGCAACAATGAACCAGTTAATCATCAACCGATTATCAAGCAGCAAATGGATCAACCGCCGTTTTGATCATCGTTTATCGTTTAGATCTGTCGTGAATTCAAGTTGGGCTTCCCAGCACTAAACATTCACATTCGTTTGCGTATTTCTTTTCGGGCTAGCTGGTCTTTGTTTGGAATGGAAAGAGGACATTTGCTGACATCTCTTTTGACTTTGGCAAGCAATCATCACCATTGTTGACAATTTCCTCTCGTTATGGCTCAAGCCAGGCACTCTCCACCCGCAATCAATTTGTGCTTATGCATTTTCTGCACTCTCAATTTGAAATAATGTCCTCTTTTGGAAATTAAAATTGTTGCTAAGTCAGGTTCAGCGGTCAAAATAATTGTTTCTCCGAATGGTTGTTCTCATCGTAGTTAGCGTTACTCTTCCGCTGCGATTGTGGCCCGCGCGAGGTTGTGGCTTGGCTAAAGGTGGGAGGACATTTTTTGGGGCCTTCACAAACGTTTGCTCGCGGTTGATTGATTGTGTTTGCGCAACAAGAGGTTCACCTCAGGTAAGCGTCCAAAAGAGAACCGGATGCACGCGGAAGACGGCAACGATGCCCTTCGGCGCGCCTGCCGGGCGTGGCCTCCAAGGCAACCTCTGGAAGCCGCCAGCGCCAAGTCTTGGTCTTCGTCGGAGTGCGTCGGCGTGAGCGCCGACTGTCGGACGCAAGCCTTTGTTGAACTGAACTTGTTTGGGGCCCGAGACGCTCCGGGGAGGCGAGAGGTCACGTTCTGGTTCAAGGTCGCCTGTAAAAGGCCAAGGCGCGGCGGCGGCGGCCCTCGGCTCTTCGGCCCGGAATGCTGACATAACAGATGTTGTCTGACGAAGCCGATAATTATGGGCTGTACAGCTGTGTGGCCCGGCTGGCTCTTCTTCTTCCTCCTCCCTCCCTCCCTCCCTCCTCCTCCTCTTCCTCCTTTCGCCTCTGGCGCTGCTCTGACTTCACTTGCTAACCTTGGAAATCACTTTTGCTTCTGATGTACACCTGAGACAACAACTGCACATTCCACTCAGAAGCTACTTGCCTGTCAATAACCTGACACATATCTGCCGCCAATCGACATTTGACCTAGCTCCTCCACCTTCCGTTATTCCTCCACTAACATGCCGCCGACCTGCCGGAGACATGGCGCTTTTCCGGCCCCAGGCAGGCCACCAACCGACACCGAATCTACCACTACCTCCCATTTTTTGTTTCTACTCACATGCCACCAATCTGCCAAAGAGCCAGCCTCCACTCTGCCGCTCCCTGACTGGAAACGACCTCTACCCGCCACCAATCTGCCAGTGAGGTACCACCAGGGAAATTCCGCTCATCTGCAACTCATTCGCTGCGGAACGACCTCCATCTGCAACAAGTCGCCCACTAACCTGCCATCGAACCGCCTGGCAGTATGACCTCCAGTCTGTCATGGACCTGCCATCCACTGCCACTTAGGAAACCTGCCGCAAATTTGTTGCCAGCCTGTACGATTAACGACACGCTACTAGTCGGCCTTCATGTTTGTTGCTGTAGGGCGAGTGGTTTTAATGTTTGACGCGTGCTGAGGTAAACACACGGCCCTTTTCCGGAGGAATGCCGGCGTGCGGGCCGCTTAACTGTCGCTCGGGGAACATTTTTAGACCACCGAGAGGCAAAAGTAAACAACGTAACTCAACGTAAACAAACGAGAGACTGGTGGTCAATGTCAGGGCGCGTGGACACAGGAGATGAGACCGCTCGCCATCAATAGCAGACGCGGGTGCACACACACGAAGAAAAGAAGCGCCCAACAAGCACCTCCGGCCAACATTTGGATGTGCGCGCTGCTTCAGGACAGACAAACAACAGGCTGGGCACCGGTGCAACTCCGTCAAGCAAACTTGGTAGCCCCGCCTGGCCAGGAATCAAAAGCAGAACCTGTGGCCCGCGAGGCGGACGTGGCGCCCGCCGGGTCGCCGTCGCACGATTCTTCCGCACAGAAACTTTGTCTCGTCAGTTGCGTAATGTGGCACTCGCGGGCCGTTGTTGCTCCCTCGACCGTTCCCAGGCCGACCCCCCCCCCATCGGCTGACCGCCCACTGACCCCGTTGGCCCGGTGGCACTGTGCTGAACTCCCTCTTCAAAATGTCGCCAAGTTCACAGCGACTGAGAGTCCATCGGATAACGACCTTGGCACGGCCGACGGGCACCGACGCTCGCTTCGTTAGGCCTGCCCGCATGCCTGCCTCGCGCGCGCGCGCACGAGCACGCATACACGCAGCACACTCATCACACGCAGACTTTTGCGTTCCAAAGCGTGTACGTGTGTGTGCACATAAAGACCAAAAAAAGTCAGATGGCAAAAACATTGTAATTGTTGATTGACAACTTCTACACAATCTACACGCACACGCACGCGAGGAAACAAGCGAGTGGCGAAAGTCCAGAAAGTGCTAACTCCTTCTGTGGATTCATCGCATCATCATCATCGTCGTCGTCGTCGTCGTCGTCGTCGTCGTCATCATCATCGTCCTCACGAGTTCATTTCACAGCATCCTCGTGGTGGTTTTATGAGCCACCCAAAGTCTCTCTACACACAAGCGCATGAGAAGCGCCGCTTTTTTCAACTGGCGCTTCATCAGGCGCACACGCACAGCCACTTGCTGCCCACTTTATTAGGCACACCTGTGGAAGAAGCCGCTTCCTTCTGCTCACTCGTGCGTGGAAATGCGCCCGATGGCGCCTGCGAGCGTGTAGCGAGCGAGCGAGCGAGCGAACGCGTCGCTACTGGATGTGAAGGTGTGTTCGTAACAAGCGTGAACGTGCGTCACGCCGGGGCGCGCTGAGATCAGGCGTGAACGTGTCGCTAGCCGGGGTGTCGGGCGATCAGGTGTGAACGTGAGGTCTGAATGTGTACGATCAAGCGTTAAGCGCCCATGTCATCGGGTGCAGCGACGTCACACGGACGTCAGCTGGTTGATACAACGCGGGCGGGCCGATGCGCACTGACAGCAATGAGGCGAGGATTAGGTGTGAATCTCGATTGACGTCAGGTGTGAACGCGAGTTGGGTTGAGGTGTGACTACGTGTGTTGATTGTATTGCATTGCCAACGTTTTGCCCTTCATCTGTCTGATCAGATATCAGCTGCGAGTTCATTTGTGAACGGGTTCACACTGGTGTGAATTGACATCAGACATTTGTCATGATCAGGCCTGAATGCGTGTTGAGGTCAGGTGGGAAATTGTTGCGAATGGTCTTGATTATTGATGACCTGGTGCGATTGTGTGACGAGGTGTTCACCACTATTGACGTCATCACATGAGAAATTGTGTTTATCGGGAGTGTTGCGTTGACTTGTGAAAGTGTTGGTGTTCAATTCAGGTGTGAAGGTGGTCATTATCAGATGCGAATGTGGATTCACAACAGGTGCGAATGTGGATTGAGTTGCCGTGCGAAAGCGTGGACGTGATGTTCAATTGTGGTGTGAATGTGGATTGGCATCCGCTATGAACGTGGTCCTTCCCAGTTGAGTTCAATTGTGAATATGTTTTTTCATATGGTATCAGGTGTCCGTTCGGTGTGAACGCGTGTTCCCAGGAAGGAATGGGTTCGTATGAGGCAGGAATGCAGCTTGAATGTCAGGTGACAATGTCGCGGGAGGGGAATGGTTCCGCACGAGTCTGTAGTTGTCGCAGTTCCGAGTCTGAGAAGGTCCCGAGAAGCGGAACCTGCCTCCTGGTACGTGCGATGACGTGCTGCGGACACTCAGCGTGTCAGCAGCTCACCGCACACAAACACAGGGAGGGCCGCCGCCGCCGCCGCCGCCGCCGCCGCCGCGCGGGTCTTTCAGGCCGGTCAGCCTTAACCGAGTGGCTGGATTCGCGTGAAGCGCACGTGCAGTCCGTCCACGGGGTGCACGATGGGCACCGTCTGCATTTTGGGCAAGTCCCGGGTGGCCAGGGTCCATTTGCAAGTCGCCACCAGTTCCACAGCCAGAGTCTTTAGGACCATCTGAGCCAGTTCTTTGCCCACGCAGCTCCGCACGCCGCCGCCAAAGGGCACGTAGCTGAAGCGGGATGAGCGGTTTTCCTCGCGGTCCGGCCCGAAGCGGTCCGGATCAAAGAGTTCTGGGGCTTGGAAGACGGCGGCGGTCTCGTGCGTGTCTCTGATGCTGTACATGACACTCCAGCCTTTGGGGACCTGGTAGCCCTGAGAACACAAGCACATACTGAGAACCTGACGTTACCGCCGCAGCCGCAGACAGTGATTTGGTGCGAATGTTTGACCTTCAACCTTTGGCACTAGTGAGTGGAAAGAAAGCAAAAGGATACGGCTATGCCGCGAGCTACCGTAGCCACGGACAAGCACGACAAGTTTTGCGAGCCAAAGGTGCTGGCTGATAAATGTTGATCCATCCGTTTACTTCTCCGGGGGTCTGGTCGCGGGAGTAGCCCAGACTTCCCTCCCCTCAGCCTCTTCACCCAGCTCTTCCAGGGCTGATCCGCAGGCGTTCATTCGCAGGCTAGCCGGGAGACACGGCCCCTCCGGCGCGACGCGCATAATTTTCAGGGCCTCCTCGTGGCGGATCGTTCCCAGGACACTTCACTAGCGAGGCGCCCAGGGGGCATCCCGAGCAGATCGTGGCCACTTTGAACGCATTTAGCGGCCCCGGGCGCTCCTGCGTTATGCGTGGCCAGCTTTGCAACCGGTCTTCGGGCGAGACGGTTCACATATGTCACCGTGACATGGCGTTGTCTGGCGGGGTGCGCTGTCCGTTGTTGAGACGTCGGAGGTATTTTTGGTGGAAATGAATGCTTCGTTTGCCTTGAGCCAAGTGTAAGCCCGACTTGTACCAAAGAACGGTTTATCAGTCCAATGCAGTTTATTGTAATAAAGGTCAATTCATTGCGTGTTTGTTGAAAACCTTGAAAAGAATAATCACAAATCACACACTCCTGATGCTGCGTCATCAGTAGGTAGATGAGGTACAGTGTGAAGCGCTTTGAGTACCAAAGGTAGAAAAGTGACATCCTGTTTACCATTTAATTGTGTTCATAATATGGAGGAGGGTGGGGGGAGCGGTTTGATATATCCCCGCCCCCCCAATTGTTAAGCCCTACTTGACTGCCACTGTCAACGTACCGCAAGTACAGTAAAGCCTCCGGTTCGAAAGGGCACGACAACTTCCCAATTTTCCTAACTTCCGCGCCGTCAAAGTCGCGGCTCGAGGAGCACGCTACCGACTGAACGGGACAAAAATAGCAGTCGCTTGGCCCTTTATGACACTTCGGAGTTGCCAATTCTGACGAAAAAGTAACACAGGAGAGTAGAGTTCCACTAAAAGATATAAACTCATTTCACTTTTTTGCACTGAGTCTTTCTTTGGAAAAAAACTGCAAGAGGAAACTTGTCGTCCCTTGCGGCTTTTCTCCTTTTGACAGCAGCTTTTTCTTAACTCCAGCCCAATTACCGGGCCGGGTCGGGCCTTGCTAGTTCAGGCTTTAGAGAGATGAGCTTGAGTGAGCAGACATAATGACATTTGTGCACTACAGACCAGTTCTACCCTGAGAAAGACCAGCACCAATGGCCTCATGCGGGACCACAATAGTCTTCTGGATAATTCCTCTGAAATCTTTTTCATCTTCACAAAGCCTCCTGCGCAAATTGGGGCCACGGTGGGGGCGGCTGAGGGGCATTTAAGGATGAGGAGGCCACGGTGGGGCCTTCTCAAAGAACGCCACAATCTGCATGTCAACACGTCGCTGCTAATTTGCGGCTGCTGCCAAACGGATTTGGTAGATTCAGGTTCGCCTTGCAGTTATGAGATCTGATCCTAAGATCCTGCCCCGTTTAGGGATATGGACTTCTGTTATGGCCGGATGGATGGTTACTTACGTCCAGCTCAAAGGTCTGCAGGGCGGTTCGGTACCCTCCGGAAACTGGCGGCAGGAAGCGCAGAACCTCTTTGATGACACAATCCAAGTAGCGCAGCCGGCTCAGCTTGTCCAGGCTCAAGTTCGCCCGAGGACCTTCGCCTTTGCCAGCGTCTCCGGTGCTCGTGAGGCCTTCGGAGTCCAGCTCGGCTCGAAGGCGTCGGACCACGGCCGGGTGGCAGAGGAGCTGCAGCAGCAGAGACGTTGACGCGCTGGCCGTGGTGTAGTGAGCGGCGAAGATCAACTCCACGGCCGTTTCCTGCAAGGTCGGCCAGAAAACATGCTGACGTCAACTCCTTCAGTGGTTCTACCGGAGATCCTCTCAGGTGCTTGCATTGGATGGAGCTCTCTGCCAACTGAAAGAAGTCTCATGGCCAATGGTCACTTTTAGTTCTAAGCCTCCACTTTGGAGAAGGCCCTCACCCACGGATCTGAGACCGCGGGCCGGCTGAAGTCCTCGTTCGGACCTTAACAGCAATTGAGGTGTCTTACGCACTGCACCCTCTGCAATGCTCACTTGTGCCACACGCTAGCGTCCGACCCGAGTAGTGCTGAGGCCAGGCGAGGAGCCGAGCGGAGCGCAGCGGAGCCGAGCGCAGCCGAGCGCAGCGCAGCGCAGCGGGGGCGGGTACCTTGAGCTCCTGGGTGCTGAGGTTGTGGCCGTGCTCCTTGGCGCTAGACAACATGTAGTCAAAGGCGTCCAGATGTTCATGGTGGTGCTGCTGCTCCATCTTCTCCGCGATGATTTTCTCCATGTTGGCGTGCAGGATCTCTCTGGCTTTGATCCCCTGCCAGGAACAACAAGACTGCTGAGCTGCAAAGCAAGTGAACGCTGGACATGTCGAAAGGGGAACGTGGAAGGAAGGAGCCAAAATCGAAGAACAAAACATTCCAATTTGAACTCTGATCAAAATACACAACGAAAAACGGCCCGCGGGACTGATTTAGGTTTAAGTCACTCCTTCAATTTCACGGCAAATCTCACGGCTCCTACGGACCGCCCCTCCCCCGAATCGGTCTGCTAAATTGACATTCCTCTGCAGTAAACTCAAAGTCGGTTCCGTTGCTCGTCTTTCCGCGGCGAGCTGAAGACAGGACCCCGAAATGAAAAAGAAGTCATTTCTTGATTTGATTTCCACTCCCCGATTGAAAGCGAAAAGAAGGAAATGCTACACAGATGGTACGCGGACCTTTCGAAGGCCGCTGAGCGGCGCGTCCACGGGAAGCGAGAAGAGGTTGTCCATCAGCTGCTCGAAGATGGCGCCCAGGTAGACCACTCGCTCCTCGTCCAGCTGCAGACCCAGCAGCACGCGCGCGGCGATGCGGAACGTCATCAGCTTGGCGGCGGCGTACACGTCCACGGCGTCGGGCCGCGCGCACCACTCGGCCACTTGGCGGCGCACGACGTCCTGCAGGCGCGGCAGGTACGACTCCAGGGCGCCTCTGCTGAACACTTTAGCCAGCACCTGGACATACGCACCGAGTCACGGCGGCAGCTCCCCACACACTTAAGTGGCAGCAGGTTGCCCGTATTGGCTTTGAGGATCCAACCCCAGCGTGCGTTGACTTACGTCCGGACGCTAGAGCTCCTCCAAACGATTATGGTCAAATAAACGCTTCAGCGTTTGGAATCGGGTCCTGCTAAAGATCCAATCTCGCGTTTTGCTTGACGAGCGCTCGTGTTTCTCTTGGAAATGGCGCACGCGCGTCAGATTCGGCCAGCGTGCGTCAGCTTGTCGGCACAACCGAACGCTGTCAGAGAAAGGGTGTTGTCGGGGTCCGTTTTTGTTCTCCAAGGTCCGATGTTTCGCGATGCGCGCTGTGGGCTTCGCAGCTGAAGCGCGCGGTGCAAATAAAGGTCAAGGGTACAAAATGGTCCATACGCTCAAAGGGAGCGCCGAGCGCCTCCTCTGTGTTGCGAGGGTTCGTCACTAGCGCGATTTCAACCCCGAGCCCGGCGCAAGTGAGGTCAGTACAAGGCCAAAGTCATCAGGCAAACGTTTCTCATCCCAGGACTGACTGGACAGGACACGTTTTTGTCACCTCGGGCGCTGGTTTTCCGACAAAGGGTACAAATATGCGGCCGAAGGGTACGCGTCGTCGGGGTCCCGCTATGCGCTGGCCCACTGACGAGGCGTGAAGGCACACATTTCGCAGCCTTTTTCTGACAGTGTGCGATGACTTGCCGAAGCCGGGCGAAGACTTGACTCCGCCTGAATTGCTTGATTTTTGTCCCACGAACTCTGGCCTTGCTCGAAAGGCTCGAAAGGCTCGAAAGGCTTAAGACCCGAGACACCCTTGCGACTTGCAAAGTGGCCGTACCTTCCTCTTGCTCTTGTGGGCGTCGCCGGTGGAGTTGACCAGCGTGTTGGGTCCCAGGATGATGCGCGTGCTCCGCGGCCATTGCGTGCACACCAGGCTGTGCTCGCCCATCAGGATCTTGCGGATGTTCTCCGCGCCCGTCACCCGGATGACGGGTTTGCCCAGGAGGTGCGTCTTGAACACGTTGCCGTGACGCCGCCTGCGACAGATGTGGAAGTCGGAGCCCTGCGGACCGGCCGGCCATCAGACGCTGCCCGGACGTTCAAGAAAGCCCTCCCGCCAATGGCCAAAAACTCTGCCCCAAAAATGTTTCCAATTGTCTACGTTCATGTTTTGGGTCGACTTCCCCTTTAACTTCCACTCACGACCCAGGCTAAACATACAAACATCTCAGGGGGGCTTTTCATCTTGGGATTTAGCATTTTGCAAGACCGTTACAAATACTTTGGTGCGCCCACCTTGGCCACCGAGAGGCGGTATAATACAGTCACGCCGACGCAAAGAAAGCGCAAACTCTGTCCCAATAGTTGAAAGCGACCGTTTTTTTTGCCCCCCGCATAAATTGACGATATTTCGCTTCCCGGTTTAGCCCGGAACATTAGACGTTAGAGAATGGGGCCAAATGTTGACCGTTGTTTTCCAAAGTTAAAGCGGTGTTTGCGGATGTCTTATTTGGAAAAACACAACAGACGGACAGAAAAAGGCGGGCGCTCACCTGGACCAGCCAGTGCAGGGTCTCCCCGACCAGAGGCCACCCCATGGAGCCTTGGGGCAGGGGCAGCGGGTTTCGGGGGTCCCTGGTCAGCCTCCATCGGAAGCTCCACAGCAGACGCGTGAGCGCCAGCGCCAGCAGCGCGCACAGCGGCCACGTCAAGGCGCCCGTCAGCGCCCGCACGTGGGCCAAGTGCCAAGCCTGGAACATGTCCTCCTCCTCCTCCTCCTCCTCCTCCTCCTCGTCCCACCCGACGCACGGGGGAGCGCCCGCACGCACGCGCCTCACACTCGCAGCGCAAAGCTCTTGGCTTCTTTGCTTCTTTGCTTCTTCGCTTCTTCGCTCGGTCAGCCGGGGGCTCCGAGGCGCCTGCGCGCACGCACGCCGACAGGAGACGTACTTAATGCAAGTAGACAAAAGAGTTTGCAAAATCCGAGGTACTCATTTGACTCCTCCACAAAAAAACATTGTACCGCCAATTGTATGGGTCATTTTCAGATATTTGATGAGTAACGACCGCACTGAATTTCCATTTGAAAATCAATTCATTCCACTGGTAGGAGCATTTGAATTCTAGGTGGTTGTTCCCATTCAAACGGGAATCATGGTTTGGTTTCTTAGAAAATAAACGAATGTTTTTCAAACGTTTGTGAGCAAAAGCGTGACCCCAAATGAAGTTTCATGTTCTCTGCAAATTCCATTTTCGGATGCGTAGTAGGGTTCTGCCACATGCGCGCGTCTTAGTCACTCAAGCCGTCTTGAACGTTTATGCCAGCGAAGGGAGCCCCTGATGTTGTCGCAATGCACCAGAGGCCCGCCATTTTGCTCTCCGCTATTGTGCCGACGCGGAGCGCCGGGCCGCGGCAGCCGCTTCGCGCCGGCACAATAGCGGAGAGCAAAATGGCGGGCATTTATTCCCGAGCCACGAATTTGTGGAGGTGTGATGGATGCGCTCGTGTAGGGCCACTCACGCGTGGGCCTTCTGCGAAACGCTCAGGCGCTTGTTGATGCCTTCTGCTGCCGTTTCGAATTTGAAATGGAAACTTTTTGAATTCTAGATTTCTAGTGTGACCTTTTCAGCATGGGAGACATTTACACATTTTGTATCCCCAAGGTGGCATCAAGGAAATAAAAAAGCCAAATGGATTTACTGTTACTGATCAAATGATATGAAAATGACCCAAATACAATTTGCACTTTGGTAACTTTGGAGTAAGAGGAACCTGAAATTAGCTCATGGTGTTAACAGACAAAAACTTCACCTTACTTTGTTTTTTTACTTTTTTCGTCAGACATCAAGGATGGGGAATACCTCATTTCTCCATAGTCCACAGTAGCGCCAGTTAAATGCAGCTGAACAGTTGTTCTTAAAAATCCACACAACAAAACAAACGATGGTGACGGTGGAGCGTGACGAGTGAATGATGAGTGCATAGAAGGATTTTTGATGGACCTTTTACTTCTCTGAAAAATAGCTTCAGTAAAATACAGCTTTTTCAATCCAACTTTCTTAAAAATACACGCACACAAACTTGCGATTTTTAGTGGCTTTTAAGTGACTTTGACGAGCTGCTCCAAAATGCCGAGATGGTGACGAGGGAGTCGCAGTGAGGCCGCTTGCAATCGTTCGCTCATTCCCAACTCCCTCACAGGATGGTGTGTGTGTGGACGTTACTATCCATAGGTCCAATCGATAAAAAGTTCAACACAACTGTAGTGTTTTTCTTGCCCCCCCCCCCCCCCCCCAAAAAAAAACCCAAAACAATTTTCCGAGTGTTTTTTAGTGAACTGTGTAGTCTACTAGATTTAAAAAAAGTAATGCAAGAAGTTCAATAAAACTGAACCGTTCGTCCAAAAATCCCATTGTAGTGGATTTTTTTTTTTTTTTTTTGTCAACTCTATATTCCACTAGCGAAACACCACTGCGTTCACACTCGTTCCAAACTCGGGAATGTCCATATCAAATATAAAAAGTGAAATGCAACTGAAAATTCCCCCCCAAAATGTAGTGGATTTTTTTTGTTCCAGAAAATGATGTTGTCTCCGATCTCGAAATTGCTATAAAAAGTCCAATGCAACTGTTCTTCTTCAAATTGACCCACGACAAAAAAGTGTGCATGCAGTCCGCCATCGCAGAAGTAGCATTCAGAGTGGTTCTGTAGTCGAGCAAGTGCGCTCAAATGCAGGCAGACCTTGAAATGATTTTGTTGCCGCAATTTGCAGAAGAGCGCTGCAGTTGTTTGCTACTTTGAGAGGACGACTGATTTGGCCTGCGCCTAAATGTGTACTCTTCTGCAAAGGTTGAGCAGCAGAGCATAACCAGCCAATTTGGACAAGTGTCGGCGAGTCCAAAGTGGCCGCATGCGGCAAAAGAAACGCGCGAGTGCAGCAAGCCGCCGAGGCAGGCCGACTCGGCAAGTCCACCGCAGCCGACAAGAAAGACACGGTTTGCGCCTGAGCGTCTCTTGGCTCACATCGGGCCCCCTGCGGCGAGCACGCGCCGCAGGCGTCAAGACGACGCGTGCGCGTGCGCGTGCGCGCACAGGAAGCGGATGGATGCGCCCCCGCCGCGTCGCCGTCAACTATTCCAAAACGTTTTGCGCCGTCTTGTCCGTCACCTGAGGAGCAACTTCGGGGGGTCTCGGCTCACCCCCTCACTGCCCCACCGTAGGCGCGCGTATCAAGTGCGGCGACGGCGGCGGCGGCGGCGAGTGCGTGCGAGTGCGTGCGAGTGCGTGCGAGTGCGTGCGAGTGCGTGCGAGTGCGTGCGAGTGCGTGCGCGTGCTCACCTCCTCCGTGCTCAAGTCGAGTGTGAAGTTGAAGCGGCGAGAGACGTGACGGACGGACGGACGGCACGGCGCGGCGCGCCTTTTTATTGGCGACCCACCTTCGCCAGTGACGTCACCGCCGATATGTTAAGCAGGCGCTGTGCACGCGCCGTGCACGCGCCGCGCGTGACAAAAAGGGCGCAACGGACAGGACTGAGCGAGGCAAAGTTTCTCACTTGATGGACGACAGATCGATTTGGAATCGTCATGACGGCACGTGCCTCATCCTCCTCGTCGTCATGCAGCGGTAGGAAGTAACGAAGCACGTCACTTGCGCTCCCTGCGGGTGAAAAGAAACTTGACTTGTTCAAAATGGCCTCGTTGCAGATGGCGATGAGCCTGCTCGTCTTTCTGCTTGTATCCCGTCTTGTTTGTGCTGATTTCTCAGTTGTGTCATAACACGCCAGTCAAGCCACACTTCAACTCGCAGCAGTGCGAGAATTGGATGCTCGCGTTTTTTTTTCTTTTTTTTTTCCTTTAACATAGCAAATTGTCCAAAGTATCGGATGGTGACTCCATATCGGCAGGTATACTTCAAATCAACTCAAATAGACTCGGGTGGCAAAAAGCCTGATTGTAAAATCTCCCGATTTCTCTCCTCCTACTGAAGCGCTTTTGCTGCTACCCTCTGTCATGGTCGTCTTCAACCTGGGAATCCGTTTGAGGTCACGTGATCGCACGGGACGGACCTCAAGCGCACCTGGATGACATCACGCATCAGAGCCCACGTGCGGTGACCTTTGACCTGTCAGCTCCGCCAGCGTGCGCGTGAGTAGAAAGTTGCAATGTCAACACAGGATGATGCGCGTCGACTGTCGGCCTCAGGTGCCGTCGTGCGCACAAGTGATTCTAGACTGCCATGGCACCCCAGGCAAGAAGGACTATGGAGACCCTCCCCCCCCCCCCAAAAAAGAAAAAGAGCCAGTACGATGGATAAAGCAAAATCTCTTTCACTGACTCCCTGCCGTATGACACGACTAGCAAGGAACCTGCCCTGACATACAAGTTGACTTTATCCTGTGACCACACTTGTAACTCAAAAGGCCGGCATCCCTAATTGTAAAAGCGAAGTCCAAATGTCGTCATGTGTTTTGAACGATGGCGACCGGCACCGTCCTTTCTGAAAAGGTGGGCCGATTACGCCATTCGGTGAAATGTCCCGAATGAATGCAATTGATTGCGCATGCCGCTCCTTGCCATGCGCCCGTTGACTTTCTTCAAGTCAAGTTATTCTTTGCAGGACAACGTTTTGCTCTTGCTTGAGTCTTTATCCTTGTAAAGTTTCACCAGTCTTACGCAAGGACAATTTTGGGCTCCCCTAGCCGCAACTCCCGTACAATCGGTGGCGACAGATGCCAAGACGGCAAACGCTCGTGGCCTTGCAATTCAACACGATTCACCTCCTGGCCATCGGGGGCGCCAGTGCGTTGGTATGCCTACGTGTTTGTATACCACCAAAGCCCCCAACCCCCGTTGAAAAAACAGCGTTGACAAGTATGCTCGTCAATGACAGTGAGTGACTTTTTACAAGGGGCAGCCCCAACCGATGCGGAGTCAGTCGGCCAAGTCGACACCGGAGAACACGCTGGATGGCTGGCTGGAGGAATGGATGGCTGGATGGATGGATGGCTGGATGGATGGATGGACGGACGGACGGACGGACGCTTCCTCCTTGACAAGACTCCTTCCCCAACGTTTGGCGGGCTCGGCTCAACGGGATGTCGGGATCTGTCAACGGCGTCCTCTGCGCCTCTTGACCCGTCTGACTTCCTGCCGCCAGTCAGCCGCGGGTGGGGGTGGGAGGGGGCGCTCGTCAATTTGCGGCGGAAGCGGCGGGCGGGATCCCTTCCGGAAGCTCCGCATTCCGCGCGGCGGGAGAAAGCGGCGAGCCTGGCCGGCTCCCGGGAGACGACACGCGAGCCGGAGGAGGGGCCGCCGGGCGCCTGCTCGGCCACATTGCGGGCGAGGCCTGCTCGGGCCTTTATTTTGAAAGGCCGCTTGACTTG
Source organism: Filicampus tigris (assembly GCF_054856515.1). Lineage (NCBI taxonomy): Eukaryota > Metazoa > Chordata > Actinopteri > Syngnathiformes > Syngnathidae > Filicampus > Filicampus tigris. The sequence continues at coordinate 24,715,133 of NC_141227.1, read as the reverse complement.
CTGGGCCACGTTTTGCGCCTTGACGACTCATTATACAAGTACTCGCATGGAATGAAGACTTGCTAGTAAAGTACCGTGCTGCACTAGTAGCATAACTAGGCCCAACACGCACGCACGCAGAGTAGTAGACTCCTGGAACCTCCTAGTAGCACCAAAATGTCCGCTAGTTGCACTAGGAAAGCAATTCTGACCTCCCTTATAGGGTCCTCTAGCTTACTAGTCAGGTTTGTTGAACCATACTAGTGGGGCTACTAGCGGATGTTTTGCTGCTGCCAGCGGGATCCAGGAGGCTACTCCTGTAAAGGCCCTGATAGACCAAAGCGGCGTCGGAGGCGGCGAAGCGCGGTGGCGTCTTTAAGCGCCGTCCGTTGGGCGCGGCGGCCACCGTCGTCGTGTCGTAAGCCGTCTGTAAGCGTCTCGGGGGCCACAACGCACGTTGTGACATTCGCTCACTCTGATTGGCTGTTGGCTAGCAAATCAGCGCGGAAAAACAGCGAGCACGCCTCCGCTGCCTTCATCTTCTTCCGAGTACAAGAGCGAGGCTCGACAATTGTCAAAAGTATTTCACAGTCGCGCGTCAAGAACGCGAGGGTTTACTCGGCGTGGGAGTTCATCGGGACGGGAGCCGAGAACGGAGCCGAATGCATTGTGTACCTTGTTAGAATGCGCCCCCGGCCAGTAAGCCGAGGCGCGGCGCTCGGGCCCCTCGGGGCGTCCCCGAGCGGCGGCGCGCTTCCTTATCTTTCAGGCCGAGCCCCCCCGCGGCCGGATCATGTTGGGGCCCGGGCTCGGGGTCGCGACCCGGCGCCGGGAAGGCGCTGCCGTTGGCCTTCTCAAAGACGCGCTTGTTCCGGCAGCCGGGGAGCTTGGAGACTTCAGCTTTGACGAAGGCCGCCGCCGTGTCGCGGTCCTGATGCTGCTTCCGTGGCAACGGCCTCAACTTAAGCCGCGTCGTCGTCATCAAGATTGCAAACGGCGGCAAGTTCCAAAGCTCTCGTATTTTTGTCGCCATGGCCGATAAGGCGCGTGAAGTTTGCACGTTGTATTTTGCCGCAGCCGTGCAATATTTCACCAACGATTCCGTTGTTGAATCGAGTGATCGGATTTAAAAAAAGGACATTTGCATTGGTCAAGACGATAATGCGCATGTGAGGTGTAAGTCTTACTTTTGTCAACTTGGGGTCACCACCTTGAGTGACGCGGGTGTCGGCCGGTGAGCGCGTCCCCTTGGCTACTTCTTTTTTTTTTTTTTTGTACAATCTTCGTGTTGAGCCACTTGACGGCCGCTCATGTGTCAGCCTTCCTCTTTCTTCCCAAAAAGGCGCACTTTTGTGAAAGGGCGGAGATTTCATTTGAAGGCCATCGCGCTCATTTTTTGGGCGGAGGTCGTCGGCACGGCGACCGCACATGACGCGATCGCCCGGTCGTCTTTGTCACACGCCGACGCGCCTCACATACCTAAGGTGAGGAAATGACCTCTCACTGCCCACCTGAGTGCGCGCCAGTGTGTGTGTGTGTGTGTGCGCGCTTGCGTGTGCGTGCGCGCGCCAGTGTGTGTCGGGATCTCCGTGTTTACTCTAATGCAGGAGTAAACAAAGGAGAGAGGAAGTGTCCTTGAGGGGAAGGAAGAGCGTCCATATCGCCCTGAAGACACACACATGGACCACCTGTTGTGCACGCACGCACGCACGCACGCAGACAGACCCACCCCCACACACACAGTGGAGCGGGTGGCGTGGGATCAGTGGTGTTTCTACAATAATGACTATTTTGACTTAAGCTGATGTTAAACTTGAAATGTGCGTGTGTAAGCATATTGTGTCCGTCACAGAGGCACGACGCAGCCTTTCACGGTTTGCGACGTTTCCCAGAGCGGTTCTATAAATGATCCGTCCCCCGTCGCAGTTCGTCTCATCTTTCTACGCCAGCGTGGCGTAGTGACAGGCAGAGCGATGAAATGTTGTTCCACTAGGCGGCGGAAGGCGCAGTTGGCCCGCCTTCTTGTCGGCAGAATGCCGGCAACGTGTCCGTCCTGCTAAGACGAGGTCTTGAAAGTTTTGGGGACAGTTTTTGGTGGCGTTTTTGCGGCACGGCACAAACGCCGACACCCTCCTTGATTGAAGATCACTGTCTTCATTTTTGGGGGGTTAGGGCTGTGACAGATTGATAGCGTTTCAATTGTCAAAATGGCTCCGTTATGCGAGTGAGTTGAGCTTTTTGACGGAAGAAAGACAGAAAGCAAGAAAGAAGGAAAGAAAGAGAAAGCAAGCAAGCAAGCAAAGCGCCAAGTGAAGGTGGCCGGCCACAAAGTGAACAAAGCGAGCAGGTGTGCGTGTCTCTCGCCCTCTCATTCATCATCAGGTCCAGTCGGAAGCAAGCTGCCACCGTGACTTATCTGCGGCACGCCCACGCGCACACTTTGGCCCGCCAGTGCGTTCCAATCACTCGCTCGCTTCATGTTAACCCTTTGACCACCAACTGCAAAGCTTTTGCAGAGCTGGCCGCTTCCTTTCGGCCCTTCAGAGTCAGACACATCCGACCGAGGCTTTCCAAATGTCTGCCAAATGTCGACGGGTCGCAGTCGAGGCCGCTGTGGTCCGATGAAGCCGCTCGCCACGCACGCCTGCTCGCTCCTCTTTCAATTGCAGTTTGCGCGACTGTCTGCTTTTCAACGCTTCTTTTGGGCGGAACGACGTCCGTGCCGTAGACTTGAATTGAATCGATACTTGCAGCGAGTGGCCTTTTTTTTCTTTTTCTTTCTTTCTCCTCTCAGTGCTGTGCTGTCTCAGTGTTGAAATTGCTATGGTGGCCGATGATTGGAAAGCGCACGACGGCATTTGAATGCCGCCGCTTGTGGCGCTACTGCGAGAGCCAAATATACTTGAAGTGGTGTCAAAAAGTCACCAAATGCTTGACATGTCACTTGATTGTTAAAGAAAGGGAAGAAAAGTGAGCGAGAGAACATGATGACGCGGCGGCAAAATGTTTGGAAAAAAGTGCAGCAAGCGCCGGCGTGCGGACGACTCGCTGTGCCTTTCCCGCCGCCCGATGTCCACCGGGGCCCGGTGGCACGACGCGCTTTCTCTTGCCCGAGCGGCCGCACGTTTGGGGCGCGAGGCCATTCGCGGTGGTGAAAGTTGAGTGCAGCCGGAAGAAGCCCGCTGAATGTGATGACTCAGGCAAGCCTCGCGCCCCTCGCCCCCCCCCCCCCCCCCCCGTACCCCCCCCCCCCCGTACCCCCCCCCCCCCCCGACCCCCGACCGGGGGTCACCGCTCGGTTTGGGCCATCGACGACGACCTTTGAGCCCTCGCGCCCGCTCGGACCTTTTGAAAGACGTCGTCGGCCGAGCGCCGGAAAAGCTTTGGCCGGATACGCCGACGTGTCAATCAGGGCTCGCCGCGCCCCTCGCACCCCACGGCTCCTGTCCGTCATTCTTTTCTTTTCTTCTCTTCTCATTTCAGGAGCTCATGCATGACAACACACACACAATGTGCACTAGTGACATTGTGTGTGACTGCGTGGCACTTTGTTGCCAGTTGGGTTTCTGAAGCTGTCAATCATCCGACAAAAAAAGACACCACCAGGGTGCCCCGAGCCCACCGCCGTGTCCAACGCGGGCGCGCGCGCGCGCCGCTTTCTCAGCAAGTAGCGCAGCTGCGTGAGGACACGCCCGCTCCCCCAAAGTCGCCAGCCAGGCTAGTTTGCACTCTTTTGCCGACCGGCCGACTCACATTTCTGCCGGCACTTTTAGCATTTCCGACGAGCGGTCGATCGGTCTCATCATCGATGATGCTGCCATTCATCCGTCCGTTGTTGCGCATTTTTTGCCAATGTGAAATAAGTGGATTAGGCAATGATGTGATCCCGCGGCGGCGAGGCCACTTTTGGCGCCAAACCACATCCGGCGAAGACCTCGAGCGGCACCCCGGCCTGTTTTTCTGCCGCGGATCAGAGCGCTCAAGCGACCTAATGCCGCCTCTCCTCTTGAACAGGATTAGCGCCCAGCGGCGCCCGGCGCCGCCTCCTCCTCCGCCCTCCGCTCAAGCGTGCGGCGGGAAGCCAGCGGGAAGCCAGCGGGACGCAGGCTCCGCCGCGTTTGCGCCGCGTTTGCGCCGCGCCGCATTCCTGCTCAATTGAAGCGTCGGAGGCAGACGCCATCTCTTGGGCCTTTCGGGGCCGACCGGGCCAAGTCCAAGTACGGCGGAAGCTCACTTGGCCTTCCTCCTACTTTTCATTTCATCCATTGCAATTTTTGGGGGTCTCAATGTTGACCCGGCCCCAAAAGAGGTGCCGCTCAGCCCTTCCTCTCGCAGGATGGATGCGCATTGAGCGCCTTGCGCCGAGCGACGCCAGTCTCACTCCATCCATGCAAAAAAAAAGAAAGCGGAAGAGTGGCTTTCAGCAAGCGGTTGCTCGGCTCGCTCCAGGCTAATGCCGGCAAAGCCGAGGAGTGGCGTCTCCGAACCCTTGAAGCCACCGATTGGCCTTTTTGCCCATTCGGTGGCACGATGACGCAAGCTAGCGCCCGACGCAAAATTGAGCGCGCGCGTTCCTATTAGCGCCGCAGCGAGGAGCCGAGACGTCTCCGCGAGGCCGCTTGCGTTTCGGAATCCCGTCGGGATTCTGTAGTGGCGCCGAGCGACCCAACCAACCAACGACTTTTTCACGCTCATTTGGTATTCCCGTACGAGCGTTTCCATTTTCGGTCGGCCGAGGACTGGCCTGCGATTGAGTGAGGGCACGGTGTGCCGCCGGTGTCGTCTCACGCCGGCAGCCGGCGTTTTTGTTGCGACACGCCAACAACGCCGCAAAGAAACCGAGAAGGAATGTGCAGCATACCGACACGCGCGCACTCCTTACACACGCGCGCGCGCACACACACGTTTGCCGGATATTCACACGCATATGTCAAGATACTCACGCGCAAACACTTGCGCACATCCGGTACACACAACCCCATAGATGCCCCGACATACTTGGACCGATACCAACGTATACACGCGCGTACAGTACAGAGCCGGACGCATACGCGCAAGTTGTCTGGTGGAGCGTTTGAAGGCTACATGCGTGTTGTCACACGTACGCACACACGTGAGTGCCACTCCCCTTCGGATGTCGGCGCGTCCCGCAGACGGCTTTGGATGTCTGCCGGCACAACAAAGGTGCCGCTAATGCCGCCGGGAATGCGGCGGCTTAGCGCGCATCTTTGCGCCTCGACCCGCCTTTCCGCGCCGAGCGACCGGGAGCCCCAAAAAAACCCCACCGCGACGACAGCAACGAAAGCAAAAAAAAAAGGCCTACTTCCTTTTCAGTTTTGGCTTGCACGCGCGTCACACTGCCGTCGTTTTCCTCCTTTCCTCCAAAAGAATCAAAAGCCTTCAAAGGCGTCCAAATCACGTGTTGGAAGGAGCTCCATGCAAAGTTGTGGCTGTTTGTTTTGCTTTTGTTGTCTTCCGGTGCGGAAGCCTCAGCCGCCTGTCAACGCTGGCCGCTTAGGAGCGCCGCCGGGGTCGGAGGTCGATCCCTCTGGACCTCCGCCACTGACAGATCGCAAGCGCAAACGCAAACGAGTGTGCAAACGCAAACGAGTGTGCGCGCGCGCGTGTGGAGTCGGGCTGTCGCCATGACAACCCGAGACCCCGCCCTCGCTCGGGAAGGACGTTTGCGCCAGAAGGACGCGCGCGTCGATGTCTTTCTGCCGCTCTCCGGGTCGCACATGCAGCCGCCGACGCGCTTACGCCAGGCGCGTCAAACGCGTGGGCCCGCCCGTCAAGCGCACCTTTTCGATCCCGGTCACATCGTTGCTTATTTTAGCCACCGGAGGGCGCACCCACGACCGCGCGGAACGGATGGCAAAAGTCACCGAAGAAAATCATCGGCGCGTCTTCGCTGGTCTGAAAAGGACCTCGCTTGCCGCGTTGGTGTCGGTCAGCGCGGCGACCGGCCCGACGCGCCTGTCATCGCCAACAATGGGATTGAGCCCCAAATCGCGGCTATTCTGTGCCTCCGGAGAGGCCGTCCTAAATGCGGACGCCGCCACTCGCCGCTTTCGCGGCGGCAAGTTGGCATCGTCGACCAGTCCGGCGGCCGTTACGTGAGCGCGCGGAAATCCACTTTTCTTTGACTTGTTTTCCCATCGCAGCCTCGGCCAAAGGCGACCCCGGCCCCCTCCCCGAGCGCCCCCCGGTCCGCTAATCTGCCGCCGGGCGCCACTTTGCTGTGGGCCGCGCTCGTCATCGGTGCAGAAGAAGAAGAAGAATGAGAAAGAAGAATGGAGCTCTGTGTGTTATTCTTTGTGGTTTGCTTTGAGGGTGAGCGCGCGGTCAGACCATTAGCATTAGCACCACGCCAAGCTCCCATCAAATGCACACGCTGAGGCCGCGCAACGGCTCGCTCTTCGACGCGATCCTCATCATCATCCTCGTCACGGACTTCCTCGTATTTGTCTTCTTCATCGAGTCTTTTTTCTTCTTTCCGCAGTTCCACTTGACGCAAAGCATCCTGGGAAAGATGTTCACTTTTGACATAGCCGTGCGTGCGTGCGTGCGTGCGTGCGTGCGTGCGTGCGTGCGTGCGTGCGTGCGTGCGTGCGTGCGTGCGTGCGTGCGTGCGTGCGTGCGCGCGCGAGACCCCCGCGTTGTTATTGTTGTGGCCCACACAACCGAGATTAGCCAAGATAAAATGGACAAACCTCTGATAAGCTAAGAGGATTGCATCGGATTGAGATATCCCCAAAGGTGTTAGCATTGTTAGCATGTTAGCTTGTGGGGGGCAGAGCAAAAGTGTTGAGATGATTTGATGTTTTTGTTACCTGCGTTGTTGCAAACTTGAACTGCTTGCTAGGCTGCGGCTCTCCATTTTGTTAGCGCGTTAGCTTGCGGAACTAAGTCTTTGTGATACGAGTTGTTGCTGTTGTTGTTGTGCTTTCTTGGAAACAACTTAGGTGTTGTTTTATTGCGGGATCTTTGTAGCTAACGGCTAGCCGCGCGCGCGCGCGCGTGTTTAAGTGTTGAATCTTTGTGGCTAAATGTTAGCTCGTACAGTTAGCCACAAGCTAATGTCCCTCAGCTTTCTTTGTGTGCGTAAGGCTATGCGTGTGCGTGTCCCTTTGTGTGTTGTCTTGTTGATTTGCGGATCGTTCGGGGCTCTGGTTTTGTTTGGCGGCGGTTGTGAACTTGAGTGGCTTAGCGGGGGATTTGGGAGGCTCCGGATCCGATTAGGCCGCGTCTTGCAGCCGCCGCGACGGCGCAGCTTGAGGGCGAGACGCGCCGTCGGGCGGCTAATTGCCTCCATTTGGACGCAGACCGTGACAGCTCGCTGGTGAGGAAGGGCACACACAAGGTCACACACAAGGTCAATTGTGTTCACGCTGTCAATTGTCCGCTAATGAACACGGACGCCTCGTTAGCTCGGGTTCAGCGAGTACACAAATGGCGGCGCGGCACCACAAGCCTGTTTTACGCCTGGCCGCGCGCCGGACAAATCATATCATCGCAACTTTCGTCATTCCAACGTCAGCCCATGTCATCGGGAAAATGAAGCGCCCGACGGGGGAGGGCGTCGGCCAAAGGACGCGAACGTCGCACGCGAGCCGCTCGGCCGGCCGGGCCGGACACGTTTGCCTTGGCGTTAGCGTGCGACCGTACTCGCACATGTGCGCGCACGCAAACGCAGCGTGACAAAACACACACACGCAACGCGCACGCGGGATAATGCAAGCAAAAATGACTCGATTGAAAAATGATTTGAGGTCTGCGTGAAAGTGGCAATTTCCTTCAAAACGTTCATGAGGTTTGGGAAAATGACATTTCGTGAAAATGTTGTTTAGTTGCATCCAACTTTTGGATGTTGTTCATTCCCCCAGAAGAATAATTGAGTGCATTTACTTGAAATATGAAAAGGCAGACCGATGATGGCACCTTCATTTTGTTCAAAGTTGGTTTGAGGAAAGATTCGTTTAAAAGAGAAAAAAACACCCAAGGAGTTTGTCTCCTGTAGTTTGAGCAACTGGAGCTTTACAGCGAGCCAGCCAGCCAGCCAGCCAGCCAGCCAGCCAGCCAGCCAGCCAGCCAGCCAGCCAGCCAGCCAGCCACTCCGCTCCCACAAAAATATGCACAAAGTGCTTTCAAATGACTTTTGTTGCTATTTCAAACGGTTACCAGATTTTTGCACAACTGTAATTCCGTACAAATTTGGTCTTTTTTTAAAAATTGACATTAGAATAGAATTGAAATAGAATGCAACTTAGTTTGAAAGTTGCTAAAAACGAACATTTCCAATTGCATCCATGAAAATCAGTCTTTGATAAATGCTCTGCCATATATTTGAGAGGTTTTGCTTGATTGACATTTCAATGTTAAATTGCTTAATTTATAAAGTGCGACCTTTGGGTTTTAAGTTGATTTCAACTTCATTCACGGGTGAACACGTGTGTGTATATATATATATATATATATATATATATATGGTAAAATTCATTTTTTTTCACAAATGGATTGTAATGGTCCATCCGTAATGTTTGCAGCATTTGAGCCAATTTCAAGTGGTGAAAATTCAAACGGTCCAATAAAAGCACAGGTTGACGGCGTCTCTTGAAGGCAACTTGGGTTTGAGTGTCGCGGCCATCCGACTCGCGTTTGCTCCATGCGGTTAGTTGGCTCATTGTTTGATTTATTGCATCGCTCGTGGCTTTCCGCCTGCAAGAAGTCTCGTAGCCTAACTGAAGACGACGACGACGACCTTTTCAAAGGCTTCGTGGCGGACGTCCAAGTCTTGACTTTTGCACTGTCTTCATCAACGCGAGCGTTGGCCATTGGATGTATTTTTCCGGTCGTAGTATGCTGACGCGAGTGTGCGATGGCAATATAACCAAGCGGTGCCTGCAAACTCAAACAAGCTGGCGTTTTTGGGCACCCCCTGGAAAGTTGTCATTTGAACACTACGAGGATTGCGGCCGACAGCCGCCGTGCGTGTGCGTGCGCAGATTTAGCAGGGTGAAAGTTGGATGGAAAAACGTGACTTGAAGTAACAAAGCGAGCGATGACGAGGAAAGGAGAAGCTGAAAAAAGAGGCGGAGGCAGAAGAAGAAAGAGGTGTTTTGTTCGCAGTTGGCCTTTTCCACCCGGGACACTCCCGGTGGCACGTTCAAGCGGCGAGGCGGGCAGCCAATGGCCTCGTCCCGTTTGCTCCATCACCCCGCATCATCGGGGTCAAAGGGTGCCGCGCCTCCCAATTAATGAGCGAGCGAGCCCCGGCGGCCCTTTGCGCCCCCTCCCCCCTCCTTTGCGCCCCCCAGCACCCCGCGCGGCGCAGCGACGGGCCACGTCTCTGGCCGCGCCCGCGCTCAGGCGGCACAGGTGCGTTCCCGGGCGGCGGCCGGTCGAGGAAGGAAGCGGGCGTGCTGGCCGTTGTCCCCCCCCCCCCCCCGCTAACTGTTCACCCTCGTAATGAGATCATGCCCGCCGAAGGCCCCGGAACAAAAGGCTGCAAATTGTCATTAAATGCGCAGCGCTGCGGCGGCGCCCTTTGATCGCTGAGGCCTTTCAGGGCCGCTAATGGCTCCTGACAGGCGCCGCCAACAGATTCTGTGACAAACTTCTCGATCGGGCCCGGAGGATTTTTGAACTTTGCCCGCCCCCGCCCGGCCCGCTCTGTCAAACAATCACATCGATGACCCAATTGAGCAGTGGTCCCTCCCCGATAACCTCAATGAGCTCTATGTTGGCCCGCTTTGTTTGGACGCTCATTAAACATTCGCCCGCTTCCTGCCTTCAATACAAACACCCAGGCCGGGCTTTTTCGCCACGCACGGGCCGCGCATTCGTACGGCATTCGGGGGGAAGTGGTGGGGGGGCGCAGGTGCAAAGACTGAGCCGAGGGGGTCCGAGCAGGACTTTCCCACCGAGCGCTCATTAGGTCATGACGATCCGCTCTGACAAAGGACACGGCGTGACCCCCACCGTGCGCCCGCTTATCTGAATATGCCTTTTATAAGCACGCATACGAGTGATGCTTGAAGGCCCCCCCCCCCCCCCCCCGGACGGACATCCCCGAGGCCCCTCCCCTCCCGCCGAGCCCGGCGCCGCTCGCCCGCCGAAGGCTGAGAGGATGGACGCGAAGCGGCCACCTCGTGAGAACGTCCGCTTTCATTCGCTCGCAATGGCCGCATGTGGCCTTTGCGCCCCGTACCGGAGGCCAGAAGTCGGCCTGAGGTCTGCCGCTCCCGACCGGACGCAGGAGTTTGGCTTCCCCCACTGACGGGCGCTTGGGGCGGCGCGGGCCCGGCGAGCGCCGCTTCACTTGCTTGGAGCCGCTCGGTCGGGTGCGTCGCGCGTCACCGTTCTTCCGACAAGGCGCGGCGCCGTCCGCAAAGCGGGCGTCCCGGGCCGCGCTCGAGGCTAGCCTTTGTCCGCCAAACGGGCCTTCCTCTCGCCAGGAAGGAGTGCGGCGAGGTCACCGGATTGTCACCGGATCTCGAGAGAGCCGGACTCGGCATTGCCCAAAGTTGCCCCGGCGGCCGCGCGACCTTGGGGTCGCTCCGCTATCCGTCTCCCGTCCGGCGGGCCAAAAGCGGGCAGAGCCTCCACTGGCCCGAGAAGACGTGGCCGTATTTTGTCCCATCTTGAGTCCGTTCCCGAAGGGCTGGCAAATAAGGGGTCGGGTCCACGACGGCCCGGGCGGTCCGTCTCGGCGGGCTTGGTCACCTCTGACCCCTGTGTCCGATCTGATGGAAGAGATTTTCAGTCTATGAGTAAGGCGGCGAGCATCGTGCGGCCGCCCGCTCACGTGTACGTGTCACGTGAAGAGCTGGAGGAAAAAGCTTTGCGGCGAGACCAATGACAAGGTGTGGACAGCGGGTGGCTTGATTCCCGCCTGGACTCCGAAGCAGTGCGGCGACAATTTGGCGCGTGCGCGTGCGCGTGCGCGTGCGCGTGCGCGCGCGTGTTTGCTGTCTGGGGATTTGGGGCTTTGTTTTGTTCAAAGAGCAAAATGGTTGAATTAAATGTGATTGATTGTGATTGTTCTCAAATGAAAAGGAATAAAAAGACATTTGAAAGAAGCAGAGCAGTGCAGTGCAGTGATGGCCGCTAGATCTCATTGTGCTCAGCACTTAGGAACCAAAGTTCCCCCCGGAAAGGGCTTGGACTTGGGCCCGACCGACCGACCCAGTGCTAGCGACTCGTGTCGGAGTCTTTGAACACCAGGCGAGCGAGACGCTTATTAGCCGGCGCCGCCTTTGGGTCAGGGGAAGGTTGGACCTGCGCTTTGTCGCTTATGCAACAAACTCAAGTTAAGAGGCGGCGTGATTTTGCCATGTTGGAGCCACGCATCGACCCCCGAACTTTTGGGAGGCAAACGCGCCAACCGCTAACGATGAGAATACATTTACATGGGGATTGTTTGTATTTTTCCCCATGGATCTTTGTAGACGGTTCCAAAACAAAACTCGGTGATGAATGAGCAAATGAGTCTCAGCACAATTGTCGCAATCCTCCGATGCCTCGGGATTTACACCGTTCACTTTTGCTTTTCGGCATTTTTAGTGCGTGACTTATTTGAAAGCCGCCGCCGCCTCCGCCATCCCGGAGATCCCCGCGCCAAGCGGCTCCTATTTCCCCTCCGGCCCCGCCTCCGCAGGATAGACCCCAGACTGGGATCAGTCGGGAGCCCCGACACACACACACCCCTCCCCTTCAGAAATACCTGAGCTGATGGGTTGCCAGGGAGACGCACACACACACACACACACAAACCTCCGTGTTAGGCTGAAGGCCCCCCCGCCTCGGTGATGCCTTCCGGTTTAACTCAACGGAAACCAGCGAGGGGCCAAAAGTCGAATTTCAAGGTGGCGGCCACGCTCAGCAGCCACAAAGAAGTCCAAGCTGAGATGCTTTTGGCGGCATCTTTTATTTGTTGGTGGCTTTGGCGTTTGCATCTTAGCATTTTAGTTGTTCTTTTTTATGACTTTTTTTTTTTTTTTACTAAGATCAAAGGCATGCACTGAGCACGTGTGAAATGTGTTAGCGTAGCGTTTTACAATTTATTCAGATTTTTATACACTCAAAATGCTTTTGAATACATCTGAATTTAAATCATTGGAATACATGCAATGAAATTTACAATGCGTGTACATAATTAACTATACGTTAGATTTTATTTCACATGAATTTACAGTTCAAATCCATGACAATCGATTGAAATAATCCAAAATACATTCATGAAAATAATGTGAAGCTTAATTTTAAGACAATTTTAAACACCTTCAAATGAAAATGCATCAAAAGAAAAGTTCTTTTCAAGTTTTGAAAAAGAATGTAACCTAGCAAAATATATTTGAATAATGACAAGTTCATTCAATTGAACTTTGAATTTAAAGAATATTACCATTAAAGTCAAAAATCAAAAAATAGATATAAATAATATAAATACATTCAATGTTTTGAAAATCTGAATAATTCACACATTGACTTAAATTTAAAAAACAGAATATGTAGAAGTACATTAAATTGACTTAAAATTGAATTTATATTTGAAAACGTAATTTAAATTAAAATACATTCACATAATTGACAGTACAAATTTTATTTTAGGGTTATTTGGGCGTTTTTTGAAGAAAAAACACACAAAACGGCCTACTAAACATGGACATTTTTGGGTCAAAAAATGCCTTGTTTTACATGGACATTTTTTGGTCAAAAAACACCTCACTATACATAGCCGTTTTTTTCTCTTTTTTTGGGGTAATGCCTTGATTTTTTTGGGGGGGTAAAAAAAAAAATCATAATAAAACAAACAAACAAAAAAAAGGCCTGTAAGGTATGTCATCTTTGAGGAGCATTTTGGTATCTGGAGGCCCGGTCAAGTGTCCTTTTTTGGGGAAATCAAAAAATGGTCACCCTACATGAAAATGAAATTCCATTCAAATGCATGTTTTTCAAAATGTCTTTAAAGAATTACAAACATGTATAGTAAGGCGTTTGGGAAAAAAAATAAAAATAAACAAATAAAAAACGACCATGTATATAGTAAGGGTTTTTTTTCTGAAAAAAAAAACAAAAAAAAAAACAGACCATGTATACTAAGGCGTTTTTTGGGGGAAAGAAAACAACCAAAAAACCACTTTGAGATGTTGACAATGTGTAATCATAATTCATTATATCAAACAATATTAAATGAGAGTCCAGCTGAAATCTGTCTCAAGCTGGAATCGAACCCTTGTCATCCATGTCACACTCATCTGCTCTAACCGCTCAGCAATTGTCATTTGGTTGCTCAACAGCTGTTATAACAGAAACTAAGTGTTAGCATCATGTTGAATGCTAACGAATGCATCATTCAGAGGCGTTGTTTGATTGGAAATGAGACGACCATTTATAGTAAGGCGTTTTCTGTGAAAAAACCCCACCATGTATAGTAAGGCGGTTTTTGTGAAAAAAAAAAAAAAAAAAAAAGGCTATGTATATATACTAAGGCGATTTTCATGAAAATAACGACCATGTATAGTTAGGCGTTTTTTTGTGAAAATAAACGACCATGTGAAAAGTAAGTTATTTGGGGAAAAAAAAGGCCATCTATAGTAAGAAAAAAAACCCCAACCATGCATAGTAAGCAGTTTTTTGTGAAGCCTTAATATAGTAAGGCGTATTTTGTGGGGGGGAAAAAACGACATCACTACTAGGCCAGAGCATAGAAGCAGTCACACGCTCACTTCAGTAGTCATTTCAAGTTACAGGTTTCCTCCGCTCGTATGGAACTTGATTTTCTATATTTCCAGGTCGATATTAGTATGCAAAATGGAAATCTATTGATCTTAATAGTTATCTGGGTTATCTTAAGATGTTTGGATGAATTATTTTGCATACCCTACCTATCTACAATCTCCTGGAAATAATTTAGTGAGATACTAATGTGCTATATAAATAAAATTGTATTGTATTGTATTGGGCCACCGTCGTTTAACTAACTTTACGACAAGGATTTCACCGTCCATGGAGAGTATCCTTCGTCTCCTTCTTTTTCGTTACTTTGTTGGTCTTCTGTCGCCACGATCAGCGACTCAAATCAGATTCAAATCTTCGTGTTTCAGTGGCGATTCTTCTTCTCCTAATGAACGTGGATTGCAACGCTTTGTGCTAATAGCGCCAACTACTGTACGGGAAGGACTCAGCAGCCGGTGCCGCCATATGTCAATCATCTGGCGTGTCACCTGGGGGGGTCCAATCAGAAATCAGAGGGGGGTCCAGTGCTATCCCGGCCTCCCCTCTGGCTCCGCCCGCCAGTGCCCATTGATGAACCGATTGAAAAGTAGATTGAAGTGCTGGAGCGGGCCAAGTTGAGACCCATCAGTGTGACTTGGTCGCCCTCTAGCGGTGACAGCAACCACCTCCACGCAAGGTTAACGACTAAGAGCCCCCCCCCCCGCCGCAAAAAAAAAAGTCACGTTGACTTCTGTTTTGTTTGAATGAATAAATTGATCTTTTTAAGTAATGATGGACATAATGCTCTTTTTTTTTTTTTTTAAGTTCTGCTGAGATATTTTATTCACACGTTTAACTCGTGGCCATTTATGAAAAGCTTTTTCTTTTTCTCTTACGCTTTATTTACATCATCTGTAAGGCGTTAGGAAAAAAACTGTACATTAAAATTTTACAATAACACAAAAGCTCAAAAGCTGATGTAGAAAAAAAAAAAGCACATTTAAATAAAATTCATTTGTAAGCATGAATCCAACATCCAATCGCTCAAATCATGTGAAAGCTTAATTGAAACGGGCGAGAGACAACTCGTCCCCATTTCAAGTCTTTTCCAGATGGAATGCTGCCCCTGCTGGTCGGGAGTGTAACAACAAGCAGTTGGACCGATGTGCTTTGTTGGTTGGCCAGGGGGTCTCGGCGACACGGTCGCCACGGAGCGCTTGCGACTCGACAAAACGTCAGAGACGCGAGGATGAGCGAGCGCAACGTCTGCTTGCTTCGCGCTCACGTTCCACTTCCCTCGGGAAGCCCTTTGGGAAGTGTTGGGGACACACCACGCCACGTGAGGGTTTCCACTTTGATGTCTCATTTGGCCATCTCACGTGCTGAACCGAGCAAGTGGCGCCGGCGTCTTTTGCAGCTCGCGCGCGCGCACGTTGCGCTTGTGTCCTTCGCACGCGCATCTTGGAAAAGTCGCGTCCGTTGCCTTTTGTATCTGGCATGGGTGACTTGTTAAGTGTCACCAATGCTTCGCAAAGTTGCAAAGTTACACGTGCATCCTTGTACGGCGTGTGCGCAACTTAACAAATGGCACCCGCGTCTTTTGCTTCTCGCGTGTGCGACGTGCTAAGTCACACGTGCGCAACACACTAAATTGCACATGTCCAGCATTGGGCCAAAACCTCCTGCCCCAAATTTGGTCCATTTCAATTTGTTTTTCACAAATGGAATCTATTGCTCAGTTTTTTTTTTCTTTGTTAAAGTTATTGACTAATTTTAAGTGGGGCCGCAGCTGTCAAATATTTGAAGAATGGATTATTCAATCATTTCATTGACTACTTGGATAGTCGAATACAAATGTATTTTGCATGTGCCCTTACTGCAAAATCATTTTTCAAAATCAGTAATGACCTCTGATTGTTAATTATTTGGTGTTGTTGAAATGAACCGAATCCCAAAAAGGTTACGAGATATTCATATTGTGGCTGCACGAATTGATGGCTTCCATTACGGGTTTGGTTTGTAACAGAAAATTGTCGAAAATGGTAAACGTGCACGTCAGTGTCTGCAAAGGTCTCGTTTTGATGAAACACAAAAACAATCTGCTTTCAGAGAGGATGACGGAAATCGGATTTTTTTTTTTTTCTAACTGTCGAGAGGCTGAAATCAGACGATATGAACATTTAAGTTTAACAAGGACAAAACGATTCATCGTTAAATTGTTCCTTTGTAAATTGTTGAATCGTTTTTTTTTTTGGTCTTTTTCTGAACGTGACACTTTTGCAGACGCGACGCAACTTTTGTAAGTGAGGCACGCCATTTTGCAGCCGTGCCAAAGGAGCGCAGGCGACTTATGGAGTTACACGCACGATTGACGTCTCTCTCAAATGCGACGTTACATGTTGCGACATATATAATAATTTTTTTTTTTTTAAACACGCTTATGTTGCCTTTTGTTTGTGGTTTGTGCGCATCACTTAGGGAAGTCCATTTTTCACCTCTGACACATTGAAGTGGCTCAACAAAAACTGTCACTTCCTCAAAGATTGACAAAAAGTGTCCAAGCGGAAGATGACGAAATGTTGGAGAGAAGATGGCGGCGGCGGCGGCATCAGGCCGGATGGAAGGGACGATGACGAGGCGGCCGCGTGGCTAGCGAGCGTTAGCTTCTGAGGCCGGGGCTTCCGCCGTTGTCCGTCTCTTTGCTTTTGTCCTTCAGCAGCGACGAGAAGACCTGAAAGCAAAAGGACAGAAACCATTCGACTTGCTCCAAGGGTCGGGGCCGCCTTGAGCTACGAGTTGAACTTGTTTGCTGAGCAAGCCCCTAAGTCAAAGGCCTGCTTCCCCACTGAAACACGCGCTGCAAAAGTGCTGTCGCAGCAAACGAGACAAAAAAGAGCAAATTGTTGCAACGTGCATTTGAATGAGGACAAGTATTGGCAGCGAGCTCTTTCCTGATGGAATGCCATCCGTCACAAAAGAGAAGTGAAAAGCGTTTTGTTTTGAAACAATCTCTGTGACTTTTCAAGCGCCATACTCCGAACACAAAGTTGAGCTCTTTGCAGAGGACGAAGAACGCGTGAGCGAGTGCGGTCGTGTTGTCTGCCGACTTGAGTGTCGCCGCTCCGTTTGCGTGCCATCCATGGGGCGATGAAATGCGCTGTATAAATTGTATTGTGTTACAATAAAAGGTTGGAGATTTGGCTGGGAGCGGCAAACGGCAGCTTTTTGGGAGGAGTTGCTGACCACGTGACAAAAACGGGCCAAATCAGATGCGGAAAAGCGTTTCCAAAGTAGGGTCACCGGACTGCCCGATCCAAAACGCCAACGCCGGTTTTGCTTGCGCCTTGCCGACCTGAGCCCAGCGGCGGTTCCTGCTGATCATGTGCGTGGCGGCCGTGGCGGCGAAGAGCGCGTGCGCCTGCAGGTCTTCGGGCAGCCGGCTGAGGAACTGCGCCGTGCGGATGAAGTCCATCTGCAGCAGGACGTCCTGGAACAGGCGCAAGATGCCCAGGCCCGTCCGGAACAGGCTCTCCTCGCCGTCGCGGCAGAACACGTCCCACACGCGGCACGCCACGTCCAGCGGGAGCGACTTGCTGTACAGCGTGAAGATCCTGCCGCACGCACGCACGCACGCACAAAGGTTAGAGCCCCGCCCACCCCCGCCATCCGGCGCGCCGTCGGCCGAGTCACCAGTCGATCAAGTAGAGGTCGGGCGTCAGCTTGTTGCTCCTGAAGTGGCTGAAGAGACGCGGGAGGTTCTCCTCGAAGAACACCTCGAACACGGCAAAATACTTCAGCATCTGAAAGGTCCCGCGCGCACGTCAGACGCGCGCGCACAACGTCTGACGTGCGAGCGCCGACGCACCAAGTCGTGGTCGACACGGAAGAAGGCCATCTGGCACGGTTTGTTGAGCAGGTTGGCGAAGGTGACAAAGGCGTCGGCCTCCTCCAGGTTGAGGATGAGGACGGCGGCGATGAAGGACATTCCCTGAACCTGCGCAAAGGAAAACGCCGGTCGACGGGCGGGCGGGCGGGCGGCGGGGCGAGGAGCCCCGTGGGCTTCCGTCGCCTTTGACCTGCTCACTGGCCACGCGAGCGGCACGCTAGCCAGCACAGGACGGCCTTTGGGCCAGTCTAATGTTGGACTTTGACCCCTTTGTCATTTCTCTTGACATGTTGAACAAGGGCTCGGCGTCAAAAGAGGTTTTGCGCTAACGCATTCAACAATGAGTCTTTCCGTCAACGGATCGGCTCAAAAAGGACGTCGCGACTTTTGCGCGTCAACGCTGAGACACTGTAAGGTCAAATGTTAGGCAATCGCGTGGAATGGCGTCGGTCGGGATCGGAGCAAAAACGGAGCTCAAGGCAAACATGTTCTTCCTTTCGGGCTTTTGCTCTCAAACTTGCGCGCGGGCGACTCACGTATCCAATGTCGGGTCGGTAGCACGTGTACGCTCCCAACACGCTGTGAAGGACGTCGTGGTAGGGCCCGCCCTGCGCACACGCACGCACGCACAATGAGGAGGAGGAGGAGGAGGAGGAGGAAGTGACAGCAAGCACTTCCTGTCAGGTGGCGGCGATGGCGCTGCCAAACCTTCTGGAAGATGAAGAGCGAGGGGAAGGTTCTGGAGATGTCCAGCTTGATCAGGTCCAGACTGGACTCTCGGTCGGCCAGCGAGGCGCCGCCGTCTGCAAGAGCAAGCGCGGGCTTCAAGGGTCGGCACCAAGCTCGGGCGCGGGGGGCGGGCCGAGGCGGCGCCACCCACCGCTCTCGCTGTCGTTGTTGACCGAGCTGGTCTCGCTGTAGCTCCTCCACTTCTCTTTGGCGCGACACAGGAAGATGTCGTACAGCTCTGCGGGAAGACGACACGAGGCTCACCGAGGGGCGCCCTCTCCGGGCGGCCCGCAGTAGTGCGGCTTGCGCGCCCGCCGACGTACCCGCCGTGATGTTGAGCTCGTTTCCGATGGCGAGGCTCCACACGCGGCCTCTCACGCTGGGAGGAAGGCCTTGCCACCACAAGTCCCTCACGCGGCGCGTGCCCTTCCTGCACGCACGCACGCACAAGTCAAAAGGATCATCATCGCTGGGAATAAAGCACGCGCGCGCGCAAAAAAACTGATGGAATCAGGAACAGTCACTTTTCCCGCCAATGAGGTCAAATCAAAGGCGAGGCCTCTCCTTTCACCTTGGCAGCGGCACGATCCGAGTCACTGGGTTGGAATGGTCCGGACGGACGAGAACTCTTTGGAAAAGGACGGAGGTATGTTTACGTCCGTCGAGTACCGGCTGACGTCTTCTTTTCAAAAGCAAGACTGCCTCGCGACACTGGACTGCTCTCGGTTCCCTCCCCGCAGTATTGCTCTGCCCTCTAGTGGACGCCCGTTTCACTCACGAGGGGGGGAAAAAAAAGCGGAAGACCTTCGTCCTCCTACCAAAATAACATTGCCTTATTTTGCACACATGACTTTTACTGGCAAATAAGGCAATAAAAAGCGGAAACGCGCAACAAAAGCACGCAAGTATTGTGTTATGACGCAATCTGAAATATTCTCGCCATGTCCCCCGGCTTGCTCCGGTCCGCATCATCGTCATCGTCACATGACAACGGCGGTTGCTGGCGGCCGAGTGCCATCTTGGTTTAACACTTATCCAATCCACTCCGGCTACTCCCGGCCGCTAATTTGGGGCGCCGGACCGAGGAAATGTGAGGACGCGAGCGCTTTGAAAGTACCGGGACGGACGGGGCGGGAGGACCATCATTTTTAGGAATAAGGACGGCGGGACGAGGGCGGAAAGGTAGCCAGGCGGCCGACGGAGCGGCGACAAAGGCGCAAGTGGCCGTCCCTGACGCAAAGGTCACGAGGGACGTGATTGGTGGACTCTGCCTTTGAAAATGACAACTTTGGAGTTGTTAAGGACACACAATAGTCACTGTGGGCTAAATGAGCTGCCTTCAAAAGAGAAATGAAAGGAATACTGAAAACGCCAAGTAAGAGAATTTGCCAAACAAAAGCCCGGCCCAGACGGGCGCGCGGGCGCGGGCGCAGGTACCCACACAGCGTCCCAGTGCGGCAGGATGTGCGTGTTCCAGACCACCACGGCGTTGGAGATGCTGTCCTCCTGCCGATGTCTCTCCTTCATCTGACGTTTCTTCTTCTGCGCGTCCTTCAACTCTGCCACACAATCGGCGTTTCTTGCGTTTCTTTCGGCGTTTGCGTTATTCAAGGAGGCGTCGCCTCGGTTACCTCTCCGCTTGGCCCCGGCCACCATCTCCTCATACTCGAGCTTGTGTCTTTGCGTCTCCTCCTCAGATTTGGCGGGAAGGTTCCTGGGGAGCCAATCAGAAGGAGGCGCGCACGTCAGCTGACGCAGCAAACCAAGTGCAACCGACTTCCGGCCGGTGCCACCGGCACTGCTCCTTGTTATTGCTCCTGCCGCCCGCAGCGATGAGGGCGGCAGACTGCTCCTGCCACTTACTCGTACCCGCTACCAGCGCTAGCTAGTACGATGACAACCGCATGCTTTGCTATTGCTACGAATAGTACCACTACTGCTAAGCTGCAGCTGGCACTTGTTCCACAGTGCAACTTGCTACTCGACTTGTGCCGCTACTCCAAGTAACAGCGGCGCCGCCGCCGCCGCCGCCGCTTGCAAGTTCCTCTCGCGCGAGCGGCAAACGCACGACAATTTGCAGCCCGAGGAGAAGGTCCCGGGCCCGCCGCTAGCAAGCAGCGCGACTACGCGCGATCGAAGCTTCAGCGACAACTTGCACCACAGGTACTGACGGCGGGCGGTCCTCCAGGATGAGCGCCGTGGTGGACAGGGGCTCGAAGTCCAGGTTCTTCCTCCTGCCTGCCGCTGGGGGGCGCCGAGGAGACACCTGCGCACAAGCGCGCACACACACACACACACACACTCGTCACCGCATGTCCGCCGGAGCCCAGCAGGGGGAGCCAAAGTCAGACTTTCAACAGGGAACTTGGCTCGCTCCTTTCTTGCACGGTGCTGCCCGATATCGGAAAACACGCCAAACGCTGTATGAATGCTGACCATAGCGACATTGTCGCCAGGTTTGACACGCACCGAAAGAAATGACATTTTTATGACTTACTTACTCCAAATAAGCAAGCTCAATGGGCTCTTGGCAAATTCATTGTCATTCCCCTCGATAATGTTCAACTATTGGAGGGCGATGCACATTGAAGTGTGCGGGCGACGGCTCAAATTCAGATGATTAAAAACAGGAAAACGACCGCAAGTCTTTGCAATATGCATATCGCTTAGGCCATTGTCGCAAGATCCATATTTGGCCAATGTATTCTGCAGCGCCGGTTGCCGTGACATTGACTGGCGACCAATCCGCCGTTTTTGCTGTTGGCTGGTGACCGGTCCGTTCGGTGGATATGAGCCCCGCCTCCGGCTGGCCGCCGGTCGCTGGTGCGCCGGCGTCAGTCAGCTGCCAAAGACCGCGGCTGCCCCGAAATCGCACGGGGACAAATGCTACAGAAAAGGTAGCAGAAACGGACTCGACCGCGCTCACGTGTGTCGTCGCGACGAGGCCGGCCGGTGTCGTGCGACGACACGCGTGACGACGACACGATGCGGCAATCGTGCCAGCCAATCACGGCGCTTGTAACGCTCACACCTGCTCCGTGGAGGCCGAAGGGGCGGGTCCTCCTCCTCCTTCAGCGGCGCCGTCCTCCCTCGGCTTGCCGAAAAGTCGCCACCCTGGTGCGCTGCGGGACGGCGGCGGGGATTCTTTGGCTCTCCGAGGGAACAGGCTCCTGCGGGGGGGGCGGGACAAGGGCGCAGTTGAAAGCGGCGCTCGGCCGCAAGAGGAAGTGCAGGACCGAGGCGGGCGGGAAGCGTGACGTGACGCCAGGTGTTGCGACATGTCGCAGAGGGAACACAGATGCATTGTGGGCGGGTCCTTCCGAGCGGATGTCTGACAGCCGTCACTGTGTGTGGAGTCCCATCGTTGGGGCAGATGACTGCTCTGCTCTCGATCAGGCAAGAAGA
Organism: Filicampus tigris; assembly: GCF_054856515.1. Taxonomy (NCBI): domain Eukaryota; kingdom Metazoa; phylum Chordata; class Actinopteri; order Syngnathiformes; family Syngnathidae; genus Filicampus; species Filicampus tigris. Next base: position 24,693,415 of record NC_141227.1, on the reverse strand, counting down.
AATTGCAATATATTTTCGTACGGCAATCATCAATTATCGAATGAATCGAAAAGTTGGACAGACCACGTGTAATGCAAAAATATCCAAATCCTTGTCATTTTAACCCCATCATTGTCATCCTCCATGAACGCAGACTGATCATCAGACATTTGTAAACATCGCCTTTTGCTTTGGAAATCACGATCATCATGTTTGCTGATTTTTGGGCAAAAAAACAGTAAGTAAATTACAATCCATTTACGTTTGCGCCTTCTGCACTGTCAATTTGTAATAATGTCATGTTCTTTAAGAATGAGATGGTAACTGAAAAAAAAAAAAAAAAAAAAAAAAGGGTCTGGCTATCTGGCCCAAATTATCGTTAGTTGCAGCCGCTAAAATGATTTTTTTTAACTGTTCCCCTGTACTTCTCATAAAGGGAATTGATTGCACAGTGTTGACAAATCGCTCACACCGCGTTGGTGTTCAAGTGTTGTACCTGGTGAAGAAGTGAACAATTCCGAACCTCTTGCGGGCGAGAGCGGTCTCGTCGCAGTTCGCCTGCGCTCGGAGGTCCTGTTCGGGTGCACTCTGGCGTCGGCCCGCTTCGAAAACTCCCCGAAAGTCGCCCTCGCGCTCCCCGAAGCAGAAGTCCCCCTCGTCGGCGGGCGACAGCGGGGTGGCGTCGCAGCTGAGCGACATGCTAAGGTTCGCTTCGGTCCGCAAACTTTGCGGCCTGACCACCCAAGCGGGTCCGGCACGGTCTTCCTTCTCCTCATCGTCCGAGGAGGAAGGCGAGGTGTCCTCGCTTAGTTCGGAGGAGGCTGAGGCCTCTGGCGAGGGCGGTCCAGCGGCGCTTGAGGCCGGCTCGGGGGTCTGCACGGAGACGGGCAGGTCACTGCGCTCGTCGCGGGCCGCGGTGGCGGCATGGCAGCATCCGTTGACGAGCGTCGGCGGCCGGTCCGCACCGCAACAGTCAGCACGCCCGTTGGACATGACGCGTGCCTGCGGATCAGCGCAAAGACACGTCCCCGGTGCTTTTCCCGAGCATGGCGGTCCGACGGAACCCGTCGAGTCGGCTGACACTGGAGCCCCGCACGCAACTGGACAGGAAGCGGGGAGGCCGGTTCCTCCTTCTCCTCCTCCTTCTTCTTCTTCTTCTCCTCCTCCTCCTCCTCCTCCTCCTTCTCCTTCTCCTTCTCCTTCTCCTTCTCCTCCTCCTCCTCCTCCTCCTCCTTCTCCTCCTCGTCCACCCACCGCCGCTTCCTTACATCGCAACTCGGTGCTTCCGTTCAGGCCGCGGGGGTCCCCGAGGCAGCGCTCCGCCAGGTCCAGCATCCCGCCTGCTTCGTCACCTTCTTTCCGCGTCACGGAACGTTTGACAGCCGCCGCCGCCACAACCACAACCGCAACCGCTCGTCTCCCGCCGCCGCCGTCCTCGTTGTCGTTCACGTCGACGACCACCGAGCCCGCTAGCTCCCTCGGCGCCGCCATGAGCCTCAAGCCCGCCGGCCGGCTCGAGCCTCGAACCGCCCGGCCCGCCCCGTCGGCCCAACAGCGCAGCGGGAGGAGGTTAGCATCTTAGCCGCACGCGCCGGGGAGGTCGGAGACGTTGGCCAGGGGGCAGGGGGCTAGCTGAAGCTATCCGGGCGCAACGGGCTCATTTGCGGCAACACAACATCCTCCGGCGGGGCGTCAGCGAAGATTTGCAGACGAAAGACCCTCAAATGTCTTCAATGTCGCCTGTTGTCCTTTTTTTTTCCCATCAGTCTGCGACGACGGCGACATTCCAGTAACAGTCCGGCGCCATCTTGAAACTACCCTAACAGTGACGTCGTCGGCGGCTTACTCGCTTTTTTCGCGCAGCAGCGACGCCAAGTGGCCATGCCTGGAACCGCACGAGAAATCCCTCCTCCCAAAGCCAAGTCTGGCCACTCTTTGAACTCATCGCGCTGCTCCGTGTTGGTTCAATCCAGGTCACATTGTTTAGGGACGCCATGTCTCGAGTCAGGCATTACCTTGCATTAGCCTCGGACAGTTTTTTGCTCATTTACTTTTTAATAAAGCACAACACAAATACAAACAATCAAAGGAGCAGGCGAGGATCCATTAGTCAACTGATCGATAGCTTTCTCCTTTACATCTATGCGCTCATGTCAACCTATTATTCTTTTTCGTGAAGCATCTCAGCATCCCATTGGGGCGAATTATTACACAAAATCAGATTTCATTAAGATTGAAACACGACTAAGCCATTTTGACCGCTTTTCATCATATATCAATTGATGAAATGGGATTCTCTCCATAATATACGTCATGTAAACATGCTTTTTTCGCATGTACTGTTATCTTTTCAGCCATTCCCCGGCCAAAGCCTTCTTTCTTGCAACCAGTACCAATTCAGTCTTACTAGCTATTTATTTCGCTCCATTTGCACATTTTCTTGACCATAAAATGTGTCTCCACTAGTCTAAAGACGGCATTCTGGTTAATATTGCGTTTGTGGAAAAGGAATGCTGCAGCAGCAAAATCCACCTGTTTTTGTCCATCTCAGGGGGCGCCACTTTGCCACTTACTGTCAACCGATAACATCATCACATTGCTTAAGCCAGGGCTCATGGAATGAACTTTAATAACCTCTTTTCTGGGTTTGGTCTCCTGTAAACTGTGCATTATGGCTTTTCGAGTCAAATAATAAGAATCACACTTAAGATGTAGAGGCCTTAAAAACTCAAGTATCTCACATATGTTTTAAATGCCTCCTTTAAGTCACCCACATTGAGTGACGACATTATTTTCTTGTAATTAACTATACTTCCTACATTATTTTGTAGAGGGATGAAGGACTTACTGATGACTTGAAGGCACTTGGAGTCCCCCAAATGTCCACTTTGCCTTCAGCCTTTCTGCTTTTATTATCATCAAAGAAAAGAAACAACTTTTCATGAAAAAAGAAATAGACCATTTAGTAAACATCTATACACGTGACAAATAATTATCACCAGCAAAACAGGTTTCATCGTGAAACAATCTGAGGCAGCATTGCAAAAAGCTCTTTTGCAATTGGGGGTGGTCCACTCTGCGTCCTTTCCCATTGGTCCCGCCCACTTGGAAGGACGACCACCAGCCAGTTTGAGGTCCCGCTGACAGTCAGATGCCGCGCTGCGCTGCGCTGCGCTGCGCTGCGCCTTGAAGATGACGCTGGTGGCTTCTTTGGACACTTGGTTGTCATTTTTCACTTGTCATCTTGGTAGAGGAGAGGCTGAGGACCACGAGAGAGCCAAACAAGAAATGTCCAGCAAACGACATTGACGGCATCATCATCATCATCATCATCAAATGACCGCCAGGATGGGATCACGTGGCTCATTCGCCAGCAGGCACATCTTCAACTACGTACTCAAGCCAACTAAATGGATCGAAACACCATCAAAATTCCTAGTACTCCCTTTTTTCAATCAAGACTTTTGATGACAGTAATGCCTTGAAATACGAGCGCCTTGACATATGAGTTTTCCAAGATATGATACGACGTTGGAGATATGAGTGCGCTTCAGCTCCCCATCGCTAAATGCCGGCAGCACGCTTGGCACTTTTGTTTCCTTGCAGCGGAAGGACAATGGTGGTGCTGATGTGCCATTTTGATGGATTTTTTCACCCAAGATCGACTTACTCTTGATTGATTGTCGACGGGGCAGGTGCGCGTGGAAGACTGCCGCGGACGCGCATATGTGTAACTGGTGGCGTGTTACTCTTGCGGTGTCCGGGGAGCGCGGAGCGCTGACCGGTGTGCTGAAATTCGGGGCCTCCGCTTCTGTTCAAGCACCCTATTTGAAGGGTTAGGAAGTCAGGGTCGCACTCATGTACAAATGTGACACACTTTTTTTCTATTCAAAAAAAACAAAAACAAAACACTTTTCGGTTGAAACGAGACCGACAGGGTGCGTAAACTGTATCATGATGATAACGCGCACAAGACAAAACAAAACCTGTTTTCTTGGCTCGGGCTCGACGACTTGGAGCAGTCGGCGGCGATGGACTGCTCGGGCACTCGCGGTTTACGTGTGCACTCCGTTTAGCATTCTCATCACATTTGCTTTTTCATTTCTTGGACTATGATGTGTTTTTTTTTTTTTTGTCAAAAGTACAATCGGTAACCCATTTGAGTTGTCCGGAGCTCGTTTGTTCGAGTCGACACCAACAGCTGGTGAACGGGGATTCGCGTTGTCAGTCTGAGCTTGAGTTATTTTTATTACTCTACTCGATTATTACTCCCAGTTATCATCGAATGCAATATTATCCAGTGCTATTATTGCCTTTGCATTTGTTTTGTTGAGGGGGAGGCTGCAACATTTCCGTAGGGTGGTGTAAGAATAATAATGCATTTTATTATTCATGTGTTTGATTTTTATCATGAGGCCGATTTGAGATACAAGCACGGCCACGGAGCAAATTGGGCTCGTATTCCAAGGCAGCCCTGTACCGAGCTCATTTTCATAGCCGACAATGACTTTTGATACGTTAGGACCGCAAATGTCAGATACCGGAAGGCTTTGACTTGGCGAACATTCTCCCCGTGGAGACTGCAACTTCTTTTCACTTGACACGCTTGCACTCATTGGTGCATGAACGAGTGTGAGAATGGGAGGCTTTGGAAAGCTAAAAGTGAGGTGCACTGCAGTTAACATTTTACTCAAGCATCATTTTCAGCCACTTGAGACAAGAGTGTGCGAGTGCGAGTGCGAGTGCGAGTGCGAGCGCGCGTCACCTTGTTCTCCAGAACTCGGCTGCGGCCGGGAGGGAGCTGTTCCAGCGTGTGCGCCGGCGGCGCGTTGAGGGTCTCGGGCAGCAGGAGCACCAAAGCGCCGGCGGAGAGGCCGCTCAAACAGAAGACGCCGAACGGCATGGCGGCGGCCATCGCCCGCTGCGGGAGGCAGTTACACACCGACCGACCGAGGAAAGATGAGATGCTCGTGGCAGAAATATTCACATTTGGCATCAAAGCAAAAAGAAAACAAACCCAAGCAAAAAGCAACACTAAGGGACAGCAACAGTCTCAGTCTAGGCCAGCTGGCAGCTCAACGTGACATTGTTGCTGAGCTTCTGAATTTCTTTTATGTTTGGGGCTATTTGACATCAATGCTTTGAATGGGGGGAGAAAAAAAATGTAGTCACTCACAGTTACCCAGTGCTTGAGTCCTTTTTCTCTTACTCAAGTCATCTTTGGAGGACTACTTTGGCTTGAGTCACATTATTCTCGAGTCATCTTATTAGAGTGCAATTGTTGCCTTCGCGGCACGCATCCAACACACACGTTTGTGCTTTTCCTAAAAGGAAGGCGGGCACCAACTCACCATGGAAGGCACAAAGGGAGCGAGAATTCCTCCCACTCTGCAGGACATGGCGCAAAGTCCCAGGCCGGCGTTCCTGAAAGCAGCCAAAGAAAAGTAAGGCGGTGGCGCACGCAGCTTGACGCCACGGCGGCTCCGCCTCTCACCTGACCACGGTGGGGTAGAGCTCCGACGTGTACACGTAGACGATGTTGAACGCCGCGCTCACCGTCAGCTTTCCCAAGAGCGCCAACGAGGTCACGCCCAGCGACGTCTCTGCACACAGACGCGCGCGGTGCAGAGTGGGCGCTGCTTGGAAGGCGTGAGCCAGCGCACTTGGCCGTTCCGTAGTGCGGCTCAAATGTGCGACTCCGTCAAAGAGGCCAAGAAGGCCGAAGCTTCCCCGCCGGCCTTTTGAGTCAAGTGTGTTGCGGTGGCGAGGGAAATGGCGCAGTCGCATGCAGCGCCGTCTCCCGCACCCACCTGACAAAAGGCAACCTTTTTTTTTTTTGTTTTTTTTTTTGCTCCCACAAGAGTGCCTCCATGCTACTCTACACAGCGCCTAGCTTGCATTTGATTTTTGGGGTGACTTATCTATAATCATCATCATTATTGTTATGATGATGATGACGACCACATTGGCTGACTTTCCCCCCTGCCCTCTTTGCTCGGCTATTTTAGCAACAGTTTGAATGTGTCCGTAGCTTGGCGTATGCGAGCGCACCGACTTACTTGTCGTTGGGGGGTTTTTTTCCCTTCCTTTTTCATCCTTGTGAGTGACAAGGGCTAAGGGGCAAAATGTTTGACTCAATGAGACTCACGCTGCATGTTGCTTTCCACCAAAAGCCAAGGGTTGTCTATCTTTTGGCCGTCATCTCGAACAGGTAGCGTAACGACTTCCGTTGTGCGCAAGAGAATATTTGAATCAAAAGATTGATTGAAAAAAAATTCCCTCAATAAAGGGGCTGGAATAGTTACTAAATTGGCAACCCCAATGTGGTGCTTTATTATTATTCTTTTTCTAAGAGTGTCTTTGCAGACATGTTGTTGGCGCAAGCTGTGCGTGTTTTTTTCCCCCTTTCAACGCTTAAGAGCAAGTCCAATGACCCCATGAAAATGCAGCCCCCCGACATCAGTTGATGGGATCCGGTGGAGCGCGACACGCCCACGTTGTCTTCTGTCCGCGGCTCGTTTGTGCCGGCGGGGCGAGCGTAATCTCACCTGCGTCCTCGGGGATGAAGACGGCGCACAGGCAGGCCCACGCGGCCAAGCACAAGAAAGCCGACAAACTCTTCCTCCGGCCAGCCCTGAAAGACACGTGCGCTCGACTCGAGTCTTTCAAGAAGAATTTTGGCAGTTTTTCCAAAGATTTCCGCGGTGTCTTTGTAACATGCCCGCGCCGCGGCATGCTTTGCTCAAAACCACGCCAGGGCAATGAGAGCAACGATCATCCCCTCCCTACAGTGTTTGTGTGTGGCTCACCAGGGTCGGTTCATGAAGTAGACGCAGAGCGGGTAGGCGGGCAGCTCTACCAGGCCATACATGGCCACGTTCAGGTAACGATTTCCCGACATGTCACCGGCGCCCAGCGTCAGGCCGTAGTACACCAGACTGCACACGTACCTGGACGCAAACACACGCCAAGTTCCTTTTCCGCCCGAGCAAACGTGGCGGCGTCTTTCTGTGCGGCGGTCGCCGTGGTTACTGGAGCTCAGCGGGCGATACTCACCAGACATACATGAGCAGGAGCGTCCTGCGGCGGAGGAGAGGATGAGTGGCCAGCTGCAGGACGCCCGACTCGCCGCCGCCGCCGCCGCCATTGTCGCCCGCCGGCCGCAGAGTCAGCTTGTGCGCGGGGCGACCGTTCATCAGCGCCATGTGGCGCATCACCTCCAATCGTGCGCACACAAAGTTTGTCAGCGATGCAATCAATGAAGTCGCACGTCGATCAAATGACGCGGGAAATCAGATCATCTTTTCCAAAAATCTTTGCCATGGAGTGCCAGCGTTTTCCCTTACGAGCGTGCTCAGGTAACAAATTGCTTGTCGGCATTTTCATGCTTTCAAGGCTGAGCTGAGAGCAGAAATGCCACGTGCCCCCCCACCCCGGCCGGCCCCAGCGCCCAAAATGGACGTTTCCCGGCCCAGATGCCCAGCATTCGCATCCACTGACCTCCTGCGCCCGCCGGGTGCGACGGCGACAGTAGAGCCAGCGAGGAGACTCCGGAAGCGTTCTGGCAAAACGAGAGGCGGTCAGACGCCGGCTTGCAGACTTGCCGGCCGCGACGGAGCGGGCGCGGGCACTCACGCCGACAGCAGGAAGCAGAGGACCCCCCAGGTGTTGGCCGCCGCCGCCAGGGTCCTCCACGGCCTGATGGCGAAACCCAGAGCCGCAAAGAGGGCGATGCCCACCGCAAAGGTCATGCTGGTCAGCGTCCCTGCCGGCGGGAAACCAAACGACAACACGCCCGTCGGACGCCGGACGCGCAACAGTCAATTTGGCCGGTTCGACCGGTCCCTGTTACCATGGCAACCGCAGACAAGGAGTTGGCCTAACCGCTACGCACGTAAGCTTTGGGGCATGAGTCGAGAAATACACTCAGTCTTCCCGTGCATATTCATGATTCAGCAACAGCAAACTAAATTACATTTTAAACTCAAGAAAAAAAAAAAAAAGCAATCAGCAAATGCAGCGGCTGCGCAGGTGCAAGTAGACATTTTTTTCTACTTGCACCGCCTCAAAGTATCGGAGCAAACTGCCAGCATTGAGGGGCAGTCTGTCGTCCTGCTAACTATGTTGAAGTGAGGGGAGGAGGACGGTGTAAAATGGTGCTTTGGCGCCATCTTGTGGCATCTCTAGCCAATTGGAAACTTGATTGTTTTTTTTTTACTTGCAGATTTGTGGCACGGCTCAGAGCCTTTCCCTTGCTGCGGGTCAACTACATTTCATTCGAGCCTCTGTCAACTTTGGAAAGGCCAACTGTTGAAAAGTGCAACGACAAGTTGTTGTGAATCTTGTGAGTTTTGCCCTTCGGCTCCTTGCTGTCAAACAGACTTTGGTGGCACAAAGCAGTGGATCGTTGGCTCGAAAAATCCACTAAAGATCCCGTGAAAGAAGCATGACCGCAAAGGGATTTTGCCCGGGATTGCGTTCAGCTCCTCCTTTTCAAACAGCAACTTGTGCCAAAGCTAGTGAAACGTTGACCAAAGTTGGCCAAATGATGTTGACCTGCAAAGCGCGTGGTGCATTTTGGCCTCATCTGACCCCAGAGCTTCAAAAGTGCAACTTGTGGCGAGTGGTGTAGTGCAAGCACGAGCGGAGCATACCCGTCACGGCCCAGTAGGACTTGCCCACGTACTCCTGCGTGAGGACGAAGCTGACCAGGCCGATGGCGCCGTTCATCAAGCCCACCAGGAGGCGCGACGCCGCAAACACCTCGTAGCTGGGAGACGCCGCCGTCACGTAACCCAGGAGCACCTCCGAGAACAGAGCTGCGCCCCGACACGCCGCGCTTGTCACGGAAAAGTGTGGCGCGGCGCGGCGCGGTGCGGCGCGCTACGCTAGGCTACGGTGCGGCGCGCTACGCTAGGCTACGCTGCGCGTCGTCGTCTCGGGTTGGCGTGTCATGAGTTTGTGTTGTTGGGACGTGCTACGTGTTGCGGTGTCATATCATGGCGTCACACGTTTCGTGTCATGTCAAGAGTTTCCTCTCATAGTTACGTACCTATTTGTTTTCCTGTCACGTTGACATGCTGCCACATTTCGTGTCATGTTGTCACCTCATACGTTGTCATGTTCTCATGTCTCATTTTCTCCCGTCACGTCGACATGTTTTCATATCATGCGTTTCATGTCACGTCACGTCGTCATTTTTTTTCCCTTCATGTTGTCATGTCACATACATGGTTCATGTTATGTTTTCATGCCACGTCGTGTTGTCATGTCATTATGTCACATGTTGTTTGGTCATACTGTCGCGCGTTTCATTTCTTGCTGTCATGCCTAATTGTTCTTGTCGCGCGTCATGTCACGTGTTGTCATGTCAATGCCTTCATTTCATGTTGCCTTTTTCATGATGTCATGCTTTCATGTCATCTTGTCACGGCAGGCCTGGCATGCCATGCGCTCCGCTCCATGTTGTGTTGTCATGTCTCACTTTTGTCTCATGTTGTTTTGGCAAGAACTCCATGATACGCTGTACGCCGCGTTATCATGTCATGGGTGCTGCAGACATGTCAGGCAGTTTGTCATCGCGGCGTGGGGTCACGCTGTCAGGCGGCGCATTGCCCTCACCCGCCAGGTAGACGGGTCGCCTGCCGACGATGTCGGCCAGCGGCCCGAAGACGAAGCTGCCGAGCAGGAGGCCGGCGAAGAAGAGCGAGCCGGCTAAGCTGACCTTGTAGGCCTGCTGCTTGACCAGGAGCCACTGGGCAGGAAGGAGTCGAAGCGCATGAGCAAGAGGAGGAGCGCTCGCGGCATCCTGGCACGCGAGCACCTTCGCTCACCTCAGTCACGATGGAGTCCACGTCCCCGAAAAACGTGACCGCCGACTGGGCACCTTCGTGCTTCTCCACGTGGAATTCTGGAGACGCTCCCACCAAAACCACCAACATGGATTGGCACGCCATATACACCTGAAACACACGCATAGACAGGCAGTCGCTCGCCACGTATGGATATTTTGCTTGGATTCCAAATACTGTTCAGTACACAGTTGCAAGGGAACAGTAAGTTGACATTTTACGAGTAGCTTCTTAGCTGACTTGAATATTTGCAAGCCTCCTCTTGATACACTCACGTATCTTACCGACTGTCTTTAAACCACTTTGAAAACGTCTTTTTCATCCCTGCAAAATCTTTCGCCTTCTACCCCTTTATTTTGAGACGTCGTGCTCCTGAAAGCATACTTTTCTGCCTCTCCATCTTTAGCTCCCTGTCATCAGACTTGTCAAATGGAAACACTCCACTGGAGCGTCTCTGTGTGTGTTTGTGGGCGACGGTCACGAAGCAGAGGGGCGCCTAATCAGTGACCGCATCTGTCATTATCATTAAACCGCGGTTAAAGAGATACAATAGCGACTTCCTAAAATATCTCGTAGTTTCACGCCCAGCGTTTTGGCGCAGCGCCCCGAGGCGGCCATATGGTACATAGCCCCTCTGAAATGATTTCAGACCAGTCGGCGTTCGTGGCCTACGTCATTCGGCTGCGACTCCGTCCGACCGAGGAAATACGTCCCCGTAGAAAGCACCAAAGCATCAACAAACCGAGGATTGCAAATAAGTAACAAATAATTTTGTTTAATGAAGGACGAACTGAAGAGTGACTCGGATATAATATTGACTCGTTGCCAAAATCCATTTTATCCTCACACAAGAACCTCAACGGTCACAACTGGTCTTTTTTGGCACGACAACGGCTCACGCGTTTACCTGTACAGGAGCCAAACATCTGCACAGGTCGTTTATTTACACATACAAATACGAGTGTTGTCCAAAAATCAGACGAGACCCGCCACGTCACCACACGAAGACGGCCACGGTGTTGTTTGTTTCTTGTTGCTGTTGTATTGACCCGAGTCAAATGTTTGAAGCTGGCCAAGTCTCACCTGTGTCAGAGCTAGGACGGCCACGGCTCGCTTCTGGTAGGCGCCGAACTCCCCGACCACCTGGAAGGCTTCCTCCACGTCCATCCCGACCGCCGACAGACAACAAGATGACGAAACACAAGTGCGACGACTACCACACCGGCACTTCCGGCTTGGCTTTCAATACGCCGCCATGTTGCTCAAGAAAACATTTGCGAAACGTCTCAGCCACATGTCCAAATGTAGTTATTCAAACTTTTTTGATTATTATTTTGAAAGGGGAATTAAAGCGCAATGGTGTCAGCCACAATCTGAATCCCGTGCTGTTTTCTCTCCGCATCACCACGCGCCCACAACACAACGCAGAGCTCATCAGTGCGCAGGGGCCTGTCGCAGCACGTTTGGGTTACATGAGAATGAAACCAGATAATACAGGGATTTTTCTTTCACTCTAAAAAAACAAATGTGGTTAAAACTATTATTTTATGCGCTTCATTTGTTTTGTTTTTTTAGTTTAACTGGCTGCTCTTCTGTATTTTCGTAAAGACTATACTGTTTGTCTGCTTTGTTTTCGCGTAGATTGCGTTTCTTCAGGAGGTTGTTGCAAATGAGCAAATGGTTTGAGTAACTGATGTTTTGTACGAATAACCTGTATTACGAACAGCAAATTTGTTAACAGCCACTTGCATATAAAAGGAAATCATTGTTACACACGATCTTACGAACAAAAACGTGTATATGAGCAATTTATTTATATATAAACATTTATATATTATAAACAGCAACATGGATTGTGATTTACACACATGTATTTTGAAGAGCAACTTTTATTGTTTTGAAAAAGCACAACTAAAAAGAGCATAGCAGCGAGAAAAACAATTGTGACACAATAAATTGACCCACAAAACTCCAATGTGCCATCACATTTCGAAGAAACAAATGAACAAATTTGCTCGACGTGACAAAGGCACATCTCGTCCGTTACCTACGCCAAGGTTCAGCCATCAACATTTTGGGGTGTTCACATTCTCACAACTTTTTCTCCCTCCTTCATTTCTGAGGGAACAAAAGAAAAATGCGAATGACAAATATCTTAAGACCTTAAGAGCAGGTGTGCAGATCCAAATATCGGATTCGGGGCCATGGCGGAGGTCTGCACTCAAATGAATGCTGTACATTGAGAGGGAAATGTTAGACACGCGTATGATGTACGTCAGATTAACTAAAACAAACATTTGGTACCCCACCATTTTTTTGGGGTGTATGTGCTCCCCCACATCTGATGGCGGTTTTCTGATCAATACTGTGTTTGTGCAGTAAGAATTTGACAGAGGAGTTCATCACTTTTCATTCATCTCAGGGGACTGTCATGTGTGGCAGATCGGTTGAGCCTGCTCAAAGCATCATGTCATCACCCCGTCCTGATGCTCGTTTGAGGAAGCAAGCGCACACACGCGGGGCGGGGACTGTGTTTTGCGGGTTGGAGGCGGATGAAAATGGAAGAATTCATCTGCTTGGTTGTGATTCCACCAACGTGACAATCATGAGAATACGGCGCTTCGACAAGTGGGGGGACGTGCAATGGGGACGTGCAAAACATTTGACTTTCAAAATGGAACAACGTTTTTGCAACAGAGACGTACTCATCCGACTACGCTTCGATTCCACGTCCCGAGTAACGGTCTCTGTGTCGCCATGGCAATCACCCTTCAATTACCGCCGTTCAGCGGTTGTGTCACTTCCAAGCTGGTTCCCCTCGCGCCTGCGTTGGACTCGCTTGGCTCCGCCGCGTCTCTTTGACGCTTGCGGTACAAGTAGAACAGCAGCACAGCGAGCAGGGTCAGGACCACGCCCACGGTCAGGGCCGCGGTCTTGCCCGGTCCAAAGACGCGCTCGGGCCGGTCGAGGTAGAACGGGTTACCGAAGGCTGCGCTCTCCTTCCGGCCCAACGGGTTTTCCATGATGCAAAAGAAACTCAAGATCGCGTTGGTCGTCTTGTTGATGCTCCTCTTGCGTCCTCCCAGCATTTCCTTTCCGGGTTCGGTTCTCCAAAAGTACTCGACAGGCCCCGAACGGTTCGTGTCGCCGCCGCAGAACAGCGTGCAGCTCACCAACTTGTCGGAGCACGACAGCGGGTTCGGCTGCACTTCCGGTTCGGGCACGAAGTCGATCAACTTGACGGCGAAGCTCTCGTCCTGCGTCACGAAGTTCAACGACAGCGTGAACAGGCCCGCGTCCGCCGGGACAGCGCGCCCAAGCTCCAGCGCGCCGTTGCTCACGTTCAGGGTGGCTCTGTCGTTGTAGCGGGTCACATTGGTTCCGTCCCACTCGACGAGAATGTTGCGATTCAACTTCCACACTAAGTTCCGGATGGTGTCTGGAACCTTAGGCCGTAGAGTCAGCGCTTGGCCCTCGGCGACGTAGACGATCTTGCCGACGGCGGCGCCAAGCAGTGACCACAAACCCAGACACAAAAACACTCTGCACTTCATGCTCCTTCACCTATACAAAAAAAAAAAAAGAAAGTGTCTACTTGACTTTGAACGAGCCTACCGCACTTCAGACTAGTGATGGGAATTCCGGTTCTTCTTAGAGAACCGGCTCTTGCGGCTCGGCTCACTAAAAACTTTCGGCTCCCAAACGGCTCTTCAGATTTTTTTGTTGCTTTAATTGATATATTACCAATAATAATGTAACATTATGCAACAAAATCAATTAATAATTAATTTTAAAACATGTATTGTACTACTATATTATAATAGTCTTATTATAATAATTTAATATAATATAATAATCTTTTCACGCTACAGTGAACTTTTAACTCATTTAAATTTGTAACTTTTCTATAGTAAGCAACTTTGAAGTCAAGCAATACAGAATCCCTGAAAAACACCACGACACAACAACATGTAAATTAAAAATATTTACTTTTTAGTGCAACAACAAATAAACTATGAAATACGTGAATAAACGTTTAGCTTTTTTATACCTAACAAACTTAAATTGAAACACAGGATCCCTGAATAACACATGAAATACGATTCACCTTGAACAAATTTAGACTGAAAACACAGAAGCCCTGAAAAAGACCACAAAAATATAAATGAAAATGTGTAAAACAAAAAGATCAGCAGTCTCTGATAGAGCCACCAATGTAATTAAAATGAGTCCAAATTTGGCTCCTTTTCCTGCTTTGAGTCATTTCTTTTTTTTTACTTTCTTTTTGTCCTCCACTCTGTCCTCTCTTGACCCGTACGTGTTCTCACTGTTCTGTGTACCAGGCTGACGCCACCACCACGAGCCCGCGAACGACACAAGTCAACTTCAGGCCGGAAGTACGCCTTTATCTTTCGCCACCACCACGAGCCCGCGAACGACACAAGTCAACTTCAGGCCGGAAGTACGCCTTTATCTTTAAGTGTCCGTGTCGACGCCAGACTCCAATGATCGCCGCTTCTAACTTTCTCCCTTTCCGCGGGACTTCGCTAGTAAATGTGACCAATTAACACTCCAGCTAACTTGGCCGAAGTGCTACTTTGTGACGAACAATCATTCAGGCGCGACAAGGACAGCTCCGCCAAAACCGAAAGCTATAACAGAGCTCAGAGATCAAGCAAATCCACTTACTTGCTGTTGGCCCCGTGGAATTGACTTGAAACTTCCCAAGCACGAGTCTAACACAACAGCACCCCTTAAATATTGAGGCTCGTTTTCATCAGCCGACAAATAAGTGCGGCTTTGAGCAATGAAGAAGTAAAATCCGTCACCGCCCAAGGGAAAACGCCTAATGCTGTCTGTCCGTGTTGATGCCTGACTCAAATTGTCTCCGTTGTCATTTTCTCTGGTTCAACACAATTTCGCTCGTCAATTTAAACAATTAGTACTCCACCAACCGTGGCTAACGCGCAACCATGTGGAACACAAAGGGTCGTTGTTACGTCTTTTCATGCCGATTTGGATTCTGGCGCGACGAGGGCAGCATCGCGGATTCGAAATTAATCGCAAATTCATCGCTTCGCGGAGTAGAATGACTTTTTTCCCGTTGCGCATCCTGCTGTTTGAAAAACACCAAATGTGAAATACGGTGATCAATATAAAGTCAGAAATCTTCACAATTTACGAAAAAACAAAACAAACAAAAAAAACGTTTCTGTCATATTAACTGGCGCTACACCGGGGCTAGGGCTTCCTATTTAGCCCCTCCAGCAGTTATATACGCTACTGTATTCAGATGGGGTTTTTTCTCAGTCCCCCTTTAGCCCAGTATGGTGGGCGGGGGTGTCAATATTACACTCCAAGCATATTGTACAAATGTTACTACAGCATAATTGGACAATAAACTTCCCAAATACCAACATCTTTACCTTTTTTCATTAGATTGTAATTCTCATTTTTGTATTTGTGACGTATAAAAGTCAGCTGTGACAATTTAGTTTCCTCCAGGGGATGAATCTAAATTCGATTGGGCAGATCAACTATTTACCATTACAAATTATCCGTACATTTCATATTTATATTTTGAACTCACGATAAAGAATTTATAAAGTGAGCTGGCCAAACATTTTCCTTCATGGACTTCAGTGGAATTCTCCATTGAAATGACCTGAAAAGCAATTACCTTTTGTTTATACCTTTACAGTAAAGAAAACTAGCACTGTATTGTACATACACAAGCGAACGTACAAAGTCAAGGTAGCGCTGTGCTGTGCTGTATTTGTCGACAAACTGAAGAAGATGAAGGCGATGAAGGCGAGGAAGGCAGCGGGTCCAGATGGCATCAGCCCCCAGCTCCTCAAATCCTGCGCAGACCAGCTGTGTGGAATTGTCCAGCACATGTTCAACCTGAGCCTGAAGCTGGGCAGGGTCCCCCAGCTATGGAAAACATCCTGCCTGGTCCCGGTGCCAAAGACCCCCCCCCCCCCCCACCCGAAGGAGCTCAACAGCTTCAGACCAGTGGCGCTGACGTCTCATCTGATGAAGGCCCTGGAGAGACTGGTCCTTGTCCACCTGCGTCCCCTGGTGAGCTCCTCAATGGACCCACTCCAGTTCGCATATCAGCCTGGCATCAGTGTGGATGATGCCATCATCTACCTCCTCCACACTTCACTCTCCCACCTGGAGAAGGCGGGGAGCACTGTGAGGATCATGTTCTTTGATTTCTCCAGTGCTTTCAACACCATCCAGTCCACCCTACTGGGAGACAAGCTGGAGCGGGCGGGGGTGGCGCACCACCTCACCACATGGATCCAGGACAACCTCACAAACCGGCCACAGCATGTGAGGACACAGGACTGTGTGTCTGACGTGCTCCTCTGCAGCACGGGGGCCCCACACACAGGGAACTGTCTTGGCTCCCTTCCTGTTCACCCTCTACACCTCGGACTTCAACTACAACACCCCTACCTGTCACCTGCAGAAATTCTCTGACGACTCTGCGATTGTCGGCCTCATCACAGGCGGAGATGATCGGGAGTACAGAGAACTTACTCAGGGTTTTGTGGACTGGTGCCAGCAGAACCGCCTCCTGATCAACGCGGGGAAATCCAAAGAAATGGTGGTGGATTTCGGTAGGCGCCAGCACTCTTCACCTGCACCAGTGAATACCCGGGGAACAGATGTTGAGAGAGTCTCAACTTACAAGTACCTGGGTGTTCATCTGAACAATAAACTGGACTGGTGCGACAACACAGACGCCCTCTATAGGAAGAGTCAGAGCAGACTCTTCCTACTCAGGAGACTGAGGTCTTTTGGGGTTCAGGGGACACTCCTCGGGAGGAACTTTTATGACTCGGCGGTTGCATCGGTCATCTTCCAGGGAGCGGTCACCTGGGCAGGCGGCGTCTCGGCCCGGGACAAGAAGCGGCTGGACAAACTGGTCAGGAGGGCCGGCTCTGTCCTGGGCTGCTCCCTGGACTCTGTGGACTCGGTGGGGGACAGGAGGATGTTGGCCAAGCTGTCATCAATGCCGGGCAACCCGGACCACCCCCTCCAGGGCACTCGGACAGCACTCCACAGCACCTTCGGTGACAGACTGTTACACCCTCGCTGTGCAAAGGAGAGATTCCGCCGTTCCTTCTTGCCTGCTGCTGTCAGACTCTTTAACAAGAACATTGTGTAGTCCCTACAAACTGGCGGACATTAGTGCAATTGTGCTGTCCTGCACCTGAGCTCATATCGTGCAATACCCAATATTCCCCACTACTGTAATACCGTGCAATACTCAACATTCCCCACTACTGTTAGTCTAGTTTTATTTGTATCCAATGCTGTTCCTTACATTTCACTACAGCACTGCAGCACTGTCACTTACTTAGAGTATTTTTTCCTCTGTACTATGTACAGGCCGAAATGAGTGTTCCTCATATTTTTTATGTAGATGTAGGTTGGTGTGTGTATATACACATGTTACTGCGTATATCTACATAGGTTTGATCCTAAATGTTTGCCGTCAATGTTATACATTAATGGCCACATTATGCCGCCGCCCCTGTGTGACCTATATCTTTGCTACTGTAACAATGAAAATTTCCCCACTGTGGGATCAATAAAGGCATTCTTATCTTATCTTATGAATGTGACATCAAAGTGTAGAAACTTCCCCTGGGAGACTCCTAAAATCTTCAGTTACTGTACAGCCACTCCCTTTTAAAATGACTTTTAATCAATTGTTGCTCATGTCATGACAAAAAGCATTAATCACAAAACACGTAAATATTTAATTTGACAGATTAAAACAGACCGATGAAAACAGAAGGCTAACTAGCAGCTAAAAGCCAACATGGGAACACGGTTGCATTTAGTTCTGAGAGCGCAGCGGGAGTCTGGACTTCTGTGGGGTGGCCTCGCCGTCGCACACTTTGGGCCTGCCGGGGACCTTGCCCTCTTTCTTGCTGGCCTTCTTTAGCTGGATCACACACACAAATGAAGACTCGACATATATCAAATGTTGATAGGGGCGGCATCGTCCACACACGCGGTGTCACCCGGGCGTACGCGCGCCCTCATGCTGAAAATGTCTGTTGCCATGGGCTCACCTTGAAGAAGGGAAGGCGCTTGCTCTCGTTGAAGACCAGGTTCTCATCGATGAAGGAGCCCTCGGTGGCCACGCTCTCGTTACACATGCTCAGCTCATCCTCCAGGGAGCCCTGAACGCGGCACAGGATCAAGACACGCTAAACCAGAGGTGGGCATTCACACCCGTCAGTCAGTACAGACGGAAGGAGATGTCACTTGATGGACTCCCGTTTTCGCTCGCAACCGACGGTAACTTTGAAACACTGACTGAATAAGTGCAGACGGAAGAGACTATCCGCTGATCCCTGGACCAACACGAATCCGACAGGGGAGGAGGGGAAAAAAAAAAGAAAAAGGGAAAAAAAAAAAAATTTGGAGACGAGAATCGTGGGGAGGAGCAGTAACAGTAGAAGAAGTTATATTTTGGGGTGTAAAGTGGTCCAAACTTAGGGATGGGATTTTCGACTAACAATCATCTCTCTCTCTTGTTCTGTGGAACAAGATGCGTGATACTCAATGCCGCGTTTAATCGACGAGTAAAATACAAAACGTTTAGTAAATCGTAGACGGTTAAACGACTAGTCGCGCACATCCCTAGTCCAAACCATTTCTAAATGAATACAATTGCGTGCCGTTACCCTGGTAAACTTTTTATTTTCTATTTTTTTTTTTTTTTACTGACGGTCCTAAAATAGTGGCGAAGAAATGTAACTTTGCGACGAAGGTAGCTTATTACAAATAAAGATGACAGAGTGACGGACTGAGCCTCAGCCTCCAGCCTGAAATAATGACGATGACGGCTGACGAAAGTTCACTGACGCGCACCCACGTTTGTGCTCGGGGGCTACGTTTTATGCTCAAAACTGGAAGGTGGGCTGACTCATTTGTAGGTAGGTATGGAGGGAGGAAGGGAGGGAGGGCGGGCGGGCGGTCGGGATGTGTGGGTGTGTGCGTGCGTGGGGTCCAAGTTAAAACATGTGCCGTATGTAGACTGGTTTATTTTGATAAGCCATACTTGTTTTTGGTTTAATTGCATATTTGTTACAAAAAATTGAATCGACCAATTATTCCATATTCAAAAACTTTTAAATGGACAGTGTTACTTTCACTTCCATGTGATTTCCCACATTGCAATGAATTGAAATGCGAAATGCTATTCGTGGGCGATGGGGACCAGGCTTGACCCCAAATAGTGAAAATCTACGAATGATCAAGAACTGGCATGAAAATTTGCACTAAGTAAAAAAATAAATAAAAAATGCCCAATGCCGGGGCATTCTACGACCTTAAGTGCCAAATTCCACATCGTAAGCTTGCTTGTCACAAACATTTTGGAGCTACAGTATGATAAAGCTTGGCGTTCCACCTGGCTACGTTTCTCCTCGTCTTCGGACTCCGGGTCACGCTCTTCCTCGTCCTCCCTGGTGGCGGCCTTCAGCTGGTCCTGTTGCCTCCTCAGACTCTCCAGCATCTCCGTGCGGCTCCACGTCTTGGTCATCTGGCGCGGGTACACAAAGTCCCGCCTCTGCGGCGTCTGACCTGTGAGGGGGCGTCACACGCCGGACGGCGACAGGTGTCAAACAAAGGCCAATTGACGTGATGAGTGCCACTTTGTGCGCTCAGTCAACTCAAACGCACTCGACCCGGTGGATACAGCCTTAAAATATCATCTTTCAAATTAAATCGCCAACTGTTCTCAAAATCAATTCATTATTTCGAATATTAAGGTTTAACTTGAAATTGTCCAAATGCTTGAAATTTCAGTAACGTCAGGTTTCTGTAGGTCAAAGTCCACAAGCGCGGCGGCTCTTTCGCTGCCGTTACTCATTTCAGAGCTCCCGCGAGCGACGGCGTCCGCCATTATGACTCCAAAGAATTCCGGAACATCCTCCGCGGGCTCACAACACCGTCACGTGTGTATTGTGATGCATTTCATTGGTTAAGAGAGAGAGAATTGGATAAGATAGATGAATAAGAAAATAACGTATACGCTCTCCCGACTTTAGGGGTAGAAAGACGCAACAGCGTCTAGTGGAAGAAATGCGGTTGTGCTGTCCCGGCCTGAATGGGTTAAAAGGACACACACTCTTAAAAAATGTTTTATCCAATTTTTCAATCAATCTAAAAAAAAAAAAAAAAAAAAACCCACAAATGAATCACTCAAATTATTGTTAGTTGCAGCCCTAATTCTTTCCCAAAAATCACCCAGCACCACCCTGGCTTACAGAATAAGAATGCCTTTATTGATCCCACAGTGGGGAAATTTTCATTGTTACAGTAGCAAAGATATAGGTCAGTAAATGATGACATTTTGTCGGTTTTGCTTCAGCAACCCCAAACGGAGATTCGCCTAGTCTCTGTTTCATTGCCAGCATAAAATTGCAAAAAATATACAATCATATTAAAAAGAACTCAAATGAATGTTTGTCCCAGGCCTGTGCGTGCAATGTTTGAAATGTTTTACCGGTGGGCACGTCGTGGCGCAGCTCCTCCTGCAGAAACGTTTGGAGCAGCCGGCGACCGACGTCCACCTGCCGGTGGATGTCGGCCTCCTGCCGGTCCACGGCGGCGGCGTCCGAGGAGGTTTGGCTCCGCATGTTCTCCAGGGCCCGCTTGACTTCCTCCTGCTGGCTCCTCAGCGCCACCTCCAGCGTG
Source organism: Filicampus tigris (assembly GCF_054856515.1). Lineage (NCBI taxonomy): Eukaryota > Metazoa > Chordata > Actinopteri > Syngnathiformes > Syngnathidae > Filicampus > Filicampus tigris. Next base: position 24,672,854 of record NC_141227.1, on the reverse strand, counting down.
CGAAGCTGCTCGCCGCCGTACGTCGTCACGCTCTGGAGGAGGGATGGCGGAGGACAGTCTTACGGCCAATCGCAAATGCCTTATTGCATCACATGATCTTCCATGACAAAATGCCATTTGGCTCCTTGGTGCCAAGATGCCAGCCACCAAAGTACATTTCAAAAAAACCTTGTGGTTTTTTTTTTTTTTTTTTTTTTTAGAAAAGACATCGAAAAGGCTACGTTGACACTGCAGGCTATGAAATAACATCTGAATTGAACGGCAGTATGAACATAGCTATTTTATTTGTCCAATCCCATTTCACCCTCATTGCTGCCATGCATTCTAATCTTCCCTGGGCCTTCACTAACAGGAGCGCGAGTCTATTTGATGATACTATATGAGCAATAAGAACAAAGATCCCTTCGTAAAATCCATCCTCGCAGTGCCAAAAGGCCGTACCCGATTGAGGGCCTGCACGTCGGCCGACTCCTCGGCCGCCAGCGAGAGGCGCTCCTGGGCCCGCTTGTCAGCGTGCCGCTCCAGTGCCGAGCTCCAGTCCCGGTCTCGTCCAAGTAAACCTGCACACGCGTGGAGACCACGGACGAGCCGTTGGAACTCATTCACAATGGGTATTGTCGTATGGTGCGTACACACCATTGACCAAAATATCCACTAGAAAATCCCACTGTAACGATTATTAGGGAGCAGGCAACGAGTGACTCGTTCAGTCTTTGTCATTCAACTCAATTCAAGAGGTGGCCAAAAGAGTGCGAGTTGACGCCGGTACCAGACACGCTGCGCTGGAGGTGCTCACAGCAACCGTCGGCCTCCCGCAGGGTCTGCTGGCTCTCGTCAAGGTGGAGTCGCAGCGTTGAGGCGAGGGACGAGGAAGTGGAGCACAGGAGATCGGCGCGGGTGGACGCCTGACGCTCCACTGAGCCGCAGCCGCTGGGGAGCACAGAAGGCGAGCGGCCGCGTCATTGAGCAAATGCCACCGTCCCTCCGTCTTTACAGTTTCAATTGGACAATTAGAATCACAAATATCTTAAATATATATCGTACTGTATATTATCGATATTTAAGCGGCTAAAGTTGGATAATCAGACCAATCAAAGCGTTTTTCAGTTATGCCTTTTTGATCTGAGCCTCCGAAATATCAGGCAATCTTTTGTTTCCGATTAAAAAAAGGAAATGGGAAGAAGCACTGACGGTCGGATTGCGATTGCTGCCGCTGGGGATTTGTTTGCTTGCGGCGACTCACCTGCTGAGGTTGTCTCCAAGGCTCTGAAGAGGAGTCTTCAGCGCTCCGGAGGAGCGGCACAGCTTCTCGTAGTCCTCGTGCGACTCGGTGGCCAGCAGGTTGAGCTGGCCCAACAACATCTGGATGGTCCGCTCGGTACTCTGGGGGAGGGGGCGGGAAGCGACACCACTACATTCCAGCCCAAAGCTTTTTCGTGCCGACATCAGTCATTAGTAATCAAGAGTGCCACTTCTGTTATTTTCATGATGCAAGTTTGGGGCTTTCAAAACATTTCGGGTCGACGGACGGCTTTACAGGAGAGAATTGTTTTTCAAGTAACCCGCTGCCAATGAAACATACCAAACTATTGTACACACCTAAACGCTACAGGAATGAAAAGGTTGCCATTTGTGGGGGGTTAAAGAGGTGCACATGTTATGCTAAATTCATCATTTTGGGGGGGAAAAAATGTCACGATGAGAACAACGCTGCATTTTTTCCAAGCCAAAGCAGCAATGTCGAAATGTGAGTAATGTTTGTCGGCAAGCAAAACAATACCCGACAAAACAGAAGCAGAGAGGATAGCAAAGCCTCCGTTACCTGCTGGTTTCTCTCCTGAGCTTTTCGGATCTGCTCCTCCAGCTGCTTGCGTTTGTCCTGCAGGATGTTCACGTCCTGGACCGTGGCCTCTCGCAGGGCCGCCAGGTCCGCAACCAGGCTGCTGAAGAACTCGCCCGTCTCCTTCATGGCCTCCACCTGATGCAGGGAGCGCCGCCCGCCAAAGAATGCAGGGAGAAAACAGGCTCAGCACGCAAACTTCAAAAAAAAAAAAAAAAGAAGCAAATAAAACTGTAAAAGCAGACTTGACTACCTTGTCGGCCAGGGCCCGCTGCGCTTCCGTGGTGGTCCTGAGGGAGGCGCTCAGCTCTTTGAGCACTGAAAGACCCATCAGCGTCTGAACCTGTAGGACATCCTCCATGTCCCGCTGGTGCTCCTCCTACATACACACACAGCAGAGCCAGAGCAAAAGAGGAAAGGAGGGGGAGGGAGACAAAAAGAGAGAGAAAAACAGGTGAAAGAAAAGCAGAGCAATGAGAGAACGATTGAGATAGGAATGGAGAACAGAGGACAAGACAGGAGAGAGGGAAAAAAAAATAGGAAATGAAAGAGGAAAAATAAAAAAGGGGAGTGAGAGGTGAGAGAAAGCAGAATATAAAAAGGAATGAGAGAGAATGAGAAAAAAGCCAGAGGGAGGAAAAAAAAGAAAATAAAAAAATGAGCAAGAGCGCAAGAAAAGGGTGAGAAAGTGAGCCCAGTCAAGACTGTGTGTGGAAACGATGGCCGCTTTTCTATGAATCCCAAACGGTCCCACAGGGCCCCGCACGGCCTCCCGTGCGCCCACGTTTATTGTCCGCCGTGCTCACCAGAAGCTCCTTGAGGGCCTCCTTCTCCTGCTGGCTAAGTTGGCGGTGGCACCGCACGCGCTCCTGCCAGCGGGCCGCGCCCTCGCCCACCAGCCGCCCCACGCCGGCCACCAGGCCCTCCACGCCGCTCACGGCGCCGCTCAGCGCAGTCGCGCTGCCCGCCAGAACAGCGTCTACGACAGAGGTCACGGTGACTGGTGAGAACCCCTCCCAATCCGCTCTCGTGACAAGTGAGTCAGCCATTTTCTAGGGCTGCTGCAATGTCCACTATCACAACACGTCGTCGTCGTCATTTGGGAGTCGGATTCCGAATGCAGTCGCTGCGTTGGGAATCGTTGACTCGTCACCACGATGGGATTTTCGGCGGACGTTTTAGCCAGCTTGCTACAGGCAAACGTGCATATCGAGTCAAAGTTTGTGAGGGCGGCGTGTGTACCGATAGCCTGCGAATAGCTGCTGAGGACGTGTCGATGTTTGTCGCATTGCTGCTGGACGCCGCCCTGCACGCCGCTGAAGGCCGCCGCCATGCGCTCAGCAAAGCTCTGCTGAGCCGTCACGTTGTGCTGCTCCACCTGCACGCGCCACGACACACAACATGTGAGCAAAAGAAAAAACCTCAGCCCCACCCCCCGCGTCGAAGGCATCGAAAATGACATGGAACCATCTGGCCCCGAGACACAAGGTAGCACTACGCAAATGTAACGGATCGTGAAAAAGGCCGCGTCCCCTGGAAAACAATTCCCCAGAGAAAGGCACAAAAGAGCTTTGGACGTGGAGCGCAGACAAGAGAGGCAGTGAAGTGCTGCTACTGAGGATGAAAAGTTGCAGAAAGTGTGATGCGATAAAGGCGGTCAAGTGTGGGCTTCGTCATATTTTAGACACATTTCGACATGCACTGATTTGTGACAATTCAAGAGTTTTGGGGACACATCCGATTGATTTCTACGTTACACCAGGCTCTTACAGTTCCTTCTGCAATCCGGATGCAAAGTTACAAATCAGTTCTCTCATTTTGTGGCCTTAGGAGCAATTTTGACTTCTGTTTATTATTCAGTTCCGTAACAAAGTGCTCTGAAATGCACTCTTCACACTTAATTGTAAAACGATTGTTGTATCACACTATTTATTCATGATAAGGTGTTAGGATTTTTTTTTCAATTGATTTGGTTTTAAAATGTGTTTTTCAAAACTCAAATGTTCTGGCTTAAGACTGCAAGAAAAAAAAAAAGATGTCAAAATGTGTGTTCCAAAAGAGAGGCAGGCTAACAGCGTCAGCGGAGTTAGCATTACCAGCTTCTTCCTGTCCAGCTTGGCATGCAGACCCAAGACGTCGCTGGTGCTGGCGTCCGCTGTGTTCAGCAGCTGTAAACAAAAATGCGTCAGAGTTTTAAAAAAAAAAAAAGCATAAAATCAGGAACCATTTGGATTCCGTTTCATGGTTTTTGGAAAGTCCAGGTCCAATACTAAAAAGCGTCCTGTCGCCCGAGTGGCGCCGAAGACGTCACTGCGCGACGTGCTATGAGGTCAGAGGCGGCACCTGCGCGGCGGCGCTGTAGAGATTCTCCTGGGCCGAGTGCAGTTCTCCACTGACAAACTCCTCCTCGGCCAGCTTGTCCTTGGTGGCCTCCAGGTCCCGGCTGGTCTCCTCCAGTCTACGTAACGGACACACAAGTTGAGAGACGCTTGGGAATATTCCATTTTATTCTGAAGCCACCCAATCGGCGGCAACCACAAGGGTCCGGTTGCCCCGACGGAGTCGCTGCCCCGGCCGCTCGCCGTGAGGCGATGGCCTCCGATCGGCCGTCGACCGGGAGGGGAGGCCAAAGGCCGCTCACCTCTGCCGCTTGTCGTCCAGCTCGGCGGCACACTGCTCCAGTTTCGTTTTACTGTCCACAAACAGCTCGCTCACCTGCACGCACCAAGTCACAGCGGGTCATCTGGATGACATCAGGACTGAAGCCGCTTTGATGTCACATCAATAATACGAATGACAGCATACGCCATTTAAATGACTGTTCGGAAGTCTGGGGAAACACAAAACTGCATAACAACCATGCTGCAAAAAAGAGCAATGACAATGGCCCATAATGTCGTATTTCTTCAGCACACAAATCACTTTCTCCAATGGCAAGTCTTGTCTTGAAATACGATCATCTTCCCACTTTAAAACTGCACGAACGAGAGGGAGGTTATCATTTCAGGGGGAAGTTGCATTTAAAACTAAATAGTCCAGAAGAGCTACCGAGACAAAAGGCTTTTGTGTTTGTGTCTGTGGGGTGGAAAGACGGAACGGACTAAATGGGTAACGTCCAAAAAATTCAAGGTATGAAGGTAGCATTTCATGCATCGCACCAGATGCTGAAATGAAGCGTTTCTCACATGTGTGAGCACACACACTGCAGACAGGCTGGGCTCTGTGTGAAAGTGCACTACAGACAAGAATGTCCTGCTTCAACGGGTTGTGTGATGAAAGTCACGTGTGAATAAATGCCAGCTCGACAATTGTGTCTCTGTAATTGACAGAAAAAAAAAGACTCAACTCAACTTGTTTGAAAATCAAATCTGGATCAGATCCAGGATAAGCCTGGTTTGACGTTACGGGGCTTTTTTTTTTACCCCCCCCCCCCCCCCCCCCAAAAAAAAAAAAAAAATTGACAACATTCCTGTTTTGTGCAGTGGAGGCAAAAACAAACACAAAACACCTTCCAACCCAGAAAAGCAGAATAAATAACAAAGCCATGTGTCTTTTGACAAACTGCAATCCGCAGTCTGGCTTAATCTCCCGCCTAAATGTGATTACTACTAATGTGTTTTACAGCATCCGTCTGTTTGCACGAGCTAAAGTGCAATCGGGATGAAAAGATTGCAGAGCCAGAGCCAGAGCGGATGTGATGAAGGAGATCCTCGTCTACCTTCTTCAGCTCGTCCTCCATGACGGCGATGCGTTCGGTGTACTCCTGGATGTTTTCGTTGTTTGCGGTCATCTGTTCCATCATGCTCCTGAAAGGCACAACTTCTCAGAACATGCCGTCTCTCTCGCACGCACAGATGTTGCGCCATCAACACGTACGTGTAGTTCTCTGTCGACAGGTAGACGCCATTTTTGTCCCTGGTGGCGGCCAGGTCTCGTTTGAGGCGCTCGATCTCCTCCGTGTATTCCTGAGCGTTGACAAAAAGACAACGGCCGTGGTGAGAGTCGCTCACCACTTTACAGGGATTTTCTTTTCTTTTTTAACGATATGAATAGTGGCCCAAGGGGTAGTTTCTAAAACATCTACCTAGGAATCCCTTTGCAGTGATTAGCGAGTAGCGAATGATTCCAAATGCATTGATCATTTGCTCATCCCAAAGCACTACATCGGATTCAAGATGCACCGTGAGAGCCGATTACGAGTTCCAGTCAGGAGTACAGCGGATGGATTCGTTTGATCGAAGCTTGCGTTTGCTTCGGATCTGGCGGCTTGCTTAATGTTGCCGTTTTTCATTCGCGCCCCGCCCGGCCAGTCTCGTGACAGAGACGACGGTTTTGAGCCGAAAAGTACAAAGGAAAGTAAGAAAAGGACTGCTCGGTCCGTTCATTCCGAAACATTCCACCCTTTTCTCAGTCAACTTCCCAAACCTTGGAAGCCATCTCACGTCTTCAATCCTTCCAGTAAACCGAGCGATTGGCTGATTATGGAGCTAGCCTAATACTCAAGACAGCCATGTACACCCTCAGTGACAGCGGCGTGTCAGGGGGGGAAAAAAAACAACCCGAAACTAAAACAAACAAAGGGCCTCGGGACAATGCGGATGCACATACTTCCCTTCGTTGACAGCAATCGAGCGTTGCGTTTGTCTGAAACCTTGACTTGGTGCGGTCCGCCATTTGAAAGCAACTCAGGCTCACTACAACGCGGCCAATCGACAGGGCCGTACTTAGCCGGTAGGATGCGTGGAGAAGGAACGGGTGTGTGCGGCGCTTGCCTCACCTTGATGAGCGTCCTCTTGGTGAGCTTCTGGTTCACCTCGGGCTTGTTCATGATGTTCTTGGCCCTGCTGGCGTACTCCAGCGTGCTCAGCGTCTCCTGCACAAACGCGTGCCGGGGATCGTCAGCCACGCGTTGATGTGATTTGAAATCGGATTACTCCTGATGGTCGAGGTGGATTTTGCGCATATGAGTGCACTACTTTGCTGCAGCTGCCACACGCGGCCTCAACAGGTTTGCCATCTAAAGCGGTCCACCACTGACAGTACCAGCAAAGGGGAAGTTACAAGCAGGAAGCTATTACACAATTGCACCGGGACAACTCCTGTGAGCATTAGTGTGCGCCCAAAAAAAAAACAAAAAAAACCCACCAACCCACTGTTGACAACCTCCCATCCGATCAAAAATACTCATCGAAAATAATCACTCAAATGATGGATTATTCCTTCACCAAGTGGTGCCATCAAACCAAATCCAGTCCAAGTCCATGTCATCTTCTTCTCGGTGTTTTTTTTTTGTTTTGTTTGTTTGTGCACGGCGGGACAAACCCACCTCGAGGTTACTGGAGGACGGCGACACGGTGGCGATGATGGAGGTCTTGGTGCGTCCCCCCAGCGAGTCTTGCAGGATGCGCGTCAGCTTGGACTCTCTACAGGAAGATGGCCAAGAGCCAGGTCATCCACATCACGCGTGTGTGAGCGCGCGCGCGTGTGCGCCGCACCTGTACGGGACGTGAGGTCTCTTCTCCACCAGAGCCGTGATGACGCGGCCCAGCGTCAGGAGAGACTGATTGATGTTGCCCGCCTCCCGCGCCCGCTTGTCCACCGCGCCGGAGCGGCCGATGTTCTCGCTGCCCGCCAGGTCCACCTTGGCCAGACACACACAGCCCACGTAAAAATGTCAACCATGCGGCTATAGTCCGGTGTGGATTTTTCTTCCACCGCTCCGACCGGGATTACAACACAATTGCCATTAACAGGATGCGACTGCGGGTGGAGGAGTTCAAGAGGCGAGGGCGCCATGCACTCGCTTATGAACTACGTGGTATGCGCAAGTAGAGCTGACCAACTGGGGCAAAGGCGGGCAGTGAAATGGAAGTACTGTTTATTTTTCTCTTGGTTCTGTTCCGTTTTAATCAGCAAAGTTGCGCCGTGTTAAAGGGCACTGTTAGGAAATCTGTTCAGATACATCCATGTGCATTTACACTTCCAAAATCCTTCTGTAAATGCAGTAAATATCTCACATAGATATTTGTGTGTGTGTGGCTAAAATGTTTTTTCTTTTTCTTTTTTTTAAAATAGAGTGGGTGCGGCTTCTAGTCCGGAAAATAGGGTAACTATCCCTTGCCGCCATATTGTGGCCTCATGCAAGTACAGCACAACATAGACTCGGAGTGCGCATCCCTCCAATCAAAGATGATTTGCTATTCATGTCGATACGATTTCAGAACGGTACATTTTCAAGTGGCATGATTCGATTACGATTCACTAGTGTACGGCTGTAGCTTTAGTCATCAGTGTTCGACATTAACAGCGGCCCGTTGAAGTGACTGCGTCGGCCACCCAAAGTCCACTGACGCCGGCCTGACTTCAATAAATACGTCAGTACGATAGTCAACATGTTCCTTTTTTTTTTCTTCTTCCAAGATTGTCAAGATTTAGAGTTTCATCCACTCGAATTGATCAATCACTATGGATCTTTTTACTGCGCCGCAAACCCATTTTCTGACAGGGATGTCTTCTTGGAGTTTGGCATCTTTTTGCTTTTCATGGCAGGGCTGCGTTCCTCACTTGCTGTCACGGTCCGTTCGGGATCGCGTTGCAAAGGTTTGCCTTACCAGGTTGAGTTTTCCAATCTTGACCAGCTCCTCGCCATCCAGCGTCATCTCCTTCATGTGGATGGTGACCGAGAAGACCGAATGCGAGCGGCTGCGCACAAGTCGACAAAAGTGAAAGCCGCAAGTCGGCACAAAACCTTTCCGGAATCAAACACGGACGCGTGTCCTACCTGGAGTAGGCGTTCATGAGCGTGGAGGCCGTCCTCCTCTTGGCGGATCCTCGCTCCAGGATCAGATAGACCTCATCTTTGTTGTGGACCGTCACCTCCTCCAGACCCTTGACCACCACGCCGCGCTGCGCTGCCGGCACCACGACAGCTTAGCGCGTTGGCCATGTTACAAATACACCACATGCGATTCTTTCTTTCGGGGTCAGTTTGAGAGAAAACCTCAGCTGGGCGTGGCATTGAAAAGCCGTTTTTGAAGAATGGGTCACAATTTGCTGCCTGTTAAGTGACTAGTCACGAACACATCGACACACACCGGCCGGCCCCCCCGCCTATTGGCAAATGTGTTTGTTTTTTCTCTCTCCATTGTTGTCTGTGTCGGCACCTTGTTCCTCGGGTCGTCAAAGAGCTGCAGCCGCTCGGTGACGTCCTCGCTGGGGCTGAGCAGGTCAAAGAGCTCCTCGTTGTAGATCTCCAGCAGCGACACTTTGACGGAGAACTCCGTGCCGTTCTCGGACAGCTTCTCGAAGATCTGGTGGAGGGTTCTGGGAATGATGCCGGCCAGGGGATCCTGCGAACGCAACGAGAGGCGAGCGGTCGGTCGACGTTTGCGGAGCGCCGTGGCGTGATGAGACACGCGTCCAACTCGCCTCCTCCCAAGTGAACTGCTCGTCCGGACTTCGTTCTCCCTCCATGGTGAAGGTCTTTCCCGTTCCAGTCTGACCGTAACTGCAACGCACCACCCGAGGGAAAATGCTCAGACCCTCCTGGAATTCACAATGTCTGGATGGCAACAATTCAGGCGGTTCAAGCAATCATCCAATTATGGACGAGCTTGCAATTTCCGACGATCGTCGCAGCTTTTCCGCGAACTGGACCAATGATCGGAGCTTGCCGCCAGTTCCAATCAAAGCAAATCCCCGCTGCCGAACTCAATTCTTTGCTTTTGGCACAAAGATGAATGAACAAAAGCAGGCGTTGTGGGCCGCAACAATCTCAGGCAAGCCTGTCAAATCCTGCAGGGATTGCCTTGCGTGCTCGTGTGTGTGTGTGCGTGTGCGTGTGTACTAACGCAAATATGGTGCAGTTATAGCCCATGATGACCTCGTCCAAAATGGGACACACCACGCTCCGGTACACATCAATCTGCTTGGCGGCGGGTGCGAAGACCTGCGGGACGCCAACAACAACAAACAAGACTACTAAAGTTCTGTCAGCAGAAGGGTATCATTAAGGAGATTGCAAATAAACTGACCATATCGAAAGTGTACGTCTTCCTGGATGCCTTGTCATTAAGGCCCCCCGTCCTCACCAGAACTTCCTTCCTGTTTGGATCGCAGTCAATCACGTTGTATGATGACTTGCGCTCCATCGTGTTAAAAGGTCTGAAAGGGAGCAAGGTGCGCACAAGCTTTTCAAAAATGTTCAGCAGCCTTCAATGTTTACATTGTTAAACAGCAGAGCTTTACCAGGTCGAGAGAAGGTCAAATTAAGTTCACCTGTAAATATCAGTTGCATTCGAGGCTCATTCTGAATTTTCACCCAAGAGGCAAAAAAAAAAAAAAAAAGAAATTAAAAAAAAAAAAAAAGCCTCTGTTCCTTAGTTTAAAAAATGTGAGGAAATCCTGACTTGTACCATACGCACAACATGACGCGCATTCAGTACAACCAAGAAAAACATTTCTGGTAAGGTGGCCTGGAAGTTAGGCTACGATCTACAAGATGCGTGTCTTTGTCAAAATGTAAACAATCACTGGCCGATTTCCCCATCCAAATCTAAAATATTACAGCATCTGTCTCGACATCGTTTTCAAATTACCTGCATCTGACGACCACTTGGATGTTTCTTCCCTTTTCGTCCCGCTTGACTGTACTCAGGTGATGTGAAGCCATGACTGCGTCGGCACAAGACAACTTCAGCTTTCGTAAACACTTATATATTATATATATAACATAAATTTAAAAAAAAAAAAAGACAACTTCCCAGCTCTCCAAACAACACACAGACGTGCACTGTCTGAGATCAACTTGCTGCGCTAACGGAAACCCTTTTTCTTTTTCTTTCTTGTTTTTTTTTTTTTAGGGGCCACACAAGCTAGCGACAGTTAGCATCTCAGATAGCGCCAGCCTGAAACAGACGAGCTCCAAACTTACCGAAGGCCTTTCCCGAGAGGTCCGCTGCGCCAGCTGTCGCGTTTATTTGTTGGCTGTGTCCGTTCCGTTGGCTTCGGTCTCGTCTGCGCAGTATAGCACAACAGGCAAACGTTGTGGCGCTCAAACGGCACCAAAACTTTCAAAGAGTACTTTTCAAATTTCGCTCAGCCAATCCCAGAAGAGTAAACAGGGAAAGCCTTTCTATTGGGCGAGGAGGACATGTGACTGCTACTCGGAGAGCATCATGGGAGATTGAAGTACATTTAATTCCACTTCGTTGTTTTTTCTTCTCTTGTTTAATAACAACAACTCTTATCATTCTTATTATTATTACTGTTGTTATTATTATGAGAGAACAGAGCAATCCAAACATATGAATGTGAATTATGACATTCCCTTTGCGTTTTTCATCCAACAAAACCTTTATTTTAAACCAATCAAAGATACAAATAACATCCATGGAAAATACCTGAAATATAAAATATCCATACAAAATGTGTCTCTGTCTTGAACGCATTTTAAGTGTTGGCATTTTCAACAGCATTACAAGCTGTACTAATCCTGTATGATTGATCAAATTGTGAACACTCATTCAGAACATATTATTTCTTTCTTTCCAAATGATGAATAAACCCACTCCAAAAGGACTTCATGTATCGCAGGGGTCCCCAACCACCGGGCCGCGGACCGGTACCGGACTGCGGCGGCGAGCGGCACAGATGACAGGAAGAAAGAAAAGTACAGTACTTCCAGTTTATTGATCGTTTAAAACATGTCTGCTTCTCAACTGTCAATATTCTGCAATTTCTACGGTCCTCCAGGAAAGCAGACGGGTTCTCATTTGCGTTGAATGAGAATGAGACATTTACAAACATCAGATTTTACTTTGGAAAACAATGATCTGGGCATTTTTGGATGGACGTTCACGACTTAACAGAGTCGGCCTCAATTTGTGCGTGCATTTGCTGCGCCGCCTATTTGAAATAATAGCTTGTTTTGGGGTACAGTAAAGGGATGGAAATGTTTTTCTTGTCTTCCGATTCATCAATGAATGGAAAAAATAGTCCACGGATGAATCGGTTATGTAAAGAAGGGTTAGTTGCGGCCTTAAATCGAAGCCAAAAGGTCATTGATGGACATGAAGAAGCTCCTAAAGGTGACTTGTGCAGGCAATAGCATGAAGAAGCTCCAAACAAAGTCAGGCGATTTGATTCTCAGGACAATCGTATGGTCGGTCCTCATGCCGCCGCCCCTCCTCCTCCTCCTCCTCCTCCTCCTCCTCCTCCTCCGCCTCTCCTCCTCCCCCTCTTCCTCCTCCTCTTCATCTTCTTCTGGGCTCTTTGTGGCCGCAGCCCACTCGGACCCGGGCGACGATGACCAGCAACTTTGTGCCGGCCGGGGCCGCCCTCCGCCTCCTCCTTCTCGGTGTCGCCCGCGCGGACGTCCTCGCCGCCGTCTTTGTGCTTCTGCCGCGGGGCATCGGGTGGTGAGATCCTCCGAGCCACCGCAACAAGACCGGGAAGAAGAGCCGGAGGAGAGGAGCGGCGCCGAGGTGAGTTGGATACATGTTTTGCGCCGCACTGAAGCCTGACGGAAATGTACGAGGTCCCGTTGGACTCGAATGTGCCGATCTCCTCAGAGAGCCACATTGAAGCTCCAAAAAAGTCGGGAAGCTCTTCCACATGGCCTTTGCTTGTCTTCGGGCAAAATGATCTCCTGCCAGGCAAAGCGTCCGCACGCGATTGACTTTTGTGCGGCCTTTGCGTTGCTTCGCATCGAGGAGAGTGAAGAGAAGCGGGATCGGTTTGCCAGTTCAATTGCCGCAAATGGAGATGACCTTCTCATTTCCATTCCGAAGGATGTGCGCATTTTCAATTTTCAGCAAATAGCAACCCGAATAACTTCATCCGAGCAAACAAACCCCCCACCTTGATTTTTTTTCCGCGACTTTTGTGTATTTCACTTTCGAAATCAACGAGACGAGAGCAAGGAGAACATTTTGAGCAGCCGATCCAAGTTGAATTGTGGCAAACGGAAATGGAGTTCTGACTTGGAGTCACTTCTCATTCCAAATGATCCAAATAACTTCAGCGTTAGTTTGCATGGAACTGACTTCAACAAAGGTTCTCGTTGAACGTTTTGAGCGGCAGATCCAAGTTGAATTGTGACGTCTGAAGCACGTCAAGCTCGTGTTTCAACTTTGAAGGCAGGAGCAAAAGTTGCACGACTGCGCTCGCGTTTTTCTCCCACTTGGAACACATTTCGATTTGCGCCGTTCGCATTGCCAAGATCAAAGGGAACCTTTTCGAAGAGCCGAGAACATTTTGAGGAGACCCAGCAAGTTGGATCGTGAAGGCTGAACATTGTTTGCTGACATTTCATTGCAGAGGGTGGATGGAACAAAAACAAACAAGAAAAAGGCTGGCACCAAGCGCATCCGCAGCAACGCAATTGCGTTGCCTTAATTGTGCCACACTTGTCCTTGTTTGCCTTTGCGTTGAGGGACGCGTTTCATCAAGTGATCGCGAAGGCCCGGGGCGCAGAACATCGGCAGGACAACACGTAGAAGCTGGAATGGGATTAGACCAAAAAAAAAAAAAAAAAAAAAAAAAAAAGAAAAAAGAAAAAAAGAACTTCCATACCCACTGCAGGCGAGAGAAACAAAGGTCGCCCGGTGCCGGTGATCAAGTCGAGGCCTCGCGGAGCCCGACCGCCGATGGTGTTCGGCGTCTGTCTCTCTTGGGACCAAACGGCGCTCCGGGGAGGCTCAGGTGTCGCGGGGCAAACGTGAGAGGTGAAAGGTCGGCCGGGCCTTCCTTCGCAGGCCGGAGCGGCTCGGCCCGGACAAAGATCCGTCTTGGCCAAAAGCGCCAATGACAGATGATTAATCGGCGTGCCGCGGTTCGCCGAGCCGCCGGACCCCCGGCTGACGCTCCAGCCACCAAACACAAAACCAACCCCCTCCCGCGCACCGAGGTGCGTGGGCGAAGGGTGGAAGCGGGCTATCGTCCCCACGGAGCGCTCCGTGTGTGTGTGTGCGCGTGTGCGCGCCACTCGTGCATCACACTGGCAGAAAGAGAAACAGTGCGCGTGTGTGTGGGAGGCTTTGAGCTCCAATAATGTGCGTGTGTGTGTGACCGTGCGTGTGGGGTGACCAAGCCCCCATCTGGCGGCGGGTGGGCGGCGCGCCACACAGCCACAATGGCCAGCAACATTTTTGGAGGTGTGGGCGTTGAAAAGGCTGCGAGCGCAGGCTGTGCACGTTCAGCTGACGCGCATGTGAAAGTCACTTGAATAGCGCGTCTCTCCTTCATCGGAAGCGCCCACGGCTCCTTCGCGAAGCTTCCGCAACACCGGTGGGCAAAGTACGGAGCCGGGGGGGGGGGGGGACAAAGTACGGAGCCGGGGGGGGGACAAAGTACGGAGCCGGGGGGGGAACAAAGTACGGAGCCGGGGTGGGGGGGGGACAAAGTACGGAGCCGGGGGGGACCCGCAGCCCGCCCTCGCCTTCAATCCACCCCCCCAAATATTCCTTTAATTTTTCCCGAGAGAAGCGTGCTGCTGCCACACCAGGCAACAAAAGAAAGTTCCGAATTCCAATGTGATGAATTTGACGTTCTAATGTGACAAATTTCACTTTGGAGTCGTCTTCCTGCAGCACTTCGTTTGATTGACTTTCACATTATTTGAAGCGACGTCGTATAGCGTCATAATACGTGTTCAATGTTGCCCACTCGACACCCATTGCTGCCCAATCATCCCGGGAGGGGGATTCCCCCATCTGTGGCCCCTTCCCAAGGTTTCGCACTTTGCTCCGGATGTTTGATTTGATTTCGTTTTTAGTTTTTCCTCGGGTCAGGGGAAGTCGTTCATATTTGATCAACGATGGACATGTGAAGCCCTTTGAGACTTTCTTGTGGGCTTAAGGGCTTTCGAAAATCAATTTGACTTGACTTGACCTCATCACGTCAACAAAACAAAGCAATTCTCTGTGGTTCGGGTCACTGGCGGAGTTCTAGCTCTTCTTTTAAAATAAGACAATACAGCAATGCCCTGCGACTGGCTGGCGACCAGTTCGGGGTGTAGTCTGCCTTCGCCCATTGACGGCTGGGATAGGCTCCAGCAACTCCCCGCGACCCTATATAGGATAAGCGGTTTGGAAGATGACATGACATGACATGACAATACAGCAAACACAATCCCATTCATCCCCGGGACGTTTTGCTGTCATGGCTAATAATCCAAGTTTTCTCAGCATAGGCTTTGTTTTTTTCCCCAAAATTTTAAAATAAGTGAGGGGATTTTGGGGGATGGAGATCGCGTGACTCGTATGCCAAACTAGTAGGCAAGCAGTCGCTGTCACTTTCAAAAAGGCTGGCGATCCCTGCAGGTCTAAAATGTGGACAGGAACCTTGGGCTTTGTTGGGTCTGTCTGCATGGGCTCACACACGCACGCACGCACGCACACACGCGCGCACACACGCGCGCACACACACACACACACACACACACACACACACACACACACACACAGGCAGGATGTGACATTTCTAGCCGTCGCGGCGACGCTGCTCGTTGCTTTGGGCGCTCGTGACGGTTCCAAGGCCGGTGTGTCCACATATGGTCAATGACGTCACGGATTCTCTTTAAAAGCCGCACGCAGGATTTCCCGAGTGGGGCTTTTTCATGGGCTGTCACGATGAGCTCGGTAATGAGCTCCCTCGAGCGCGTGTCCGCATTTGTCGTGAAACAAGAGGATGAAGACAGACAAGAAGCGCAAACAAAGGCGCAAGACGGAGATGAAGCCGGTAAGCTTTGGGCGCCAAAAAATCCGCCATGTCTGCCGCTTGACGACGCCCGAGTGAAGTGTTGTCCTGAACTTACCTTGACCTGCCTGCCTGTCTGTCTGTCTTTCGCGCATCCAGGTGAGCGTCCCCTCGCGCACTACGTGGCGACTTTCCGCGCGCTCCCCGCGCGGGTGGACGTGGACGCAGGAGGAGCGTGGAGAGACGCGGTGGGCGTGGTCAGCGCGGACGTCGCCTCACCTGCAGCGTCGACCGACGTCATGGCGCACGGCCCGCCCGACGTCAGCCACATGTACGCGCCTGCCTACGCGCACGCGCACACGCACCTGCACCCGGCCCCGCCCTCGCCGTACTCGTGCGGCGGTGACGTGTACCAGGACCCGTCCAATGCGGGTTACCTGGCCGCGCCTACCCGCGGCGCGGTGGCCTATCACGCGGCTCCCGCCTACAACTCGGCGCCAAAAGCCCCGCTCGTGGCGGACTACGGAGTCGGGGGAGTGTACCCCCCCCAGACGTCCTTCCCGGACCGGAAGTCGGTGGCCGCGTACGCCTTGGACTCGCTCCGCGTGGCCCCCCCCGCTCACCCCCCTCAACACCATCCGCAATTTCACCCTGGGCGCGCCGCCACCGCCGCCGCCGCCTCCTGCGCCAATGATGGCGATGCCGATGCCGGTGACGACTTCCGCCGCTGTGGAGGGGCCGCTCACTGCCGCCTTCCCGGCCCACCACAACCTCCCGCTCAGGTACGGACCGAAAACTCACATTATGCCCTGGGTCAAACTCGAGGCCCGCGGGCCCGATCTGGCCCGATCTGGCCCGATCTGGCCCGATCTGGCCCGATCTGGCCCGATCTGGCCCTCCGTCTCCTTTCACGCGGCCCACAAAAAGCTTTCCAAAGGAAAATTTCCCCACCGGGGGATCAATCAAGGCATTCTTATGTTCTACGCAGGCCCACTAGTCAAAACAAGGCATTCTGATGAATGTTGCCTTTGTGGAATAGGAGTTAAGCAGCAAAATCCACCTGCTTTTGTCCAACTTGGGGGGGGGCGACCATTTTCTCAGCTGCTGTCGACTGAGAATGACATCACAGTCGCTCGGGGCTCAGGTAACGAGCAATCACGGCTCAGCTTCAGAAAACAGGTGAGCTGCGATCGCTCGTTGCCCGAGCAACTCTGATGTCGTTTTCAGTCGACAGAAGTGACAAAATGGCCGCCCCCTGAGATGGGAAAAAAAAAAAAAAAGGGGTGGATTTTGCTGCTTAACTCCTATTCCTGCTTGACTCCTATTCCACAAACGCAACATTCATCAGAATGCCTTGTTTGGACTAGCGGAGACGCATAGAACATATTATTGCAAAGAATTTTCGGGGGTCCGCTTTAACTAACGGACGTCACGGCTAGCGATGCGTTTTTGGAAGAATGCCACACCTTAAAAATGGCATCACGTGCATGTGATGAGACGCACGGCACATAAAAAGCAATAGCTTCCGTAGTAAGTATTGTTGCTTTTCAGCGCACACTAATTTAGCGTCGACTAAGTCACACTTGTCAAAATTGATGACATCATCAAGTTCCTAAAAAGAAGGTCAGATTGAGGCCGGCCGGCCATGTTGCAGTCAGCCATACCCGAAGTCCAGGTGTGCATGCGCGAATGAGTTTTGGCGTGCTGTTGCACCCCTTATGAGCACCAAAAACAACTTTGTGGACGTGCGTGTCCAATTTCAAAGATGAATTTCACGAGAGCGGCATTATCAGACGATTCCAGTGAGATCATTTTGCTGTGATAAATATTCACAAGGTGATCAGCGCACCAATTGCTAAAGGTCCACCGTGCCGCACCCGTTTTTCACGGATCATGTCTTTTTAAAATTGATCATGTTTACAGATCGTTTGGGTGGAAAGTGCCGCGGTGGGCTTTTTCAAGAGTCAAGAGTCAAGAGCCAAAACGCCGGACACTTTCTTTCACAGTGAAATGCCATCGAAATAAGCCTTGCTCTAGTGCCGAAAATTGCATTTGTGGAATAAGAGGGAGGCGGATCGGTCCATTCATTTTCATCAATAACCTTCATTTTGTCCTGTTGCGCCGCCTGCCCGCCGTCGACGTCAAAGTGCCCCGGCGGGCCTTGCGTCGCCCACGTCCCGTGAGCAAACCGTTGAGCTGTGAGGTTTGCGGCGCGAGCCCAGGGCACTTTGACGTCCGCGTCATGGCTCGCGCGAGGCGACGGCGTCACGCCCAGGAGACAACCGCCATTTCTTATTTGCATGCATTTCAATGGGGAAGGTCGCACGCAGTGACGCGGGGTGTGCTCGCTCGCCCCCTCTCAGGCCCATCGCGCGCCCGCGCAAGTACCCGTGCCGGCCCAGCAAGACGCCCGTGCACCAGCGGCCGTACGCGTGCCCGGCCGAGGGCTGCGAGCGCCGCTTCTCGCGCTCCGACGAGCTGAGCCGCCACCTGCGCATCCACACGGGCCACAAGCCCTTCCAGTGCCGCATCTGCATGCGCGCCTTCGGCCGCAGCGACCACCTGACCACGCACGTGCGCACGCACACCGGCGAGAAGCCCTTCTCCTGCGACACCTGCGGCAGGAAGTTTGCGCGCAGCGACGAGCGGCGGCGCCACGTCAACGTGCACCTGAGGGCCAGGGACAGGAAAGGCCCCGCCCCCTGATGAGGACGATGACGGCTGCAAAAACAACTCAGGGAGTCGACAGAAGCGCAAAACATTATTTGCGACGTCGTCACGACACCAGCCCCATTAGGACAATTACTGTGAAATGAATAAATAAGACACGATCTTGTGATTGGAGGGTCGGGAATGATCAATGATTGTGAGGGTGACTGCGTTTACAATCGTTGATCCTTCCCAACTTGCCAATGACGGGCAGGAATGGGGGTGTGGGTTAGAAGAGCGTCCCAGAAAAGGGGCGTGGTCGGGGAGTGACATCTCTCTCTCTCACACACACACACACACACACACACACACACACACACACCAACGCTTGAAACGGTCACTTTTATGAATGATAAATGATGTTTCTTTTTTGTCTTTTTCTACCCAGAGCCCGCCGACAAAATGTTCTTTGAAAAGTCCATTTTTGTGTACAACATGTTTGACGCTTTGTGCTCCAAACAAATAAAAGCCGCCACTCGCTGCTCTTAACATGCATCTTGTAGTTCTTCAGCGCTCAAAAGGTGGCAACAGCGCCAGGCTCGCTGCTGAAGCCAACACAAACAACGGATCGTGTGGACAATCGAGTCGACGCAAAACGCTCAACACGTCGAGTGTCTAGTCATGTTTATTAGGAGTCGGGATTCATTTTGATTAGCTTTTACATTGAAATGTTGCAAAGTTGACAAGGCCACCGCGGTGCAAACTCTTCACATTTGCATCATGGCGCTTCCAAGTAGATGTCGCGATCGCTATCCACGTGACGTCCTGTCAGTCAAGCGCGCCCGCCAGCTGCGAGCCGGCATCGCCGCCGTCCGCGGCAGCCGTTCGCAACCGGGCGTGCGGCACCGAACCCAATTTCGCTACCAGTCATTTGTCCTCCTTCAACTAAATCCGCCAGCCACGTACAGCGGACAGGCACAACAAGTCCGCGTGCCCTTGCGCCATCGGGCACAAGAAAGCATTGAGCTGTCACTTTGCCTTCAACCAAACAGCACGCTCGAAAATACTTCATCGGTCGGTTGGAGCTTGACTTACGAGAGTACTTCAGTCGCTACTCTCCGACCAAGTTTCTCACTCGGCTGACTCGTACATCAAAACGGGACGAATTGACATTGTCGTATTTTGAAATCCAAAAAAACGGCCCTGCAATTGATACAAACTGAAGTGCTTTTTAATCAGACATAATCGTCATATTTGTGCGCGCCTTTAAGAGGCGCGGCCTGGCAACTGACGTCAGAAGACACCATTAGTCTGCGTGTCATCCGGGCACCAGTTGTGGTCGACATCAGGCCCATTGCAGCCCACCGCGGTGCACTTGCTAATAGATCATTAGCCACAAACGCTAACTCAATTTAGTTGTCAGTGCGCCGAAAAGGCCTTCTGGGGCTAGGCGGCGCACGTCGTGCGTTTGTGCAGACGGGAGCGCGCGACACGTCTCCCGTCACAAATTCCAACACTACGCGACACCGAGAGCGGGTTTTGATTTGCGCTCCATCGCCAACAAAAAGGCTTACGGTAGGGCATTACACTACTTCGACAGGACTTTCATTGTTGCACTGTTTTCCACTTCAATCGACTGGCAGCAAATCTTAAATTCGTCTAACTCCAATTATGGCTCACTACTTGACCAACGTAAGTTAGGGCTCCCGTAAGTCAAGACGTCAATGTACCGAAACCCGCTTTTGTGGAAGTTTTGTTACACTTATTTAAAATGTGCGCCCGGCTCAATGAAAGCTCGGCAGACGTCGCTTATGTAGGCTGCAACTTGTCAATCGGTGGCAAGCAGCAAGCAGCAAGCAGCAAGCAGGTCTTTCGTCGCTTCATCACTGGCAGGAGGCGAAGCGTCCGGCCGGGGCGCTTCGACGTCACATTCGGGACGTCAGAGGCGAACTTCGGGGCCCTGGTAGGCTTCGGTCCCGCACCAGAACGACACGGGCTGCGCGATCTCCATGAGCCAGACTTCGCGCTCGTGCGGCTCTCGGGGCTCGGGCCCCTGCAGCACCCGGAAGTAGTGGCAGTCGCGTCCGTCGTCCGGGTCGTAGGGCGGCGCCAGGACGTCCAGGAAGGCGGCGGCTCCGTCCACGGCTTCGATCTGGTGTAGGTTGTCGCGGTCTGGCGCGAGCACGCAAGGCTCGCTGGCTTCCGTGTACTCGGCGCTGGAACGCAGCACCGAGCGGCGCACGGCGCCCACTTGCGGCCGCCCAAGCCGCAAGTGGGCCGCTTGCTTGTCCAGGCTGTCGAAGCAGCTGACGCGCAGCTTTCCGTACAAGACTTTGAGCACGCCGTGCATGCCCGGGTGGTCGTGCAGGGGGATGCGGGCGCCGCTCTTGAGGATGAACACGCCCATGCTAAAGTGCTCCGTCTCGCAGATGTGCATGTACGTGACCGGAGGGGCGGCGCGGGAGGGGGGCGAGCCGCAGCCGGTGGCGGGCGGCAGCAGTTGGAGGTCGGCGGCTCGCGCCTGGCTCATGAGGCCCAGCAACTGCTGGTGCTTGTCGGGGAAGGCGTGAGGCGGTTGGCGGAAGGTGACGAGCGCCTGCCGCGCGATCCTCTGCACCAACGAGCTCGACACCATCGCGGGACCCTCTCGCGCTTTCATCGCCAGCTAGCTAGCTAGCTAGCTAGCTGCTCCCTATGCTTTGCTAGCACCCGAGATCGTTTATTTCACCGACACAGCTCACTACCGTCCATCAAAACTTAACTGGCCGACAGTGACTACAGTACTTGAAGCCTTTAAGTAACGAGAAGTAGTTAACAAACGAAACGCACTTGACTTACGTTCAGGTGCTGCGCGTGTCAACTACAAGCTGCAGTTAGACCAGGCAATCGCATGAGTGTGAGTGAACGTCTCTCTCTCTCTCTCTCTCTCATTGGCACTCGTCTTTGTTTCCGCTTCTAGCAGACTTCCGTTCGTCACGTGATAGTTTTGTGTTCGAAAACGTTGTGGGAAAACAAGTCACAAAGTTAGAATACAAAACTCAATACGGCGTGATGTGTTGTACACATTACCAGAGAAGCATGTAAAACTTTAAGTAAGTCATAAATAAACGTCAGCCAAGTTGGCGCGCATCCGTTAGCACCCGGTGCATTGTGGGATATGCGGTCGCTTGACACCGCCAATGACATTCTCACAGCCTTGACATTCACTACAATACCCAGCATGTCTTTCCGCGAAGACGTGCGTCTTGTAAATTATTACTTTTTTTTGTTTTGGAGAAAAACATATCATTATGACTTGTTTTTCTTCAGTAAAGTTCCAAAATTCTTATTTAGTAAAGGCACTTTCAATCTAATTCTATTACGATTTTCTTCCCTCGAAGAAATTCTTTAACCGATTAGTTTTTTTCCGACACAAACATACAACTAGTTTCTTATATTAGAAGAATTTTCCGTTATAATATAAGGAGGAATTAAAATGCAGTGTTGAACTATTTATCCCCCCCCCCCACAAACAAACAGCAAGAAACCCTACTCTTATGGCTGTTTTGCATTAAAAATAGAAAATTCTGTTATTGTTGTCCAATCAAGACTTTTATGAAAGTAATTCATTATTGGTCATACAGTTCTTGCTCTATTACTACTTTTCCCCTCCAAAATACAATTCTAACCTCGTGAATTCAGTTTTTTCCCCCTTGGAATAAACAACTATCTATTTTAGTATTATCCTTACAGTATTTTATTCAAGAAGCTAAGATAGCAAGTTGCTGTCACTTCTGCATGAATGTTTCCATATTTCTATGCTGATTCGATATTTGTGGCCCTCATGAATACACAGAATGCAGGCTCTCCTCATCCTCAGCGTGTGACATCACAGGTCCTCATTAGCACTTGTTGACAACAGCAGACTGCACACACAAACGCACTCACACACACACACACACACACACACACACACACATACTGCTGATGACAAACATTTGGTGATTCATGGCCCTAATCAACACAAAACCCAAACCAAATGTTGCGAGCTGACGTGTTGCAATGCGCTCGCCAACTGGCAACAAATGACAGAAATGATGAAACAAAGACCAAACCTGCATTAAAGCATTCCTTAAAAGACGGTCGGTCCATGTACTTTCGAAATTCGAAACATGGAAACGTCAGCGTTCAAGTGTGGACGCGCAAACTGTTGATGTTTCGACATCAACGGGGACAGGAAGTGATGTCGCCAGTTGCAAGAAACACAAAGTGAGCTTTTGTTTTAAAAGCATTTTAATGGCTTTTTGCATTTATGTAACAGACAGAGAGAGCGATAGAGAGAAAGAGACAGAAAGAGGAGTGGGAGGAGATGGGGAGGAAAGGGGGGGGTCTACAGGTGCACATCCAACTAGCAGTGACCCCCTCGCAACCCCTCAACACACCGCGCAAACCCCCGTCGTGGCAATCGTGCAGGATGAACTAACGACGTATCGGTGCCGGTTACTACGGTTACGGTGACCACGGCGCGCAGACGCGCTAGAGATAGAGAGAGAGAAATAAAGTGTCAGTCAGCTGTGGGAAAACAAGCGCACCTGAAAGCCAGGCTGCCTCTCATTGGCTGCTTTGTTACCAGGCGGACTAGGAACTTGTCCTGGTCAGCGCTTCATTGGACGACAGGAGAGAGAGAGAGAGTGAGAGAGAGAGGGAGAGAGAGAGAAAAGGACAGAAAGAAAAGCCAAAGAAAAAGCAAGCGACCATCAAAAAGCGCCAAGTGACTTTAGTGTTTCTAAATGTGATGAGAAGAAGAAGAAGAAGATGACGTTTTGAAAGGCCAGCACACGTCAGGAAGATCGACATTCTCTTAAATTGTATTCTTCCTTCATTGACAAAGTTTCAATCCATCAAGCAGATTAGTAGAGGCGGGAATACGGCAGATTAGTTTTTCTTATACACAACTTGTACATATTCAGGAATTAAGATTAAAACCTGGACTAAATCCGGTCTCAACAAGGATTACATCCGGGACAGAACCAGAACTGGACTCGACAAGGACCAAAGCTGGATTGAAGCGGTACTCAAACCAGAATTGGATCAAACGTGGGTTCAATTGGGACTAAACAAGGATCAAACCAGGACCGGACCAAACGAGGGCTCAATCCGGTATGCAGATTAAAAGTAGGATTGAGAAGAGGTTGCATTCTTTTGTTTGTTTTTTTGTCTTCTACACAACTTGTACAGACGCCTCATAAGACAAGCAAGACCAAGAGCGGCCAAACAGGATGGCCATGAAAGCGCCACACAACGGGACCACTCAAAAACCTTCAACAAGCTCACATCCAGTGGGCTCAATCGGGCCCAACGCCGCTACAAAACAAGGACCGTAACTGGAGTCAAGTTGGACGAAACAAGGCGTTCAACTGGAGTGGACCAAACCTGGATTAAATATGGTCTGACCGATGATTACATCTGGACCAAATCAGGAGCAAACCTGGACTAAATCAGACCTGGACCAAATCCTGGAATAAATAAGGATCAAGTCCAGACTGAACCGGGAGCAAACCTAGATGAAAGCCGGTTATAAACAACGATCCAATCTGTCTCGAGCCAGAAGTGGACCAAATCAGGATTAAACATGGCTTCAAGCAGCAATACTGGACTGCCCCAGGATTCGACCAGAACGAAACCCCAACTGCACAAACAAGCAAAAAGCAGGACTACAGCTCTGAGCCGGGGCGGATTGTTGTTTAGGCACAGAGTGGACGCTTTCGGCTGGCTCCGAGGGACGCACTGGAGTGGCTCGCGTCGGAAGAAGACCAAGAGGAGGAGGAGGAGGAGGAGGAGGAGGAGGAGGAGGAAAAGCGTCCGGACGGCTAAAAGTGGGAAAGTTACACGAGACTAACGTGGTTATTGTTACGATTTTGTCTTCATAGTTGACGTTTTTATGAGTACGAGCGGCGTAAAATCGAGAGGGTCGGGTCGACACGGTAACGGCCCCCAGGCGACCGGGAACGAGCCGATCAGCACCGGAGGGACCAACGGGAGCAGGGAGAGGAAGAAGAGCAAGGGGGAAAGACGAGTTAGTCGTCGGCCTTTATTTCTTCTTGCTGAAGAGACTGAAGCGTTTCTCTTTGTCTTTGTCGCGCTTGCCCGGGCTGGACTCGGCCGCCGCCGCCGCCGCCTCGGCCGAAGCCGAGGTGGGCACGGTGGCCGAGCGCCCCGCCGAGGCCGGCATGGTGTGGGCGCGGCCGGCGGAGGCGGGCGCCGGCGTGCTGTGGCTGCTCGGCGTCACTTCGCCCTTCTCGCCCAAAATGGCCGCCGAGATGGCGGAGATCCACGAGTTCATCTCCTCCTGCGCCGCAAAAAAACATCACCGACCGCGTTAGCATTCGCTCCACTTCTTGCGTTGCACCGACTGCACCGTCGTGCAAAGTGACCAACAAGGGTTACACCGGGGCTAAACCCGGATCGGCCTTGATCCACCCGGGATTCCGCTCGGCTTGAGCGGTACAAAAGCGGGCGCGGACCGGGATCGAACCGCATTTGAAAAAGGATCGAACGGGGCTCGAAAAAGAGTCACTGTACTCACATCGTCTTTGGCTTGGAAGAGATACTCGTTGCCGTCCGTGACTCTGCGGTGAGCAAAGACAGGACACCACAAATCAGACACATCGCAGGCCCGCGGAGTGGCCTTCGATCAAAGACGACACGCCGAAGCCGGCACGGATTGAATGCAAGGCGCATGGGAGACGCGTTGAAGAAAATGCGCATTGAATCGATTGGAAAGATGCGTCAAAATAAAGCCACATTGAATCGCAAACATGTCGACTCCAAGGCGCGTTCATTGAAAGACGCGTGTCAAATCAAAGACTCGAATTAGTCCTTCGTCAAGAAGGCGCCGACTCCAAATGCGTGTTGCTTGAAAGGCGTGTTAGATCAAAGGCACGTTGCTCGTTGGCGGCGGACTGACTTGAGCTTGAAGACGTGCTTCTTCTTCTTGTATCCCAGCGCCACCTCGCAGGCGGCGTCCTTGAGGGCGACGGGGATCTCGCCGTGGTACGGGATGCCCTGCGCGGCGCTCTTGTGGTCCTTGTAGAAGCCCAACTCCTGCTGGTTGAGCACGCACAAGACGTGGTGCCACGACCTGCCGGCGGGCGGACAGCGCAACGGTCACAAGGCCGGCACGCGGTCGCAGCGGCCAACGCTAGGGGGCGCCGCCGTCAGACACTCACATCAGCTCAAGTCCTGCCCCCCGACCCATTCGCCTTCTTAAAATAACGCCTCGCCTCGGTTGTGAAAATACTACAAGTATGTTACATGTTCACATCGCCCCCCGCCTTTTCATTCATTTGAAGAAGCAATTGGCTCGACAAATTATTGCACTATTTGAGGTTTCTCACTGACGCTAGCTAAATGGATTCATTGTCAACTAAAAAAGGTCCATGAAACCATTTTAAAAAGCAGCAATTAAGTCAATTGTTTTTTTGTCACTTTTGGGCTTAGTTGCTCAATTGATGTACCGTTCATTAAAAACAAAACCCGAAACACGCAATTAACAATTGTCATTTACTGAATTAAGTAAGCGGCTAACTGATATTGTGTGAATACGTTTTTGCTTTACTTTTCCAAATGGCTAATTGATTTGTTGCAAATGCAATGTGAAGTGATCTGTAAAACCAACAACAGGTATCCGGTGGTACTTTGACGAGCGATCTTAATTCCGTCTGTTCGCAAGCTCATCTCTCAAATCAACTTTCCTCGTGGAAGTTGCCAACCAAAAATATTTGCAACGCGCTTTTAACAACAACAAAACAAAAGCACGCCACGGGAGTGCAGCTCACAAAAGCGTCAGTAAATAGAATGTAAAGATTCAAAACCGATGTCTCGGTTCAGAGGCGATTGGGCCACTTTCTGCGGCCACCAGGGGGCAGTGGAAAACAACAGGAAGCGGCCGCATTTTGCACAAACAGACAGACGCCTTGCATTGTGTTCCAACGGGCGGGCGTCCTTTGAAGGCTTCTCATTTCCTGGAGGAATTGAGGCGAGTTTGCTCTGCGTGTTAGCATGAAGCTAAAGTACCTGCTGGACGCCTTCTTGTTGTGGCCCTCCCACTCGTGCTTGCGGTGCAGGAAGCCTTCCATCTGCGAGCTGGCCGACGGCGCCTCCTGCTGGCCGGCCGCCGGCAGCGTGGCCGCCAGCTGGCCGGCTTTGGTCTTGCGGGCGGCCGCCGGGGACCCCGCCGGGCTGGCCTCGGACAGGCCGTTCACCGCCGGGCCCGCGCCGTCCTCCTGGAAACACAGCCGCAGCGTCAGGGCCGAGGGAGGCGAGGAGGAGGAGGAGGAGGAGGAGGATTAGCAGCAAGATCAGAACGATTGGCTTGTTTTGGGGAGTCCAAGCGACGGCATGCAGAGCCAGCGCAGAGCCAGCGCAGAGCCAGCGCAGAGCCAGCGCAGAGCCAGCGCAGAGCCAGCGCAGAGCCAGCGCAGAGCCAGCGCAGAGCCAGCGCAGAGCCAGCGCAGAGCCAGCGCAGCACGATCCCGGCGTTGCCGCCGAGACGGGCCAAACGTGGGCACCAAAGATCCCGAAGCTTGCGCGTGGGACAACGTGGAGCCCTGGACCCTTCCTGCTTGAACGGCGGATTCATCCACCTCGACTTCGGCTTCAATCCGGGATTAGTCCTGCGCCATTCGCAAGTAATTACTGAATGAATCCAAGTTGAATTCATTCGGGTTCAATTCCAGTTGAGGACTGACTTGTTTGGGTTGTTTTTACTGGTTCAAGCAAGGATTAGTCCAGTCCCGGTTTAGTCCCCGTCCAGTTCACGTTAAGTCAATGTTTGGAATCATTCAAGTTTAGTCCCATTTGAACTCATTCTCTGCCATCCATTGACCAACTGACTTGTCTTTCCACAGTCCAGCCATTCAATCCGTGGAATTTTTCTCTCTCGCGTTTTTTCAAACGTTAGGGGAAAAGAGGCTCTGAAAATGTCTGGCGGTGAATGAGTTCATCAAGATTTATTCCAGTCCCGTCTTTGTCTAGGCACGGTCCACATCCTTTTTAGTTGTGCTCCATTTATGGTCAAGGATGGGATGAGTCCATCTTTGAGGTTTTAATCCCAGTTTATTGATCATGAGGTGATGCTTCGATTCTAGCTGAGGTTTAAACCTTGTCCAGGCCTGATTTGATCCTGCTTTATAATCCATTGGCTCCGGTTGAATCCTGCAATTCAGTCCAGGTTTGATTAGAAAAACCGCAGAGCAGAGCAGAGCAGCTGAAGAAAAAGTTTCCGTCGTTGAAGACGACAAAGGAGAAGGAGGCGCGTGAGTAGCTCAGGCAGCCACGTCATGCAAGGCGGCAAAACCATCTCAAACAATCAAATCCCACTCAATGCAATTGCTTGGAACCACACCACACCACACCACACCACACCACGGCCACGCCCACGCCAAGCCGGTGCCAATCCACCCGTCGGTCGCTTTGTTACCACGCGAAGCGCTCGGCTCGTCGCTTGCCGAGCGGTCCTGCTTCCGGCACTCGTCCCCAAAGCTTCCCGAAGGCCAACCCGGACGAGCTCCGGCAGGCTTGCTGGCAACTCGTCCTGCGAGTGGCGCCGTCGCGCCCGAGCGCGCCTCCGCTTGCCGCTCAGTAACGACGGCAACGGCCGCCCGGCTCCCAAAGTGCCGCGCGAGCGGCCGGCGAGCCACCCGGCGTGTCGTCTCGTCTCTTGCCATTGGCGGGAGAAGCGCTCAAGAGGACGGACGCTTCGGCACGATTATTACCGCTGAGCAACGGTCATCAGTCGTTGCGCTTTACCGCCAACTAAACTCATGTTTCTCATGGTCTCATTGATAGTAGCTAACGGAGAGTTAGGACTGACTACGGCTCATTCCAAGCTCATGTTTCCGACTAACTCACGGAGCGATTCCTGCTCAAACTTGCGGCTCTGGCGATTGGACGAGTCAGGCGGCAAGCGAGTTTGCATCGTGACCGATTGCACAAAGTGTCACGAGACACTCTGGAGGAAAACAAACAGCAATTCTTAACGGCGCTAGCAAGGTTTCAGAAGTGGAATATTTTCTGGACGGTTCAGTTTTTTTCCTCTTCTTATTCTTCTTATGACTGAAGAAGAAAAAAAAGCATCAACACCAAAGAGTTGAATGTGTTCAAATGAGACAAAGCGAAATGAGATGTTGCTGTGAAATGACAAGACGGATCTCGATTTGACGTACGACCGATTGCATGAAGCTTCTGTTCAACATGCGCGGCGGCTACAAACTATCGGGACGCCTCGGAACCGTTTTCAAAGGGGGGGAAAAAAAAAAAAAGAAGTGTACACGAAACACTTTTTTTGTACGCCTCCGGTTAACATCCATTTGTCACTTATTTGAAAGGACAGAAATGCTGCATGACAAAATTCATTCAATGTCTGTTTCAAAAGAAGAAAAACACACTTAGATTTCATTGACTTTTTTTCTTTTCTAACCAAACGTGTTGCTGTAAAACTCCTTAGTTGCTCCTAAAAATGTAAAAGGAAGAAGGACCACCCCCGCCCTCAAAAACCAAAAAAGAAGCTTTTCATCAGACCGCGACATACGCACATTTTTTTTGCACATTCAACAGAAGCTTGTTGTTGTTTGTTGAAATTTGACGGAAGAAATAATCAAAATCGAGTCCGCTATGGTGCAAATGGACCATGAAAGAGTCAACACTTTTTTCTTTGTCTGCAGCGCTAAGCTAAAAGCTCACAACCGGCACACATACATGAGCACACGCGTGTGACACACACAAACCGACATGAAGTGGAAGGCGGCGTTTGTGTTGGGACACGTGACATGTTTTATTGCCTTTGTTAGTGGAGGTGACGTGACTACATGCAACGGGGAAACTCAACAAAGAAACAATCAAACTTTTCAAATGATGATGACGAGACGACAACAAAAACAAAGAGCAGGAGTGATGAGTGCAAAAGTCAGAAAACAACCAAAAATACAACACAAATGGTGTGAAGATGAAGATGATTTGTCAATGTCAAATCCTGACCCTCCATAGACTTTGACTGGACTTGGATTGACGCTTGAGATTTTTTGTTTTATTTGCTACTTTTGTCTCCTCAGACCACAGATTAAAAGTAGCTCGGGTAGCCATTTAAATGTCTGCCGCGCTCACGAGTTGATGAGTTTGTAGAGGATGACGTAGAGAAGAAGAAAGGACATTAAGAGCTGAGTGGAGAGGAGGACGGGGGGGTCGGGCTGGGGAGGGGGGGCAAAGAAGAAAGAAAGAAAAAGAAAAGGAAATGAGGGGGGGGCGGGGGCGGGGGATTGCAGGTGACTTGCTGTGTTGTGTGCGTGCACATACACGAGTCCCCCCCCCTCCCAAAAACAAAACCCTGAGAAATCTAACGTTGTCATTATTAGTCTGAGTCCGGCATCACATTTTGTTGCCATCCATCAAATGAAGAAGAAAAGAAAGTTGTCGTCAGTGTTTGTACGGAGGAAACGTCCGCGGGCTTGCAGCATCCGTCGCCGTCTTTGATCGATTGATTGATTGAGTCTTTTGAAGAAGCTGAGGGCCAATTTGGGAAGCGTTCCCAACTCCCGTCAAGGCGACACGGATGCACGGACGTTGTGGATGCTTTGCAGCGCCAAGCGGCCGGCGTGCCTCAAGGTGGCCTTTTGGCCAGTTTGGAAGCGCTTCCGCTCAACTCTTAGCAGCTCTTTTTCTTGTCAACCTTGTTTCTGTCCAAAGCAGCAAGTTGGAGCAGACAATTCCAAGCAAGAGTAAACGGAAGGCCGCCGGCCGCCCTCCGCCCTCCAAAGACGATGGGCGGCCCACGTCCGAGTGCGAGCGCCTCTTGGGCAAAATGTTGACAAGCTGCAATTGAGTCTTCCAAAGTACGCGTCAGAGAGCGTCGGCTGTTTTTCGTGCCTATAAAGTCTTGCTACGGACATATGCGAGTGCTTCAAACGTTTACAGGAATGTGGAAAATGTTGACAAGAAGGACTAAAATCCCTGCTCGTATTGTTGGGCGTCTTTCCAAAAATAGCTGGCGAGGCGCAAAATCGGCA
Organism: Filicampus tigris; assembly: GCF_054856515.1. Taxonomy (NCBI): domain Eukaryota; kingdom Metazoa; phylum Chordata; class Actinopteri; order Syngnathiformes; family Syngnathidae; genus Filicampus; species Filicampus tigris. The sequence goes on along the minus strand of NC_141227.1, from coordinate 24,642,626 downwards.
GCTTGGCATCGCAGTTGGCGAGGCCAAATGAGCATTTGGCGCCTCATCTCGCCGCGCCCAATAGCAAAACGGAGATTCAACCGCCCAAAGAATGGCGCTGAAGACCACGACGGTCCCAAAAAGCTTTGCCGGGCTCGCGTCGGTGGCGGTCGGACGTCGAGGTCGAGGCGAGCCGCCGCCGCCGCCGCCAGCTGGCAAAGCAGCTTCGCTTGGCTACTAGCGCGGCCAAAAAGATTGGCGAGTCGCCCTCAAGTCAGTAATTGTCGGCCAAGAGGCGACCTTTCGGATGACGGCGTGAGACGGAGGGTGAAGCCAAGCTAATCGCTAAGCTAAGAGCGACGCGGCTGGCTGGAGTGGCAAAAACTGCTGGGCAAAGAAACAAAAGTTCTTTCAAGCTTTCGTTTTCATCATCGCCGTTCTCATGGTTTGAAAATCATTTCAGACTTTTCTTCCTGCTTCTCTTAACATTTTGGGACTGCAGCGCCTGTTGTGTCTCTCATGGCGCAGACGTTCCTAATCAACAATTCCCAATGGAATGAGTGTGTAGTGTGTGTGTGTGTGGGGGGGTGTGCGTGCGTGCGGGGGTGTGCGCGCGTGCGTGCAGGTGTGCTTCTACTGCAGTGGCGCGCGTCTGCGGGCGTGCAGGTTTCGTGTGTTGTAGTAGTGCTGGTAGGCAGGCGAGCGGTAACTAACCCTGGCGGAGTCCGGCTCGCCGCTCGGCCCGTTGCGATTGGCCGCGTCGCCCTCCCTGCGCACACACAAAATCCGCGTTGGCCATTTGCGCCGCTTGAATGCGTGAACAAAGATGACAGGTGTGTCGCGCTCTCACCTTTGTTGCGCGCTGGCCGTGGCCTCGGTGGCCGCCGGCTGCGTCGCCCTCTCTTCCTCCTCTTGCCTTCTTCTCACTTCCAGTAATTCCATCTGAGAGTGCGCGCGTGCGCACACACACACACACACGCACACACACGCGCACGCGCACGCACACACACCCACACACACACACACACACACATTAGGACTTGTTTTGTTGTCCTGCTCGTCGGCGACTTCTGAAGCCAATGTTTCACGTTATGCATGTTAGCATGAAGCTGGCGACCATATGTTGTGATGATATGCTGTGGTTTGGTTTGGCATTTTGCCGGTTCAATATCCAAGGTGGAATTGCCTACATGTGAAACGAGTGGAAGCAAGCGCGCTCGGCCGCTACTCTGGAGAACCACGCCAGCCGGGGTCTTTTTGTTTCCTCAAATCGACGCTATACCTCCCATTTCTTGACAGGCGCCGCAAAACACGTGAAACGGGTCTTTTTTCCACCCTGTGCTGCCATGTGGCGTTTTATGTGGCACTCTACTCTTTCAATCTCCTCTGCTTGCCAGTGACAATCTTCTCGGTTGCAGCAATCCAGGCTGAGTCAAAGAAAGGCCCAAGCAGCCATCTTGTCGCCGTGAGCTGCGGATGATTGCGTGCGTGCGTGCGTGGGGCCTCACCGTGGTCAACCTTTCCAGGGCGGCAAAGCGTTCCTCCCAGGTGGCGGCGGACTTCTCGAAGGCCTCGTGCCTCTTGATGAGTTTCTCCACGTCGTCCACGCTCTGTCCCATCTCGCGGCTGGACAAGTACGACTCCTGTCCCAGGAGCCAGGCCTCGGCCACGCCGGCGTCCCGCGAGAACTGGTGCACCTCCAGCACTGCGCCCAAAACAAAGCGGCCTCCGCATCAGCTTTGCGCGCGCCGCCGCTTCGCCGCCGCCGGCCGCCAGGCCTCACCCAGTCGAAGCCACTCCCACCGGTCCTCCCACTTGTCAATCATCTCTTTCCGCTTGTCCGTCAGTTGCAGCAACTTTTCTTTGATCTGAAAAGACACGCACGCAGGCACGCACGCACGCGTCGTCACCGAACGAGTTCGCGGCCCAAGCGGGCGGCCCACGTCGAAGCAAACATCGAAAGCCAAATTCCGCACTGACAGATTTGGAGAGCGGCCCTTTTGCCCGAAGCGAATGTTTTCCGCAGCGACGACATTGATCACGTACTGCTGTGTTGGTCATCGTCGGCCTCCGTGGACATTTGCTCAAAAAGTCCAGAAAAAGATCATTGCGCGCCAACGTCAATTCGAGCCAGATGGATCGCATTTAAGGCGTTCAAGGGGAAGTCAAGGCAAAGCCCGCCCCGCCCCGCCCCGCCCCGCCCCGCCTCCCGCCCAGGGCCACGCCCCCCCCAGAGTATGCAGGCCCACTAGTCCAAACGCAGCATTCCGATGAATATTGCCCAGTTTTTCGGTTGGCTTGACTTCCGCTTAAGTCAACCAAACGCCCACTTTCACACGCGCTAGGGTGGAATAAAGGCACATTAAAGATTGTTGGATTTCTACAATGAAAAGGAACATTTTGCACTATTTGGGGCCGAGCAAATTTGAAGGCGAGTAACACAGCATCGGATCGACGTGTCGCTTTTGTGGACAAGGCCTCCGCGATCGTCGCGCCGGCACGTTGACGCTGCGCTCAAAAGTACATCCCCGCCAGACGCAAAAGTCGTCTTGGCGGCCGATTCCCAGCGGAAGAGGAAGGCGGCGCACGCACCTCGTCCGAGGCGTAGTGTTTCCTGGCCAGGAGCGATTTTCCCAGCTCGATGCAGGCGGTGAAGCTGTCGTTGCGCGCGTCGATCTCGGCCTTGATGCCCTGGTGGTTGTTCATCAGCAGCTCCACCGACGACACGTCGCTACGCGACAACGGCCGTTACCGCGGCAACGCCCACCACAAGCGCCGACAAAGACTTCACATTTGCGACGTCTGTACTTGAGTGCGGGGGCGGCTGCGAGCTCGAGCTCGCCAAGACTTTGAGAGCCGCTTATTCATTCCGTCAATCGATTGGTCAAAAATTCATCTTGCCTAAGAAAATGTGCACGCGGGTCTGATTTTTGTGGATTTTTGTCCACTTGAGGTCCGCATGTTCCACGCGATAATCTGTGTGACTTTGATTGCGCGCGGCTTCTAAAGGCAGGCCCGGACCCGGCGAGTGACCCGGGCGCCGAGTCGGCTGCTGTGAGCTCTCGTGAGCGGCTGCCTGCTAATCCGACTGTTTGCTAATCCAATCGCTCACATAATTGGACCGGCCCAAGGTGAGAACTTCTTTTTGCTTGGACTGTTCTGGATTTTGCCACGAGATCTTTGGACTCAAGCACAGAAGTTGCGCGCGTGCATACCGCGGCTTCTCCTGCGCCTCGATGAGTCGGATGACGTCGTCCATCCACAGCATGAGGTCCCGCACCAGACTGAAGAAGCGGAACTTGTCTCCCGTGTCGGCCAGCTTCCCTCGCCGGCCCTCGGCCGCCTCCAGAAGGTTCTTCCACGCCTCCAGAACCTGAATGCCGCATACGCGCGCACGCACGCACACGCACACGCACACACGCAGGCAAACGGCAAACGCTCAGTTTCATGCGCTGATCGGGGCGCCAAAGGGTGACGTCGCATCCTGTCAACAGCTGTCAATCAAAGGAGCGTACATCATCATCACGACGGCTACCACAATCACCTCAAGTCTGACAGAAAATGACGATGAGCCCAGTTCACAGACCGAGAGTGTTTTTTCTACTTGATTTGGATTGTAGGACAAAGTTCGCCGACGTAAGGGGTCATGTTGCCGTTGCGTGTTTGCAATATGATGATGAAGAGCAGTTGCCTGACATGAAGGCTACATTGACACATTGGCAGATATGAGGCCCAATTGGGATTTTTGCTCGCGTGCCATCTTGAAAGGCGTTGAAAGGCAGAGAACGCCTGGCTCCATGGACAGGCGGCACGCGGCGCCGCGCCTTCAAGCGAGTCCATAGGGCCCCTCCTGTCCGGAGGCATCGGGGCACTTTCAAGGAGGCAACCGGAGCCAAAGAAACAAGGACCGGCGCCAGCAAGCCCAAGCGCAACCGCCGCCACTAAAATGGCCCATTTTAGTCCGAGTGTCAAGGCGAAAGCGTTTGGACTCAAGCGTCAGACGAGGCGGCGCAGCGCGGCCACGCCGATGCAAAGCCAAAGCGGCCGCTGGACTCTCACCTCTCCCTTTCGCTTCTGCAGGGACAGGAAGGAAAGGAAAGGAAAGGAAAGGAAAGGAAGGAAGGAAGGAAGGAAGGAAGGAAGGAAGGAAGGAAGGAAGGAAGGAAGGAAGGAAGGAAGGAAGGAAGGAAGGAAGGAAGGAAGGAAGGACGACAAAACAAACGCAACACAGCCAACAATGGTCACGACACATCTTCATCGACGCCATTCATCTTCGTCATCATCATTTCCTCAGGGGAGCCTTTTGGAGTGCGCGTCTACTGATCTTTTGAGTGCGCGAGGTGAATGTGAGGTGAGCCTGGGTCGTTTTCTCCGCGTTGGAGTGGCGCGCGCGCGCGTGTGTGCGGCCTTTGTGTTGGCTGACCTCTCCTTCCCGCTTCTGGATGTCGTCCGCTTTGTCGCCCGCGTACGCCGACTGCAGGCGGACGGCGTCCTCTTGAAGCTGACGCACCTGAAGAAGAAAAGACGACGACATCTTCAGCTCAAGTCGGACAACATCAACATTGCCGACGCACGCGCGGGGCAGCGGCAACGAAACAATAGCCGATGAGAATGATTTAAAAAAAAAAAAAAAAAAAGAAAGAAAGGAATTACAAAGTTCATGAATTGAAGTATGACTTATTTGTGGCTGGGAAGAAAAAAAAGACTCGTGTTGATGATATCTTTTCTTTTTTTTTTTTCTTTCTTTTGGAATACATCCCTTTAAGGGGGACGGACGTCAAGCCAAATGAAGATGTTCCGTGCAGGCCCACTAGTTGAAACAAGGCAATCCCATTAATATCAGCAAACTCCAGCCGTTTTGAGCCATCTCGGCGGGCGGCCGTTTTGTCACTTCTGCCGACTGGAAATGACGCGACGGCTGCCCGGGTGCCGACCGATCCCGGCTCCCCTGTTTTCTGAAGCTGAGCAATGATCGGTGGTTACCCGAGCGACCGCGACGTCATTTTCAGTCGGCAGACGCGACAAAAGGAGATGGCTCAAAACGGCCGGATGAAGTCTTCTTCCACAAAGGCAATAGGCAATTTATCTGAATGCCGCCTTTCGAGCGGTGGGCCCGCACGGAACATATTCTTGGGAAAAAAGATGTTTGGGTTGAGGGGACGAGCGGGTTTTTTTTTGCCGGGCGCCCCACCTGCGTGCCGAGCGCTTGGATGTCGTGCTCGAAGGCGGTGTGCATCCTCTGCAGCGTCTCCACCGTGTTCTGGTCGCGGCCCAGCTCCTCGGGCAGCTTCTTGTGCTTGTCCAGGACGCGCGCCAGGATCTCCTTGGCGTCGTGGTAGAACTTGTGCAGCTCGAAGGAGGCGGCCAGGATCTGCGTGCGCGTGTCGATCAGCTCCAGCAGGTCGGCCCAGGCCTCGTTCAGGCCGTCCTTCCACTCGGCCACCGTGGCGGCGTCGCCGTGGCCGGCGTTGATCAGCTCGTCCGCCAGCCGGTTGACGCCGTCCACGCGCTCCTGCCCGATGTTGCCCGTGTCGCGGGCAAACTCCCGGAAGCGCTCCTGCAGCATCTGCCGAGCAAAGGAAAAAGGCCGGCCATTTGGAATCGGAAGAAACGCCGGCACGCACCAGCCACGGCTCAGTCGCGACGAAGGTGACAACTCGGCTAACGAAGGCCCGGCGGCCTTTTTGCCGTCGTTTTTCTTTGGGTGGACTCACAGTGACGTGCTCGTAGTCCTGCCCGAGCTCGTGCGAGCCGGCCACCACTTCCCTCTCGGCGATCCACTGCTCCAAGTCGTCCACTTCGCGGTTGAGCTGGAAGAGGCGGAAGCGCTCGTCCAGCTTGCCTCGCCGCTCCTCCGACAGATCCTTCAGGCCGGCGTACAGCTTGTCCACCTGCGACTGACGCATGCCGATGCGCTCGCTGCGGCGCGGCCACGCAGGTCACGCTCGTGCTTTTCCCGGGGGCGGCGGCTGGGGGGGGGGGGGGGGACGCGTCGGGGTTCCGACCTACCTGTCGGGGTGCTCGGCGGCCACCAGGCCTCGGCTGGTGGCGGACAGCTGGTGGACGGTGTCGGCGTAGTCCTCCACCGCCTGCTCCAGGATCTGGTGCTTCTTCAGCATGGCCACCGAACTCTGCTCGTCCTGCAAGGCCCCGACACATCGTCAGCAACGTTTCCGTTGTTGGTCACGACGCTGCTGACCGGGGCTCCCCGTTTCGGGCGCACGCTCGATTGCGTCACTGCCGGCCTTCCTTTCAAATGTCAATGCGAGCGCGCCGGAAATTCTCTCTGTTTTTCTACTCTCGCTGCTCTTCACGCTCAAATGTGTCTGCGGCGTATTTCTTTGTGTGCGCGGCCACTTATCGGGACTTGCCTATTGATACATGAACAATATGCAGTCATGCAGTTGATTTGTTTTGTTTTTTTACGTATGCATCAGAATGATGAGTCCAAAGTTTCTACTTTTGATTGTTGTTATGGTGCTTGTGCAAAACTGCAGTCTTCCGCTTTTCTTGCTTGTGGACGCTCTCACGCGTCCAGCTGCTTTCATTCTCAGGGCAGCGACGTGATGGCAGCTGGAGCGCTCCGCTTGTCCTCTGAGATGTTTCGCCTCCGGCCCGCCCGAGTAGTCTTCAGCGGCTCATGCGACAAGACTGCACTACATCTGCTCTGCGCATCATTATTTGTATTCACATATCGCTAGCCGCAGTGCGCTAGCACGCTAACATTAGCAAGAAGGCAACGCGGCAGAGGCGGCGGGGGCCCACCTTGGCCTTCTCCTCTGACATCATGTAGAGTTCCTGCTCGCTCATCCAGGCTTCGGCCTCGGCGGCGTCAAAGTAGTACCGCTGCGCCTCGTGCGCCTCGCTCAGGCGGGCGTGGCGCTTCTGCGTCTCCTTGCCGATCCGCTCCCACAGCGAGCGCAGCTCGGCCAGACGCTGGCCGGGCTGCTCGCCCGCGGGCCGCTCCTGCCGCAGGATGTGCTGGCTGCGCTCAAAGATGTCGTCGTAGCGCGGCTGGTGGCCCTGGATCTCCTTCTGGAGGGTCTGGGGGGGGGGGGGGGGGGATGGCGGGAGGGAAGGGGGTCAAAGGACACTCCGCTTCCTTGCGCTCGAGACGAGAGGGGACGGCATTCCAACCTGGTTCTTCTTGATCAGGAGCTGCACCGTTTGGAGGTTGTGGCCGTGGTCTGTGGACGTGGCCACGGGCATCCTCTCCTCCACCCACAGCTACAAAGCGACAGCAAGAAGGTGAGGAGGGGGCAAGGAAAGGAGGAGCAAACACAAGGAGGCGGACAAAGAGGAGGAGACGAAGCAGGAAAGATGGGGACGGAATCAAATCAGAGGTACGAGGGCAAGAAGATGAGGAGGAGGAGGATAAAGGGAGGGAGACGAAGAAGGAGGCTGGGAGGAAAAGGGGGTGAGCCAGAAGAAAGGCTGAAGAGGAACGAGGCGAGGAGGACAAAAAAGGAAGACGAGAAAGGAGAAGCAGAGAAGCCAACGAGGCGGGGCAAGGCCGGCGTACAATCTCGTCCTCGACGTCTCGCTTGAACTGGTGGATCTCGCGGGAGGCCATCAGGTTGTCGCGGCGACTCTTGAGCGGCGCCCGCAGAGCGCCGAACTTGCTCTCCACGCTCCTGCGCTGGCCGTCCACCTCGTCCGAGCCTTTGCCCTCGCGACTCAGCGCCTGCGACTGACTCTGCAGCTCGTCCACCTCCTTCTGACGCACCTCCACTTGGCTCTCCAGCATCTGCCGGCAACGCAAACGCACGCCGTAAGCGCCTTTTGGCGGTTTGCCTCTGGCGGCAAAATTGTTGACACGCTGAAAACGCTCAATCGTCGACGCCAACGGTGAAGTCTTATCATTTGCCGTGCAACTCGGACCGCCCGGTGTTAGTTGTTCTCGCTTCAGGTTGTTTGCTTTTTTGGTATATAGCAAGCAAAAAGCCCCCAAAACACAATAAGCGAAAGCGGGAAAGCGAGTCGGCCATTCGCTGCCACATTTGCTCCTTGCCGTGCCGGAACGAGATCAGCCCATTAGGGCTGCTCCGTTATGACAAAAATAGGAATCGCGATGATATCGCTAATAACTGAAATGACGATTATTCAAACGCTCATTTACTTGCGGAGCAAAAGAAACGAGAAAAGGACATTTCTACATTTCTTTGAAACGCGATGTAGGAACGATCAAATTAGTTATGAATTATATGAATTTGACATACAAAAGGTGCAAAAGTATCAATTCAAGTCTGATTTCCGCGCGTAAACAAACATGGTGTGTTGTTTATAAATGCGTGTGAAGTAATGCTTTTTGTTTTGGGACGACACTGTCAAGTTTGCAACCGCGGAGTGTAATAATTGCAACTGAACGTCACCGAAAGGGCGAGCACGGCGTTGGCGTTGGCTTGATGCCAGGCTTTGCGTGTCGTTTGCGCCACCTGCTGCTTCTTGAGCATGATGTTGACGGAGGTGAGGTCTTTGCCGTAGTCGTCCGACTGCAGCTGCGCGTCCAGGCCGGCCAGCCACTTGTCCAGGTCGGCGCAGCTCTGCGTAAAGAGCTCGGCCTTGTTGGCGTCAAACAGACACTTGGCTTTGGTCTGCGTGCTGGACTCCAGCTCCTCCCACATCTTCTTGAGCCACGCCAGCTTCTCGCGCACCATGGCCTCCGTCTCGGGCTTCTCCGCCATCAGCGCCTCGCCGTCCTGACGCGCGTCACATCGCGTGGCGTCGCATCGCGTCACATCACACGGCACGGCACGGCAACACAACACAACACAACATTGCGGCTTGCCTGACGGTAGGCGGGGCCCGCTCGGGATCCCTTTCGGCCGCTTGCCGTTTTTTCTTTTGACCGACCTTCTGGATCTTGTCCAGCCACTCCTTGTTGGACTGCAGCTCGGCCATGAAGGCCTGGTGCTTGAGCCACTTGCTGTGCAGGTTGCGCGCCTCGTCGTACGTCATGTCCTGAGCCGTCAGCATCTTCTCGTTGATCCACAAGCTCAGCTGCGCGCGGCGCACCAGCGTTAGCGAAGGACGCCGCCCCCGAAACCTCCCACACAAGATCCTGCGCACGCGTGGACCCGCTCACCTCCTGGCAGTCCTGCAGGAACTTCTGCAGGTCTCGGTTGTCCTTCAGCCTCATGAGGAGATCGCTGGCCGCCGCTCGGTTCTTCTTGTGCCTGACGGGAAACCCCAAAAATCACCAGTCGAGGGCCGCAACCGGCAACCATTTGAATAAAACACGCGCCTCTCATTTTGGCGTGCGTCGGAGAAAAGAAGCATTTGCCAGAAGCGCGGCGCACCTTTGGTGTATGGAGTCCACCTTGTCCTGGATGCGCTCGGTGTTGATGTTGCCGTCGGCGACCAGCCGTCGGCCGGCGTCCACCACGCCGCTGATCTTCTCCTCGTTGGCGTCCATGGTGGTCATGAAGTCCTCCTGCTTCTTGATGGCCGCCTCGGCGCCCTCCAGCGTGGTCGGCATCTCCGTGTGGGCCAGCACGTACTCCTGCCGCACGCGCGCCATGGCGACATGCAAGCGGGCCGAGAGTCAAAGACACGAATTGCCCCTCAAACGTGCGGCAACTTGCAACTCAGAAAACACTCGCGTCAAATATGAATCGATTTTTCCCCAGACTCGTTGGAGAAGACTGTTTACTATTGCAATTATCTGAAATTCAGAGGACGTGGACCAGGTGAGACAAGGTCCCTTAACAATTCATGGACGGTTGGACATCAATTCGCGGTTGACCGAGCGATTCGGTGCCTCAGCGCTACACTTCACTAAATGCTCGTCGGAGCTTCGGGGGTCAGAACCGGTGAAAGCGGGCCAGGTTCTACGGCCGGCGGACGGCAAGTGGCCGGCTTTTTCTGCTGAAAGATGAGACGAGAGCCCGTCGCTTGGTTGGGGGCCTGCGTGGCCCCGATACTAAAATGTCGCAAATTTTTCTTTGACGTTGTCCTTTTGAATTCAAGCCGATGGCCGAGCGCACACTCCGCACGTTGCTGAAAGGATGACGGAACGCGGCGGCAGACTCAGCCGAGCGCTTCCTTTTTCGCAAATGTTCGTTTGCGCTACATGCGGTCGACTTTTTTTCACTTTATGAAAGCAACACACTGGAGCTTTTTCTTTGAATTTGATCGATTCGATTTTCGGGCCCGGCCCCGGTCTAGTCGGTTCCCAAGCTGGGTTGCGCTTTTGGCCCAAAGTCGGGGAGGCGCGCTGACCTGGTTGTTGAGGAAGGCCTCGGCCTGCCTGGTGTCCCTGAGGAAGAGCTGGTAGGAGTGCGACTGGGAGAGGAGGTTGCGGCGGTTCTCCCACATCTTGTGCAGCTCGTTCCAGCCCGTGTCCAGCGCCTGCAGCCGCTGGCGCAGGAACATGTACTGCGCGTCCGTCTGGCCCCGCGTCACCATCTCGCCCATGTCGCGCATCTTCTGGTAGTCCTCCTCGTAGTTGCGGATCTCGTTCTTGATGGCCTCGTGCTGGCCCAGCAGCTTCTCGGCCTCGGCCAGCGTGTTGGGCATGTCCTCGGACGCGATGGCCGTCTGCGTGCGCGACAGCCACGACTGGAAGTCGTCCAGCTCGCGCAGGAACTGCTGCAGCTTGCTGGCCTCGCCCAGCGACTCCTCGCGGTTCTTCATGGTGCCCTGAAAAGCACGCGCCCGCCCCCGCGTCAAATCACGCACACTCTTTTCGAACGCTGTCTTCGGCAACGTTTTAAAAATCAGGGACCTGGAAAGCAAATGCGAAGATTTGGTTCTGAACTCACCGAACCAAACCGCTGAGCAAATGATGGCAGTGTAGCGCTCATCTGTTTTTCCCCCCATCGCGGTCTCCCTCATTTTTGGGGGCGCGGCTAGAACGGCACCGCGTGGCACATTTTGGGGTCTGACATGAGTCGCCCCTTCCCCTCTACGTATGTAAGAACTTACCGTCGCGCCTTCCATCGCATCGGCAGTCATCCGGCGCCACTGTGAGGCGCCGTTTGCTTTCTAGCTATGCCGGCACCTCAAAAACTCATTTTGTCACAGGCCGCGTCGAAGTTCTGCTTTCCTTTGTTACGGCCGGGAAGCCCAAAAGATACAGTACGGTATGATCGCCTCATACTGCGCAACAAATGGATGAATATCTACTTTTGAAAGCAGAGGCCAGCAAAAAAAACAACTCAAATATTTCATTTCTTTTGGAAGGGGGACTGGTTGGAACAAACGCTTGCAATCCCGCAACGTTTTGAAAACTGAAAACTCGTTGCAATTTGGGGCCTTTAGCGAGAAACATCAAGGCCACATTAAATGACGCGGCGGGCAGATCTGGCCAACGGGACGCGGGTTTGACACCAGACAGTCGGTCCACCGGCAGAGTGCCTCGTTGTACACCGGGAGTGCAAGCGCGCATGTCACGCAGACAATGACAAAAAAATGAAAGAGCAAACTCATTCGTCCCCTAGCAACAACCCACCAAACAAACCAAACCAAAAAGCGGGGCGACGAGAGCACGCACCTTCATCTCCTCCCACACGCCGGTGATCTCGTCCAGGCGTCCTTTGATGGCCTGGGCTTGTTCCGGGTGTTCGGAGGACAAGCGCTCGGCCTCCTTGCCCAAGTCGGCCAGCTTGTCCTCGATGGCGGCCAGGTCTCGCTCCATGCCCGTCAGCTTCCTCTGCAGCGCCATCACGCCCGCCAGGTCGTTGCCCAGCTCCTGGGTGGACTCGATCACCTGCGGGGAGGCGCCCGGCACGCGTTGGTGGCTTAGCGCGTCGCCCGTAGCCCGGAAAGCCTTTCCCGCCGTGTCCCCACAACGCCGGGCGAGGGCACGCCCAACAAACGCTTTCGCTGCCATCCGTGCGGGGAAATCTGACGCCGACCCACCGGGTGCATTCAGTTCACTAGCATTATTCGCCGGGCGTGGACCGATTCATTGTGGGCCTTTTGAAAAATCCATCGAAAAGGGTTGAAATCAAAACTAAGAAATGTCAAAGTTGAACATGTCTGGCATTTTGACATTTTGGAGGGCTTCGGTCACCGTCCAAAAGTAGACGCAGCTATCGTTTCGGTTTTCACGCTGACGAGCCTGGGTGCTCCCTGAAATTTGTGTTAGGATTATATACCAAAGATGTATATTGTCCAAAATTTTGAGCAAACAAACAAAAAAAAAACCGACATTACGTGTAAAGACGTTTCAACAAAGTTAAGGGTTTGAATTCCTTGACGACTTTGATGCCGATATTTTGCTTTTGACTGAAAGTGAATACGGGCTCCAAACATCGGCTATCGGGATCGGCCCTGAAAAAACCCAGATCCATCCGTCGCTATTATTCGGCCAAACATTTCAAGCGATTTGATTTTAGAGTTGAACTTTGGATTTAGTGAAGGCCTTGACGGTTGTCACGCCAGCACAATTGTTTTGCGTGTGCGTCTCGGCCGGATGCGAAACGTTGGCGGCGCGCAGCGGCTCCCCCCCCCCCCCCCGGCGGTACCTTGGTCTTCTCCTTGATCCAGGACTTGGTCTCGTTACACTCCAGATGGTAGTTCTGCACGCCCAAGGCGGAGCTCAGACTTTCCTTCTTCTGGTCCACCAAGTCTCGGAACTGACTCCACCTGACAAAAACATTCTCCGGCTCTTCGGTCGCTCGTGACTTCCGAGTCGCTTGAGTGTCCAGCGAGTTACCTGGTGTTGAGTTTGTCCTGCTGGGTCTTGATTTCCTTCTCGCCGGGATGTCCGCTGTGGATGAGTTGCCTGGCCACCTGGTTGACCACGGCGACCCGCGACGCCTGATTGTTCATCTCGGGCTCCAAACTCTCAAACCTGCGCAAACAGAGCGGCCGGCGCGTGGGTCGGCGACGGTGCGCAAGAGAACACAAACATCGGGCTGGGACCAAAGTCGACGCCGGCGCCATGGACGGACGGCTGTGACACGCCGCGCTCCGAGAAGCGATTGTGGCCATTTGAGCGCGCGCGATCGAAGAGCCATTGCTTTGTTTGGCCAAGCAAAGGTGAGCGGCGCCTTACCGGTGCTGGACCACCTCCAGGTCCTCCAGCTTGTCGGGGATGTCCATGCCGTTGAGCCACTGCTCCTTCTCGTCGATCCACAGCTGGCAGGCGTTGGCCTCGCTCAGCATCTTGTACAAGGCCAGCGCGTCCTGCAGCGCCTGCTTGCGCAGCCGCGCCAGCTCCGCCACCTCCTTGTAGCGCTCCTCGATGCCCGCCAGGCGGCTCTGCACCTGCCGCGAACGCACGCCGAGCGCGAGTCAGGCCGGCCAGCTTTTGCGCCAGTCGCGCCGGCCGCCGCCGCCGCCGCCGTTTCCGCCGCCGCCTTTTCCGCTCTCCGCCCAAAGTCTGCAGCTAGCCTAGCAAAAAGTCGTTCCGAGCCAAAAGCTCGTTGCGCGTCGGCCGCACGGGGCCTCCAGATGGCGATTGAAAATATTGCGTGTCTTTAACTCGGGAACTGTCAGCGTAACCAAAGTTTTAGAAAATTGAGCTGTCAGCTGTCAGTAAGCTGCAGCTGGGATGCTTTGCTCCTCCAAGGCAGCGGCTGGCGCGGTCGGGCTCACGGCCTGATTTTGAGCCAGGAAAAGGCCAGAACTCACCTCGCGGGAGTCGGCCTTCTCGGGCGGCAGCGTGCGCGCCTGCTCGTGCAGGGCGTCGATGACGGGCCGGTAGCTGGCGATCTCCTCGGCCACGTCCTTGTGCTTCTTGACCAGCGCCTGCGTGGAGAACTCGTCGTGGCCCACGTCGGCGCTGGACACGATGCGCAGCGCGTCCAGCATCCACGCGTCCATGTCGTCGGCGTCCGCCTGCAAACAAAACACATGCCAGGGCCGCGCGCAAAGACTTGCGAGCCCGCTGTCCGTCCGTCCGTGCCTGTTGAAAAATGCAACCGCCGCACAAACGAGCAAATGTCTCCAACGGAGGCAAAATCAGTTGGCACTTCTTAGCGGGCGGCAGCATTTGACTTGCTTGCGGCATTATTGCGCTTTCCTGACCGGGTATGAAGAGGTTCGGCTTCAAACAAGAAATGGCAGCATTCCATAGGTCTTACGAAACAACAAATGAAAACTAGTTGTAGACGGTCGACGACTCATGAAAAAAAGGAGCAGCAGAAAGTTAACGACTAATGTAAACGTCTTGCTGCTACGCGAGTCTGCGGTGTGGACAAATGATGGCTGCGAAGCATCCGCGTCTTTCGACGTTTCCTTGAGGGAGACGTCAACACGTGTCGCGTCTAAATGAGGGATGTCAAAAGGCGGCAAAGTGCAAAAAGTGAAGCTCGATATGGCGAGGGACCGCCACAGCGACAAAGCCCCCTCGGTCGCCATGGTAACAAACTCGCCGCATGCGTGAGACGGAAGCGCCCCGCAAAAGCCAGTTTTGGTGGATTTGGACACGGAGGAAACGGTGCGCAAAAAAGCACAGCAGGCAGCGGGAATGTGAAGGACCGGAGCGCCTTACTTGGAACTGGTGCAGGTTGCACGCCTCCTGCAGGCGAGACTTGCGCACCGCCGAGAGCCGCTCCAACGCCGCCCACTGATCCTGCCACGCGCACGCCACCCCAAAAGAAGAACAACAGCCCGGAATCAATCAATCACGTGTGATCCCTTTCTATTGGTCAGCCCGTCGCGTTGGCTTACCTGGATGTCCTGGATGCGTTCTCGGATCTTGTCGGCCCCAAAGTGCTCGTCGGCCACCAGCTGCTCTCCCTGCTTGATGGTCTGCTGCAGGTGGGCGGCGCGGCCGCTCATTTCGTCCTCGAAGGCCTTGTGCTGACTCAGCAGCCGCAGGGCGCCCGTCAGGTCCTTGCCGCAATCCTCCGACGAGAGGATCTGCTCCTTCTCGCGGATCCAGCCCTCCTGCCGCGCGTGCCACAAACAGACCGGTGAGGAAAGCGCACAATGCTCAGCTGAAGTCGCAGGCGGACGGAAAGTCATGACAACCGCTTGCGGTGATTAGCAAACAGAACTAACTGCTTGCAGGCGCTCGACAACTCATGGTAACGAGACGCGGCGAAAGATTACGATGAAAAAGCCATCGCCAGCTGTCGACAACTAATAACAATTAACAATTGGCGACTCATGAAAATCCAACAACTAAGGCAAACTAGTTGCGGCAGCCAACAACGAATGGCAACTAGTTGCGGGCTCCCGAAAGCCAACGAAGCGCAGGCGGCCAACAATGAAGGAAATGGTTTTTTTGGAGCCGCTCCGCTAGGTGATGAAAACTGTCGTGGGAGGGCGGGTGAGCCGGCTTTGAAGCAGGCGCCGAGACGTGACAAACCTCTTCGGCCATTTCCCAGAAGAACTTCCAGAGCCGGCGCGACTCTTCCAGGCGCGCTCGCCGCTCGGCCGCCAGCTGGCTGAGTTCCTGGTAGCAGAACTCCATGTGGGCCACGCGCTCCCTGATGACCTGAGGGTCGCAGGGTTTGTAGCCTGACCACCCAGACGAAAAAGGAGGAGGAAGAGGAAGAAGAGGAGTCAGTCCGACGGCCGGCCCAGACCCGGAGGACGGCTGAGTCTCACCGTCCGAGTCGCTGGCAAACTTGTGCGCGTTGGCGTTGACGTTGCGGACCCGGTCGGCCTGGATGCCGATGTCGGCCTCCACCAGGGCGTGCTTCTGCAGCAGGTCCTCCACGCCCAGGAGGTGTTTGCCGTAATCCTGCGACAGCAGCAGCATCTGCGCACAAACGACCAAAGCCTCAACGCGATGATGGCGGGGGACTCCAGTCACACTCAAAGGTGCACATTTCAGGACTTGCTGCTCGCTTGGCTAAAACATTGAAAAGACTCAACTCGACTTTGAGCCGTGCATTACGCCGCTTGACAAGCCTTTACGTTTGCCATCGGAGTCGCCTGGAAGGTTTAGCAAGCTTAACGCCGAACCGGACCAGTGTGGAAAAAAACTTTTTAAATACAGTCGGTGACTCTTCGCTGCACTTCTAACGACGCACTGTCCTGTACTATTTTTTTACTCCATTGTCACGGAAGAAACAGATGAAGAGGAAACGGGGTGATCATTGAGGAGCGAACTGGGCTATTGAGGGAAGCTCTCTGGCAATGACCGAGCACCCCGTTCACTGCCTCTTCTCAGCAATTTGGCGACAGAGACTCTCCACACTTTGCTTTCTAGTCATGGACGAAATCAGGCGTACGGCGATTAGATATTTCAATTGTGCTGCATCCACTTCATCACTAATCACCCTGATGCAAGTCAAGCGCAGGTATTATTTTTGCCCACTTGGGGTCAGCACCCGCACGTTCCGCAGCATACCGTTTGCGGTGCCGTTAAAAGGCAAGCGTGCTCCGCTGGCTTGCGTGGACGTCAACATATGACAAGATGACGGCATGAGCCACCGCCGGCGTCGAGTGAGGTGTCGCGCGGGGCTGCGGGCCACTCAGCTGAAAATGCGATTCTGCGTTCAAAGGCTTTCCAAAGGTCTCAAACTTGCGCAAGTGACTCGTCATCGCGGCCATCGTCGCGGTGGTGGCACCTTCATCTCGTCCATCCAGTCCATGATGTAGAGCATCTCCTGGAAGACCCTCTGCATGCCCAGCGTTTGCTCCAGCCGCAGCCGGCGCGCCTTGAGGAGCTCCAGCAGGTACTCCCACAGGCGCAGCACGTTGTCCTTGCGGGCCGCGACGCGCTTGATGTCGTGGTAGCTCTCCGCCTCCAGCTCCTTGGCCACCGACACCACCGCCTGCCGCGCAAAAACAAGCTTTGGACTTGACTGGACCGCAAGCTTTCGGCACCACCCGAAAAGAAAAGGCCTTGCTACTACAACGAATGAGCAACATTCAAACGCGCGAGGGCAGAAGGCTGAATTACCCATCAAAAACCAGACAAAGCTTGCATTCTTAAAGTTGTACGTATCAAAAAATAGATCCCAAACGACATTTCCAAGAAATCGCAGCTTGCTTTTCGGCGGTAGTGCGAGAGCGGTAAGGCTCACCTGAACGCGCTCCTCGTAGGCGGCGATGTCGGTCTCGATGGCCTCGTGCTTCTTGGTGGCCGCCTCCACCGCCTGCAGGTCGAAGCCAAAGTTGTCCTGCGGGAAGCAACGCACGCACACGCTCAGAAGGCCGCGCCGCAAAGGCAGAGCGGCGGCGGCGGCGGCGGCGGCGGCGCGCGTCACCTGCGAGACCAGCCGCTGGTTTTCGCTCAGCCACGTCTCCCGCATGGCGGCCTTGCGGTCGAAGCGGCGGGCCAGCTGCTCCAGTTTCTCCTGGCGAATCAGCTCCGTCCTCAGCGCCAACTCGCGCTCGTGCTCCGCCTTCTCCAGGCGCTCCCACGCCTAAAAGCCACACAGTCAACGTGTCAACGATCTAAGCCTAACCCGTCAGGCTGGAGATGCGGAGGCACGCGCCTCTGCCGACTTGGATTCATGGACTGGGTTGGGTGGATTTGCTTCCGGTGCCTCAATTGGAATGCTGCCTTTGCTTTTGTCCAATCACCTTTCCTGTTGCCGTGTCAGGCCAGTGCGCCTTCACAAGCACCACTTCTTACAGAAATGATACGATAAATTGTCCCGAGCAGGAGAGCCGGCTGGCCCGTGCTCAAGTCAGCATTGTCAGCTCGCCACACGTCTGCCGCGAGCTGCGCACGTGAACACGTTTTGATGATATGTACTCAAACGTGCCATGTTGCTTTCATGTCCTCCGATCGCTACTCGGAAGAACGTACGCGGCGAAAGCCCGTTTTTTCCAGCGTCAAAGGGTCGGAGAATCGGGCGGACGCGTTCGTACTGAGAGTTGGATTCAGTGGGACAAGGGTGGCAAGTGTGCGGCCGGTCACTTCATGGGGAGTGATGACATGGGAGTGGGCGTGGCTACCTTGTTGATGTCCGAGATGAGTTTCCCCTCGCGAGGCGTGTACACCTTCTGGTTGTTGGCCCTCATCTTACTCTGGATGGTGAACAGCAGAACCTCCAGGTTGCCCTTCTCCGTGAACCTTCGCACACAAGCACGCGCACATTTTGCTTCTGCGATAGCTTTTCGGACCAATTCAAAAGTACCACTTTCACTCCCGTCACATACGACCGTCAGGAACCGAGATGACAACTGCAATTGAAGCTATACGTCTTCAAGATATTCCAGGAGTCTCATGATATTGGACGGCGATTGCAGATTTCAGCATGCGTCAATCCAAACTACACATTCAAATTCCAAATAGCACTTAAAGTGGCAGTCAACCTAGATATTTTTTTCAAGAATATTTTCCACGCAGGCCCACACGTTTAAACACGGCATTTGAGCCCTGGGCGGTTGTGATGTCGTTTTGAGTCGACGCAAAGTGACAAAACGGCCGCCCCCAGAGACGGCTGAAAACGGCTGGATTATCTCTTACTCCGCAAAGGCAATCGGCAATTTATCAGAATGCCGCCTTTCAACCCGTGGGCCCGCCTAGAACATAATCGTGAAAAAAAAGATGTTTGGGTCGACTTGGCCTTGAAGGTCGCTGGCATCGAATCCGGGAAACTGGGCGGAGAGGCCAAGGTTGGAAAATATGTGTGACCTTGGATTAGCAGTGCCGGTGAAACTTTGGCCACCAAGCACCACCTCCCAAAGCAGCGGGCTCAACCGGAGTTGCGCAAAGCGCACGTGCTGCGGTCCCAACGCACTTTGGGGGCTTCTCCACCGTCCTGTAGGTGTTGAAGGCCTGCAGCTGCTGCTGGACGCCCGCCAGCGAGTTGGCAAACTTCCTGTTGTTGAGGATGATGATGGTCTGCTCGATCCACTCCAGCAGCTCCGACGCCAAACACTCGTACTTGTCCACCATCTTCTCCGTCTCGATGGCGTTGTCCAGGACCTGCGCGCAGAAGCCGCCCCACGCGTCAGCCCGCCAAGCGCCTGCGCCGGCTTTTTCGATCGTCGCTACGACTTTGGTCAAACCGGGCCAAAAGTGAGCGCGGCGTGCGCTGGCTCACCTTGCCGATGCGCTTGCCCTCCACCTTGAGGGCCTTCATCTTGGAGAAGTAGTGGTAGTAGGTGACCACGTAGGTGATGATGGACTTCTCGTCCGGGTGGTCCACGCTGATGTCTGCCGAAAGCGACGACACGACATCATCTGGCGCCGGCCGACGGGAACGCCGTCGCGGCTAGCGTTGGCCACGCGCTAGCTCCAAAGTACGCGCGGGCTTCGGGAAGCCACATCGAAGGAGCCCTTCGCGAGCGTGACATTCAAGACGGACAAGCGGCGGCGGGCGGCGCTGACCTTCGGGGTCGAGCAGCTTGGTGAGGCCCAGGTGCTGCTCGGCCAGGTTGAAGGCGTTCTGCAGGTTGTGGTGCGCGTTGGACTTCTTCAGCTTGTCAAAGTCGATCAGGTCCGGTCTGGGGCGGGACAGAAAAAGACGCAAGCGTTTCTTGTCACGATACACGGCAAGCAGAAGGCGGACGGCCGAGGCGGAGCGCGGAGCGACGTGCCGGCGAGGGCTCGACACGCGCACGTCGGCCTCGTCCTATGCATTGGACCGCCGACAGCTTTTAGCTATCGATGAGCTATTTGCGTTTGCGCTTCTGGAGGCGTCACTTGGCTTAGTTGCTAGCAAGCAAAGCTTTTCCTTCGCCCCACCTTTCACCGCTTCATCCGAGCATTTGCCTCACTTCTGTTCGTCTCCATCTTCCGATTTTGGACCCGTGCGCCTTTCAAACTGTACTTGTCGACTCTTTTTTTTTTTTCCCTTCAGCTGTATGAGCCTTGTACATGGCGACATTTGAAAATGATGCCATTTGAGCGCATCTCCGGTTTGACAAATAACGGGTCGGCGGCGGCGGCGTCCCTGTGGCAACCGCGACGCGTCATTCTGAAAGCTCCTCTCTGTCCACGAAATGTCGGCCCAACGTTGCGGACGCGGCAGCTCAAGTATGGAGCCAGCCATCCTTACCTTGTCGCCTCTTGTCAATGCACAATGACTTGGTGATGAATGCGGCTCGTTTGACTTGTTGCCACCTGCGATGATGAATGTCAGGAGGAATTGCACCTTGGAAGAAGGAGGCTGACCTGTGCTTGTGGATGATGGCGTTGAAGGCCATCCCGTCCCGCCAGCTGGTGGAGAAGTTGTGGATGTTGACGTTTGGATACCTGCCACACAACACACCGACTTCATTTGTCCCGTGGGCCGGCTCGACACTCCACGGCCATACGAGCGAGCGAGCGGAGATGCCGGCGCTTTTTTTCTGTGACCCGTGAGCGCGGGTGAGCGCGGGTGAGCGCGGGTGAGCGCGGACGTGCCATGCGAGCGGCCGCTCGTCGCCGGGCCGTCTCGGCCGCGTGGCTGAAAGGCCAAGCGGCGAGCTGCTTGTTTGAAATCCAAGTTGGGGGCGGGCCTCCAACCTGGGGCCCAAACACTTTGACGGTCGGCAATAAAGCGCTTGGGCCCTCCGCACACACCGCGGTGCCAAAGCGCGTCACTCGTATCTGGTTTGGTTGTATTTGATTTTGCCTTTGCGCAATCACTCACCCGGCCGTCTTCATCTGACACCACAGCAGCAGGGCATCTTTGGCCGACTTCTTCTCTTTGTTGTCCTCCGTCTCCACGCTGATGTCTTGGATCTGACGCGCACACGCACACGCGTCAAGGCCGCCGGCTGACATCATCGAGCAAAACCAAGACTACAAACGAGACTCGTCAGCTCCAAACGGCTTTCGGGGGACCGAGTGAAGCACGGCGACGCAAAGGCGTTACCTTCATGAGTGCGCACGCTGGCGCAATCGACGCTGGGCCTCAAATCGCCAACGCGCACGCAGAGGCTGAAATTCGCGCAGCTGCCGTCAATCGTCCCTCGACTTCGTGTCACCTCCTCCGCGGGATTTAAAACACTAAAAGACTTTTTTTTAATCCTGCCGGCTTATAAACGTTAGATCCGTCGTCCTCCCCCCGACCGTGCTGATGACATCATCGCCGGCATCACATGACAACAACGCCGCCGCCGCCGCAAAGTTAATCAAATGAAGGAAAGATTGACAGTCAACACAAGGTGGAAGAAGAACACGACAGCACTGATTAACAGAGTCTTGGCGACGGACCGACATTGGGTAGGCGACAAACGGGGGAAAAAAAGAGGGATAAAGCATATTCGGAAGTGGATTTTGGCCCATCGATGTAATCGTCCATTTTGCCCCCCCATCCCGCGGGCGTACGGAAGATCCACGTATGCGCTTTCGGCGGAATTACGTTTCTAGCTTAAACGGTTCGTGAGTTCGGCGATTTGAAAAACCGGTCGGAGATGACAGGTTCGTACCTCGAGGAATTTCTACAACTAGCTTGCTCACAATTCTCCAAGTACATTATTATTATTATTATTATTATTACTATGGAGCATATCAAAGCAATATCATTGTCAGAATTAGAGTGCACCCGCCCCCATCGATTTGCAATGCAGCATTTGAGAATTCACCTACTGGGAGCGTACACCATGCCGTTTTTGCTTTATTTGCATTTAGTTATTCATTTCTTTTTCAAGCAATTCTAATGAGTGTCACTTATGTTCTTCTCCAGGCAACTAGTGGCAGTCCACTGCATCGGGAATAATAAGATGATATCGTTTTCCCGACGACTTTTCAGTCAACGTTTGCCAATGCGAAGAAAGTCCTGTTTCACGAGTGAATGTCCCAAATGCTTGCACAACTTGCAAAGTGACGTTTTGGGAGGCGCTACCTGGAAGCGCAGGATGATGGTCCAGATGAGGCCCAGCGTGAGGCGGTGGTTGCCGTCCACGATGTCGTGCGAGCCCATATTCTCCAGGTGGACGCGCTGCTCCTTGAGGAACTGCAGGGCCTTGTCCACGTTCTCCAGGCAGTGGATCCTCATGCGGCCTTTGGTGGGCTTGGGCTGAGCGCCCGCAACCGGGAGAGAGCGTTCAGCCATTTGTCCGCAGCTGGGACCAAAATCTGCCATAACCCCTTTCCAGACCGCGCGGAAGCTCAACTTGGCCAAATGCTCCCAACGGGAAATGAAATCTCCACGGATGATGTTGGCAAACAGCTTTGACTTTGGAAAACAATCATCAACATCCGGGCCCATGTTCTGACGGGTTCAAGGACCAAAACAGGAACCCAATCATCAGTGATCCGCGCTCTGCGTTGTCACTTGTCAGCTGCAGCCGTGAGTTGCAGTTTCTTTGCAATTTTAGGCCTGCGGCTAACAATTT
Source organism: Filicampus tigris (assembly GCF_054856515.1). Taxonomy (NCBI): domain Eukaryota; kingdom Metazoa; phylum Chordata; class Actinopteri; order Syngnathiformes; family Syngnathidae; genus Filicampus; species Filicampus tigris. The sequence continues at coordinate 24,620,516 of NC_141227.1, read as the reverse complement.
GTTCTCTTACTATTAGCCGATTCACGTGTTAGCCCATTCACGTGTGGAAAAGCAGACGTTTGCAAATGTCTTCTTTGGATTCAGAATATTTCCTGTTGAGAGGCGGAAACAACTTGAAGTGAAACCAACCTCCGAAACAACTCATCGGTTTGTTTGATAATCCATTCGTAGTGAATGAATGAACGAATGAATGAATAATTGACTGACCGTTGCAAGACTACTTGAGCGACTGAGCGCAACGTCTTTCTGGCTGACGCTTCCCCAAAACGCCGTCAGCGCCCACCACTTTTGCTTTCGTGTCCAATCGAGTGGCTATTCTTCCCTTTTTTAAGCGACTCGGATGTCTGTTGAGAAACGGGTGTCCTGCTGATGTTTTTGGCTTGTGATTTGATGCCGAGCAAAGTTCTCGGCCGCAACGAGACTGCCGATCATCTTTCCGTACACTCTTTACGATTGGCGCACTTGCGACGGCAAGTTTAAACACCGGCATGCCGGATTGCGCCCAAGACAGCAGAAGAAAGTCGGGCGCGCCAAGAGGCGGACGTCGCCACGGCAACAGTGAGACAGGGACATGAAACGAGACCGAACGGGCGAGAGGACAAAATTGTTGTCAAGGTGAACGTGAGACGTGGACGGCTTGCGCAAAAGACAAATGAAAGCTTCATCCTGCAAGTGTCCTCGCGGGGGTCGCGTGCGACTGTTGCCACGGTGACCGTGACACACATTTATTCCTTCCTTTCTTTCATGTGAAGTCACCAAAAAGTGTTTGTTTCCTCCTTCTAGGCGAAAGCCTTTGCAACTTTTGTTTTTGAAAAACATCGCGAGCAGCAGCTGTGCCTTCAGAGACATCCGCCCGTGCGTCTCGTCTCACATTCACTCTCACGTTGGCCATCGAGCTTCCAAAAACATGACATCATCATCTGGCTTTTTCAAAATTCTTCTTGAAAGACGCCCTTCTAACATTTGAGGAAAGTCATGAAAATGCGTCCCCCCAAAAAAGACTTTTATCATTTTCTGGCATTTGGCAAATCATTTTGGCCTAAAACAGGAAAAGTTTAGTCTGATTTCATGTCAGACCGACAGAGAAAAAAAAGCAAATCCAATGTGTGTGTGTGTGTGTGTGTGCGTGCGTGCGTGCGTGCGTGCGTACCAGCCTCTCGCCACTGAGGACCTCGAGCAGCTTGATGAGCATGCGCCCGTCGCGGAGGTCCACGTACAGGTCGGTGATGCGACAGGAAACTCGGGAGAGGTGAGAGTTGATCCATTTTGTGAAGGTCTTCTTCTGCACCGCCTCGCGCTCGTCTGACCACAAGAACAAAAGCGCGCCGTCACTTTGTTGTCGCCTCCGGCAAATTTGGCGCCAGCCTTTCAATTGTTTCCAAGAGAGAAAACGCAGACACACGCGTGCGCGCGTGCGTTTCCTCTGTGCGCATGTGAGCGTGCATGTGAGGGAGGAAAAGGTCCAGAAATACTCGCGCACGTTTTTGTGGAATGTGGAAAGTTGCTGAACGAAACCCAGCCGAGGATCACATTCCCCCTCGACTGGCACAACGTGCGCAGGGAGAGAGCCGGAGTGCTTCAGCCAGCAGGTCCTTGTCTTGTGTACGCGTGAGAGAGAAAGGGCGCGTGAGGGATTGCGCTTGTGAAAGACATTGCCCGAAAGGGGGTGCAGGCGTGCGTGTGAGTGAAAGAGAGTCTTGTGCAAGAATGTGCGGGACAGGAGTGTGTTTGTTTGTAAAAGATCCTGGGTGAAAGTGAGGCTGTGTGTGAGAGGAGGGAGTGCGTGTGTGCGCATGGGACGGCGAGAGATTGTGCAAGAGCGAGCGAGCGAGCGAGCGTGTGTGAGAATCAACTATGGGGGGAAAAAAAGAAGGCATTGTCAAAGTGTGTGCGCAGGAAGTCGCGAAGAGAGGTCGTGACAAGCATTGTGCTGCTTTTCCGGTCCAGCAAACGTTTTGAGCCCCCCCCCCCCCCCCCCAAGCCGAGGCAGGAAAACAACAAACAAGTCACAAGGTCACGTCGAGATGATTTGGGATTTGATTTTTTTTTTCTTGGAAAAAGACGGACGGACGGCATGTTCACCACGAGGCCGATGTGCCGCGCCGCGCCTCCCAAATCATGGCATGTGCTGCTCACTTTTTGAACACGCGCACTCGCAGCGCAAAGTCAAAGTTGAAGGCTTGAATTTCTTGGACTGCTGAATGCGCAGGAAGCGTCGCTGCAGTAAGACGAGACAGCGCCGGATTGATTATGGGGACGGGGACGGGGGGGCGGGGGCGGCGGAGCGTGGGCGGCGTCTCTAACACTCCCGCACACGCACAGTTGGGACGTGACCTTAAACCGAGGAAACGCGCAAAAAGCAGACACGGGCGTGGACTTTGGTCTCCATGGGGACAGAAAATATACAACACAATCAATTGACGCAGCGCAGCGACACACACACACACATTTGCACACCATGTTGACGAAGGTGATTAGACGCACACTCACAGACACACACCAGTGTGCACACGTGTAGATAGCGCACGCACGCGCACACATGACAAGACAAACAAATGAAAGCCATCACACACAAAGTGCACTCAAAGAAATGCATCCAGCTAATGCGTAGCGAGAGGATCATTAGGTGCGCGCATTCGTCATCATTTTGCATCCTGCAAACACAAGCGACAATTGTGGTGCATCATGAGATGTCAAGGTCCCGACCGCACGCGCATTCCTCAGTGTGGAACCACGCACACACGCGCTTTTGAAATTCAAAATCCACTTATCCGATTGAAAACAAAACAACAAAGGGAAAACATGAATCGATTATTCAAATAATGCGCTCATTACTTGGGCCAACTCGTTGTTTATTTGAACTTGTCTTCGGGTTGTGACACTGGGAGAGCCAATGAATGTTTTTAAGCTGTCCAATGTTTGTCTTTGATGATGAGAAGCTTGCGAGTGTCTTTTCAGAAACTAGCGGCTAACAAGCTAGCACCGCAAAGAGGGCGGGGCGCGCCTTGCCGTCCGCTTGGGCGAGCGACAAGCCGGCCGTCCAATCGCAGAGAGACCAGTGAGTTTGCCTCCGACATCTGGATCCACTAAGACACACTGGCATGTCTCTTGTATGTTGCTTTCCAACTCACACTGGATCACGTGACACTGTCCAAACCCACGCACACGCACACGCGCATCATGCGGTCATGGCCCTCGCAGCATTCCAACATGTCCCACGAGAGGCTGGCCCGCTCACACAAATGACGGACACGGGCGTGCTGTTACCGCGGCGACCGCTCCTCCGTCAAAGAGGGCCTCGCGCCAAACTAGACCCCGCCGCAGCGATGTCATCACATACAAAGGAAGTTAGTCACGTCATGTGTAAGCGTTGTGCAATGCTAGCATTAGCGCCCACGCGCGGCTGCAAATGACTCCGCGCTATATGGAGCTTAGGTGCGTGCTTTGGGTGTCTCGCCGCTCCATCGGTGCTCAACGAGCTGCTTTTGGGGAAGCTGAGAATGAAGGCAACCATTGAATTCACGGCGGCCGGACTCCCACCCAGAAAAGTACTGGGCTGGTATCTCTAAAACCGGAGAAGTCTAGGCACCCGTATCTCCAAAAATGAAGAGGAAAGGATTTTAATCTTTGACTGCTCCACTAGCCAGATCAAAAGTTGGCGTGTTGTGAGAGTCTCCCCCCAAAAAAGAAAATGTAAACAATTTGGATGCTCTCTTTTTTCCTCCTAAATACATTGCCGAGGTATCGGCAGATCCTCAAAATCACGCGACTCGGATGCCAAAAAAAAAAAAACGTGATTGTGACAAGCCTATTTACAATGTTTAATTCAATTTTAATTTATGTTTGGGACTTTGTGTCAACTTCAACAGGGGTTCACTGAATGTTAACGTTATTTAAATGGACAATGTCGTGTGTGTGTGTGCCACATTCCGGAGGGCGGAGCACACAAAGCATCTTTTGAACGTAGCGTCGTGTCGCTAACGAAGCAGCGCGTGCGTGTTATTGTGCCCTCGTGAGGCACAAATACGTGTCAATGAGGTCGGACATTCATCGTCTCATGTGGGACAAGCAGGAAAAGGAGAAGAAGAAGCAGCAGCAGCAGCAGCAGCAGCAGCAGCAGCAGCCGGTGACGAGCTTATGCGCCACTAAGGTGTTGTTGCTGCTCGTCCTGTCGCCGTGGCAACCGGAGGCCTCAGTCAGTCACAGTGTCAGGTTGTCACTCAAGCAGCCTGACAGATGTGACATCCCCCCGGCAGCGGCCAATCCCTTTTGGAACATTGATCAGCTCCTTGAATTATTCATCCGGGTTTGCAGGCCAGCAGGTGGTACGCGGACACTCCAACAAATTAACTTGACTTATTTTCTCCTTACGACAAATCATGTTGAGGGTGTTCTCATGATAAAAAACTCACTTTGAAAATGTGGCACCCAAAAATCCAGTTGTGATCCATCTTTCGGAACTTAATGGTTTGGTCTGCTGCTGTACAAATCTTGGGACCTGGCATTGAGCCTTGAGGAACGCCGCTCGGCTTTGACTTGGCTTCATTATAGTTTGCACGCTAGAAGTCTTCAAAACGGAACGTCTTTTTCACGGTATAATATGCATGATGCATTTTACTTTCCTCTGCGTGAAACAACAGCATGTCAATCAGAAAAGGAAATAGAAAAAAATAAGGCCAAGTTTAAGCAACAAAAAATGTGTGCAGAAGCCATGCCTGGTAAGACACAGGAAGTCAGCCGTTCTGGTCTGGAATGGACATTTTAGTGTCAAGTCTGATGACTCACCCGAGCCCCTTTTGGATTTTCCAAATGCATTTATTAGCCTTTGACTGAGTAACTTGAAATTTGGTCGACATTTCTCTCATGAATAGAGCCACCCAAAAGTCTTCAGAAGCAATGCCTAAAAAAGATGCTTTTGCATTGTTTACTAAGTTACTTGAGCTATTTTAGGACGATTCTGTCCATTCCCACAAGCTCTCAAGGACAACAAACGTCGTCGAGATGTTTTCTGACCGTTACCAAACTTGAAGCACAAACTACACGGACGGACGGACATCTCTAAATTGCCGACTATTTCTATTTTTGTCATTTGTGGAGCACGGCAGCCAAGTTCGATGCAACACGAAACGTGTGATCTTCGTACGGCAACCAAAAACATTTGGACTGCAGCTAGCGCACGCGCACGCACACACTTATACCATTTTCAACTTCCACTTTCTGCTGTTTGTCTAAGTTTTGGCTGCAAGCCCCTCCCCCAATGTGCAGCCAGGAGCGCGCTCGGTGAGCGACTTGCATCAAAGCCCCCCTTTCATCGCACAACGCGCATGCACGCATGCGCGTCCTCCACGACTTCCTCCCGGTGTCACCTTGGCAGCTAGCGTTGGACAATGGCGCCATTCTTCTGAGGCGGTTGCGACCTGAGGCGTTAAGTGGCGAGAACGTCTGGCTGCAGCCTTGCCGACCGACGTGTTGTTGCTGCTGCTCGTTTCGCAGACGCTCCTGAGAGAGCCACACGGGCAAAGTCGGCAACGGCGTCACTGAGAAACTTCCCCGTGGAGAGGTTACGCTCTCTCGGGCAAGGCATTTCCTTTGGACGCGCAAAGTGTTGTTTCCGATTCCAATGCGTTCTTCCTTTAATGTATTAACGTCTGTCGTGTCGAACAAAGTCTTAACGCGGGAGCGTTAAAACGGGGCTGCACGCCCTTCGGCCCTCCCCAGCTCTTTTCCATTTGTCCATTTGTAGAGATGAGGCAAACGATTTGCGTCTTGGAATCTCGGGTCAAACGCTTGCGGCGTGCGGCCGAAGGACCGCTTGACGGCCGGCATGTCGAGTCGCAGCCTTCCGACGCTGACCAAACTCGCGGGCCGGACCGGCCAAGTGGAACGCCTCAACGCGATCGATGCTCGGCTTCCACCTTTCCAAACTCTTGCCCATCGTCTGACCGCCGCAGTCAACGTGGCCCTCCGCTTCGAACTGAGACATCTTGTCTGCTCATGTTTGCGGACTTCAGTTCCGGCAGCAACGCCGCCCTCCCGGCTCCACTCCAGGACAAGCTCTCCGAGCTCAAGGCACCCGAGCGGCTGGATCGCGGACTTTCTGAAACAGCGCGTCCGGCTGCAAAGGCCGTTTTGGACACAAAGTCCATCACCGGAGCCCCTCAGGGCAGTGTTTAATTAATTTCATTCAAAGAGTGATTTTTAAATGTGATCCATCGATGAATTGAAAAAACAATTGGAAGATTACTCAATTATTAGCATAATTGTTGGTAAATCACGGAAGCTATACACGGATCTTTTTTGGAAACATGAGAGTGACACATCATGCACTTGAATGTCTTGGGCCCATCTTTGGGATGCGGCTGACAGAGGAGCAGCAAAGGTCTCGAACCTCTCTCCTTGCGTCTCATTTCTAATTCCAGCCAGAGGCCGAGCGACGGCGGCGCTCATCAAAGATGGATGAGGAAGACGAGGAGCCCACCACGCGGGAGGAAGAGCGACGAGGACAAACGCGAGGTCGGCTGATCACGTTAGACACGCCCCTCCCCTCCGAGAACAGCTCGGGGAGCCCCGGAGCAGCGAGCTGAGATCTAATTGGTCGCTGCGGGACAACACGGGGAGGACGAGCTTTCCCAGGGGCGCGTCGACGCGCTCTTGTTTTGCTCGTCTTTGTGCGACTTCCGTCGTGACGCTCGCTCGGGCCTCGGCAGCGTCTCAAGCGCTCACCTTCGTTTACAACTCGAATTGCGACATTTCGTCCAGAAAATTCTATTCGCTCATTGCCAACAGTCTCTTGGCTGCACTGCACTGCACTGCTTAGAGGACATGTATGTGCGTTGTTGACATCTTTTTGTCCAATCACATTTCAGCCTGCACGTGTTGCCATGTCCATCTCAAAGGCGGAGACAACAAAGCGTGCGTGGACTGTGACGTGTGCGGGCGACATATCGTCACCCACCTTGACATAACAGCGCTGTCTCCGCATAGAGATTCGATCCGTCACGTCATACCGTATATCATCCCATCTCCATCATATATCAGATCAAGTCGGTCCCAAAAACACAAGAATTGGATACCAGGTTTCACAAACACACTGAACCAAAAATATTTCATTCCTCATTGTGTGCGTTGTTTACTAGTGTCTCACTTGGTGTGAACCTGACAACTGACCATCAAAGTCTGAAAGAAGTTTTCGTTTGAAAATGGGAGGAAAGCCCGCTGGCGTTTGGCAAAGGGGCAAAGGTCAAATGATGAGACAGAAGAAGAAGAGACGACAACTTGCAAGAGTCAAGGGCCAATGTCAACTGTTCTACATCATACACGGCTTCATCGTCGTCACCCGCCAGTCTTGTTCTGCGGAACGTGCGGCAACTTTGAAAGTGCGTTTCACACAACGGTTGTGCTGCAATCAAGGCAGAATATCCAAAGATTGGCCAAAGAAAGCATTGAATTCCTTGCTTCCACTTGCACCATCCTTGGAGAGAAACAGGATGTTTTGAAATGGCGGCGCCCAAAACTAAATGACCGAGTTGAGTGGACAAAGGCAACAAACTTTGGGGTGACCCAACCGGCTTGTCAAAGACAAACCGGTTGTTGGCTCCCACTGCTTACAATTACATTGGGCGAAATGCAGAGGTGCTTTTGGTTCCATTTCTTTCTGTCGTGCAAATATGGCCGGGGAGCGCCGATCGGAAACCGGGCTTTCTTACTGAAGAGTACGAAAAGAAACAGCAAGCGAGTTGAGGTTGACAAGCAGGACTTTGACAACAAACGCACCTTTAGGTGCTGCCAAATATTTAGTCAGTGAAAAGGCTGACGCCGAAGAAGCAAAGAAAGAGGAGGAGAAGCAGAAGCAGAAGCAGAAGCAGAAGCAGAAGCAGAAGCAGAAGCAGAAGCAGCCTCCGGGCTTCAAGTTACGACCTCCAGCATCCATTAACCTTCGGCTAAATGAGAGCTGCCAGGATGTGACGCACAAAAGCCGCCCGGCATCAATGATGGACTTTGGGACGCCGCGCACGCTCTCGATTCAGTTCCGCAAAGGGAAGTTATGGCCAAACAGGTCCCAAACAAATGGGCTGTCACTTCTATAGCGCTTTTCTACCTTGGGTACTCAAAGCGCTTTACGCTGTACCCCATCTACCTACTGATGACGCAGCACCAGGAGCGACTGGGGGTTCAGTATCTTGCTCAAGGATACTTCGACATGGTCACCATGGCCGGGGATCCAACCCACAACCTCCGGGTCGGGAAACCACAAACAGGTCCCACAAAAGAACCCCAATCTGCCCGCGTTTGGTCATGACACGGCATGATCGCTGCGTCTCCAGCAAAAAGAGACACGACGGCCGACTTCATGTCACAAAGTTGATGACGAGCAGCCCGGCCAATTACGCGGCGACCTCAGCGGGTGACTTAAGACTTGAGACATTCTTTGAATCTTACACTTTCACTTCGGCAGCCGCTCCAGTCCTTTGACGACAACAGCGCGCAACATTCGCCCCTCTCCAGATGTGACACACCCCAAAAAACCCAAATCGGACAACCAAGCAGCTAACGTCTTACAAAACCATTTCGAAAAGATAGGAGCTAAGGTCTCGGAAGCTACCGACTACCGAGTGGTTCAAGTCTTACGAGCGGCAAAATGATGTTTGAGAAGCAAGCAGCAAAAGTCTTAAAAGTTCGTGGCTCATCTCGAAAGTCAACCCAAACATTTTGTTTTTCAAGAATATGTTCTATGCAGGCCCACTAGTTGAAACGAGGCAATCTGATGAATATGAAATATGAGTTCGGCAGCAAAATCCAGCCCAAAACATCGTCCCAAGATGGACACGCAGGCTTTTTTCTTTTTTTCTAACAGAATCGTCCTCCATTCATTGGCTGCAGTTCCCTTGCTTTAGGAAATTGGAGGTTGCTCATTGTTAGGCAGGAGGACTGGAAAGCAGAAGCTTCCATCAGAGCAGAAGAAAAGTGGCTGAAAATGTTCCCGGCTGCCCTCCGCCTTCCTTCCTTCCTTCCACCCGTTGACATTCCCAAAGAAAGCAAACACATCTGCGTCCATCTTACCTTGCAGCTGTTTGAAGCGGCCCTCCAGCTGGTTGTAGTTGAAGGCCGCCTGGCCGGCGAGGCCGGCGAGGCCGGCGAGGCCGGCGAGGCCGCCGCCCCCGCCGCCCCCGCCGCCGGGCCCCGGGCTGGACGCCCGCACGGGGCTGCGGCCGTGGGAAGGGCCGGGGACCCCCGAAGGAGAAAGCGGCCCGGCGTAGTCCGGCGTCGGGAAGGGGCTGCTGGCGCTCTGGAGCTCCATGCTCAACAAAAGTTTACGACAGCTCTCGTCAAGCAGCCGCCAGAGTTCAAAACAACAAAGATTTGAATCCGAAAAAGAAAAAAGAAAAAAAAAAAAAAAAAAGAAAAAAAGAAAAAATACGTTTCTTCACACCGATGCGATTGAGTTCCAGATCAAGCCGAGCGCTTCAAGGGCTTGCGTCCGTGTGTGAGCATCCATGTGTGCGCAAGACAACGAGAGCCTTCATTCAACTCGCCCGCCACAAGCAAGAATGACGACCAGCGGGCCGGAAACGACATGCAAGCAGCGCCGCAGAGCCGCAGAGCCACGGAGCGAGCAAGGAGGGAAGGAAGGAGGCAGAGAAAGAAGGAAAGAAGGAAGGAAGGAAGGGAGGAAGGAAGGGAGGAAGGAAGGAGGAACGGAAGGACGGCGTTTGTCCTCCAGCGAGATGCTCGCACACTAAAAAGCTCCAGACTGAAAACACCCCCGCGGGGGTGGGGGGAGGGGCCAGCGGAGGGAGCGGCCGCTCGGAGCGCGAGGCCAATGGCGACGTGCCTCATTTGCATAAGAGGCGGACCCGAGGAGAAAGGAAAACACACAGCCAGAGCAAAGAAAGAGAAAAGACAAAGAAAAAGAAACTCCCTCTGTTAAAAGATCACATTTTTAATGTCACCTTTTCAAATCTATTTGGAATACTCATTTTTTAATTGATGATTCAGCCAATGAAAAACCTTCAACAATATATTTAACTGGAATAGTTTTTTAAAATTAAAATGCATCCTGATTGTTAATATCAAATGTGCTGTTAAACTACTAACCTTTTTTTAAAAGTTATCCTTATGTTGACTATTAAATATAATTTAAAAACGATTATAACTGTGAAATTAGATTCGATTAGTTTATTTGAATGGTGACAGTGCCAAAAGGCTATTTTTCCATCTGTAGGCCCCTGGCTGGAGATATAACATTTTACAATATACATTACAACAAGTAATTAGAGGATGTTTTGAAATGTTGTTAATCACATTAAATGTTCCTTTTTTTTTTTTTAGAATACTTTTTGGGCATTTAAAATATGTTTTTCTAACTTTAAATGTAACTAAAACATTTTCCACAATGAAATCGTTTTTTTTTTTTTCTTCTTAAGATGCCACTTGTATTTGTTGCAGTCTTCAACAACTTTTCATGACCGGCGCTCCCAGTGTCCTTTAGTCAGGATGATTACCTCCACCAAGGAGGAAACATCCCATTGTTGACGCAAACAAGCCAACAACCGGCTTAGTCTTAACGATAAGAACGTAATGATAAGAATGAAAATGATAAGAACGTTAATGATCACATTGATCCGTTGGCGGGTTGAAGGTGAAAAAGTCGACGCGGGCGTGACCAAAGTGATGCCGACACTGCGGCCGAGCGAGCGAGTGGAAAGAGGAAGCGGCCGATGGCCAGATGGACGGACCTTTCCTGCCGACGGCCAGCCCGAGTCCAAACATCCTGACAATGTTTCAGCGCTAATATTAGCGCCGATAGCTGACTTGTTTGTGTGCATGCGCATCATCTTCCTGTCTGAGCCGCACCGCCACTTCCTGTTTGACGACGTGATTTCAAGCATGAAAATAGTGGACAATTGGCTTTTTCGCGGCAGCGCATTGCAATCGTGGAAGCATTTTTGCAGTTGTCCAAGTCACGCCTCACACGGCTGCACTAATTGACTTGAAAGTGTTTTAGCGGCTAGGTGATGAAACGCTGCATCCGCAAGTGAAAACACTCGTGCGCCACTTGACTTCCCTCCTCAACGACTGTGACAAAACAAAGTCGATGATTGACAGACGTGATGAGGGTAAAGTTCACCTGACTGAACTTCAACATGCTTTGAATCCGTCATGTTAGCAGCTAGCTCTCCAGAAGCTAGCAGCACAACGTGGCTGCTAACATTTTAGCATCATCTTGCTTGTAGCTCAGTTTAGCTGGGACAAAATCTACAGATTACTGAGCTTTGGCAGCATGTAAATAGCCTCACACCAACTGTTTACTGTATATTAGCATGTTGACTAGCATAGCTTGCATGTGTTTAATAGCATATCCTATGCTAGTTAGCATTTGCGCTAGCATAGCTAATATGTTCAATAAAATGAGTTACATTTACAGGCATGTTCAAATCTTAATGCCATGTTTAGTAAGATTTCATGTTTATTGGCATTGGTAACATGGGGAGTTTATTTTTAGCATGTTACTTAACATAGCTTCATTGTATTGATAGTTTCTAGCAGGTTCTCTAGAATTTCCAGAATGATGATGTTAGCATGATCACTAGCGCCGCTAACAATGCGTTTATTAGCATCTGTTATCCTTACTGTAAATCCATTTCAAGAGCGCAACTGGCATGACACTCTTATTAGCATTTATGTTTATTAGCCACAGCTAACATGACGTTTGCATGCTCATTAACATGTTCAACTGCATTTCAAATGTGCATTTTTTGTGTTTATACTAGCCTGTTGACTAGCAGAGCTAGCATGATGCGTTGAGGAAAGCTGAGATGTCTTCCAGAGGCGTGACTCACTAGTTACAACTTCAACTTGGATTGCAGCACTAACGCAAGCAGCAAACGTGAGCAGCGACATTTCCACGCATTCATGTGTTGTTGCTCGTCCGAGAGCTTTTACGATTGTTTCGAACCATTACGGTACAAGTGCTAGCTTAGAGCGTTCTGTCTGCAACAAGAAGAAGGAAAGAGGGCAACGAGTGGCGAGGTGAAAGGTCGGAGAGCAGCGCAAACAGACAGCAGATGTTCGAAGAAGTCAGCAGAATGTGTTGGCCTGGCGCCGAGCGTCACGCCGCGTTTCCTGTCGTCATCCGGCTTCCTCGTGGCTCAGCCCCTCGGGGCCACGCCGAACGGCGCCCATTCGTACAGAGCGCAAGGCTTGGAAATTATACGGACCACACCTTTTGGTACCGACTTGTCCGTACATGGAAAAAAGTTGTCCAAGGTGCCTCTCATAATCCGAACACCAATGCAACATAAGTGCCATGTGCACTCTTAAATGCCATGGACATTTTATTTTGTTCAATGTTTACATTGCAACATTCTATATTAACTGATCCTTGCCAGCTGACATGCACTGCTTACACGAACATCATGGCTGCCATCAGACACATCAGACAAAAACCACCTTAATCTCCACCCCTTCATTCAACAAGAGGACATTATTTCAAACTGAGAAGAGAAAATGCACCGACACAAATTGATTATGAATCCGATACTGGTTTGGTTTGTAACATTCAAGAAAAGGGACAAAAATGTTGCTCCTTGTGTCCCAAAGTGAAAGCAGTTGTTTGCAAACAATTTAGTTTGAGCAAAGGCAAAAATAATCAGTCCTCTTTCATGGAGGGCGAGAGAAATTGGAGAATGCGTACTGTTGAGAGGCTGATATTCCGAGCATTTGGCCAATTGTACGTTAAACAAAAGCGAACATTTCTCCCAAAAAGCAACTAGCGACTGGAATTGCCGAGAACAAAGGGACGTAATGAGAGGAAAGATGTTTATATTGTTTTGCGTACGACAAGAAAGCTCGACGGAAGGCAATCAAGCCCGCGGAACATTACCAAAGACATTGGGGCCATTGACACAGTACGCAAAAGCTGTCATTTATCCGCACGTTGGAAACTTGTGACCTGAGGGCTGCGCTTCCAACATGCAAATATTTCGCAGAGGCGGCCTCGCCTCAAAGATGAGACGAGACGAGATGAGATGAGCGGCGCTGGAGGGGGTTGCCGCGTTGATGTTTGACAAAGAGAAACGAGGAGCAGCCCAGCCGGCACTTGGACGACTCGTTTTCCCATGGGAAATTGTTGAACATTTCAAAGCAAGGCCCACAAAGGGCTTTGGCTGGCAACGGCGTCATTTATTGCTCAAGATCCGACCCGTGAGCGACGCTGCCCCATCGCTGCCCCATCGCGTGGCCGCGGTTGAGCGTCAGCGGCTTTTTGACCCGCCGTTGGCCGTCCACTCCCCGAAACGCATCTTCTGTTCTCACGATGGCGACACACGCTTTCGACTACCTCCCGCGACAACTAACTCTGGTGCCACCAAATATAGGCAAACTCAGTTTGAGGACCAGGCGCCTCAGCGAGTCCCACTTCCAACCAGTTGGCATTTGTCTCGCTCGCCGCCTCAACTTGATCTTTTAGTCCACAGCCGTCATTTTGGTTTCGGTGTCCCTCGGAGAGCCGTTCTACAAATACGTGACATTGTCCCATATACACAAGAAATTGGTGAAAATCAGAAGCCAGGAAAGAATTCTTGCTTCAACTATTTTTCCATGTATTTTCAAAGAATCGTTCAATTGGTTCCCAAAAATGCTTGCATACGTCAGTGTTGTGCGAACAGAAACATGAAGGCGACGCCTTTGCGGGCCAACAAGCCTTCCACGCCTAACCCATGACAAATCTTGCTTGATGTACATTTTCGGCGATGGCCATTCTACTTGCCAATTTAAACGGCAACGGCAGTCAATTTTTTTAGGGCTCTAAAACTGGATAAAACCACAGTTGGAATTTGTCAAAAATCAATCAATCAATACTGCACGCTTTGAATCTGGTGTGTCACTGGCGTCAGTGAGTGGTCAGCTAAAACCTCGCCAGCTGTGATCTGCTTTGCAGGCCAACAGCAGCCACAGTTGAGACTGGCCTGATGAATTTGACGCCAACATGCTAACCTACTGCCCCCCCGCGCACCGCCGCCGCCCCCTTCCTCCACACACACACAAAGACATTCCTGTGTGAACGACAACAACAACAACAACAACAACAACAACAACAATGGCCGTCGGGAGGGGCCCGGTGGTCATTTCCTGTCAAGGTAGTGAACAACTTAATGCCTCGCCTGCCTTGAAAAGTTGGACCACTTCCTGCCAACGCGCACACACACAGGAAGAGGAACAGGCACTCGCTGGCCGCCTTTGTGGAATTCACTCCACTTGGTCTCCATGGCGACTGCTGTTTTTGTGTTTCCTGGTATATCGTATGTGGGTGGAACACTCCTGACACAGACACACACACACTTTTTAGCGTCACCTCCCCAGTCCGAGCGTTCAAATGAAACACGTGGAACGTGAAATAGAACATCAGGTGGACTTTTGGGGGAAGTGGCATCCTTGACTAGTTCAAATGTAATAACTATAAATAACTCAAATAACTAGAATGCTTCTATTGTACAGTATTGAAACGCAGCCAGCAACGTGGCCAGCGAGCGTACACGGCAAAATATCCCCTCTCCCGGAATTATACGGCAATATGAATTTCAGGCCACATCGTTTTGTTTTTTTCTGATTTCCTGAAAAGTAATCATTTGTTAGAAGCCAGGATTCCGTCCGACACTGATGATAGATATGTAATTGCTCATCCTTTTTTATATGGTTAAACATACAGCGGGTCACACTGACCCGCGAACAGTCTTGTTGGGAATGGGCGAGTACCAATACCAGGGGATTAATATCGGTCTTATTTTGGTATTGGGTACTCGTGGAGGCTGCTGAGACCAGCCATTGATACTTAAAGCAAAGAAAATCTGACATTGCGTATGTTCTCCTTGCCAGTAGTTGGCGCTGTACTGTGGCGGTCCGACGCATTGGCGAATCATCACCTGCGTCACAAAGAGGGGTTTAGTTCACTATGTTTTGTCCTTGTCTTAAAAGCAAGCGTGCAAGAGTGCTTCCCGCTAACAATGAGGCCAAGATGACAGCAACGTACTGCACTTCCATCGCTGGATTCAATACAGTAACAAGACGCGCACACACGCACCGAGTCCTCGTGCATATTTTAGAAGATTGTGAATTATTCAGTGAGGCAGGACACTGCAGTCTCGCGTCGTGCGCACACAAGCGCGCACCAACGGCGACAGAGGTTCATGAGGACCCGAAGGGGACAAAGGTGGAACGCACTTCAACATTGGCATCGCTCACAACAATTCTGCGGCGCTCGGATTGCGTTCGCAAATCAACAAATCTTATCTTCCTCGTCATTTAGGCAAGGGCAATAAATGACGGAGGCGGTTAATGATCACTTGAGGAGGAAGTGACGCAGGTCAAAGTACACCACATGTCGGACTTCAACTTTTGAAGCCATTGACAATTAGCACAAGACTATCATTGTGCGTCTTATCTTCACTTTCAATGACAAGTGAACACACGCAGCCAAACAAGAGCACAACAATCAATGTACGCATTAGCATCAAACGCGCACATTCTTCGCCTTCCTGGACTTGACGAGACGTTTGGGGACGGACGGGATGAAAGCCAAGACTGCCACGAAACGAAGGTGCTAGCATGACCGAAACACTCACACCCAAGCAACCGCACATACGCACGCCCCCAGCCAATGAGCCCATCTCAGGACTGCCTTCATCCATCCAATGACATCATCACCTCAGCCCCCCCCCCCGGTTCCAAACACATGACCCGCTTGGTTTGCACACATGCCATTGGCCGGAAGCGCGGCAGAGTCCCGCCCCCCTTACCTGCGAGCGCTTTGATGCGCGAGCGTTCAAAGAGTCTGGCCGAGCTGTTCTCGTTGTCCCAGTCGTCGGCGTCCCAGCGGTTGTTGACGCCCTCGCTGTACGTCTGCTGGATCTCCATGTGCTCCAACTCGCCCGCTACCGACGTCATGGCCACTCCAACGCCGCGCCAACGCCACTATGCCGCACTTCCTGCCGCGTCCCTCCTTCCTTCCTTGCTTCCTTCCTTCCTCCCTGGCTCGCTCACTCTTTTCCTTAAGGACGCCGCGCCCAGATGCTGCTTTGGCAAACCTGCACCCAAACACACCGACAAAAAGCTCAATGACGCGTTGCTGCCTTGACATCACAGTCACGTGACTTTTTTCCACATTTAATCTGAGAATGACATATATTCTTTGAATTTGTTCAATTCATTCATTGACTGTTAAACAAATACCTTTCCATTCAAAACGAAATGTCATTTTCCAGTTTTAATTCAATAACAACCTAAAAACGACACTTCTTCTATTAAATAAATATATTAAATGAATAATGACATTTGAACTTCAATAACTATTAAAAATGAATTTTGTGTGCATAATAAAGATGTTCGGGACGTTGAAGATGAGAAACGACACTCCTCTAACATTAACAATTGGCGTTTATTGGCATGTAGGATGTAATGGTTCCGATTAAAAGAGCTTTCTTGTGCTGGAACACATGGAGCCTTGGCTGTCACATGACCCAAAGCTTGCACTGTGATTGGCCAGCACTGCGGCAGCCTGCCGGGAAGACTAATGAGGCAAGTGCACCCCCGTTTGGCCACAGCACGCTACTACACATGCTCCATGAAAACAGAAACTGTTTTTGAAGGGGCCATCTGAGAATGTGTGCAAGTGTAACATGTCCATCCGTCGGCAAAGGGAAAAATGATGTCCCACTTGTTGAGGAAGTTCCAGGAAGATGGATTTTTTTCTTTCTTTTGTATTTTTCCCTGGTGGAAATGTTGAACTCAAATGAAATGTGATTTTGACGACGCTCGCCGAAACTTGACGGAGGACAAAGTGACGTCGCCAAGAGCGGCTTGCGCCTCGCCTCGTGCCTATCGCCACGCAAGCTTCTTGGCCCCATCATCATCATCATCATCATCATCATCATCAAGGAAACGCCCCAAAACCTTGCCAAACCAGATCATCTTGTCCAATTACAAATATTTTTGTGACTAATTTGCCTTGTTAATTTTTTACTGTCTGTTATTGTAGGATTCATTTTCACTCCATGTACGGCACTTTGTATGCAGCAACGGTTGTTTGAAAGTGCTCGATAGAAGTAAAGTTGGGTTGAGTTGTTCTATGCAGGCCCACTGTTCCAAGCAAGGCATTCCGATGAATATTGCGGCTCACTTGTTTTCTGAAGCTGAGCCATGATTGTTTGTTATCGACACAAGTCGCAAAATGGCCGCCCCCTGAGATGGCAAGATTTTGCTGTTTAACTCGTATTCCACACATGCAATATTCATCAGAATGCCTTGTTTCAACTAGTGGGCCTGCATAGAACATATTCTTGAGAAAAAAAAGGACAAAAAAAAGGTTTGTGTTGATTTCCGCAGTCCAAGACATCTTTTCGAAATCATTCCTGAAGTACAGTTTTGTTTCATGTTTCAATTTTCAAGTGTACAACAGGAAGCTTGTGCATTGTGCATCAGCCGCAGACAACAAGAAGGACGACGCCAAAGTCATCCACGGTCACAAGCAGCAGCTGATCTGATCTCCAAGACGGTACACTTGATAACATGATAGGACTCGGTGACAAGAGCAGATTTACATGTGTGTTTGCACTACACAGTTGAGCCACCGGGGGGCGCCCTTGGTGAGTACAAAGAAAAGCCAGTGGACAGATTGGACAGTCAAGGGGCGAAAGTATTTCAAGATAACGTAGACGGCGGCTAATTATTACACTCCTTATTTAGTCAAGCACAAAATAGGAGTCTTTGTGGAACTGTATCTAAAAGAAAAAGAAAAAAAAAAAAGAAAAAAAGGCTTTGAGCTGGACGACGGTGTCTGTCAAGTGGGTCACTGGCGGCAGATGTTTGATTTGGAAAAAAGTGGGTCAGCAAAACGCTGACAGGACGCACACACCCGCAAAGCAGAGCACGTGATGAGTGATGTTGTTGTAGTACAGCAGCAGCTGCTTTCATTATTAACAGATAGTTGGCAACTGAAAAGGAATTTCCCAGTGTGACTTTGATCATTTCCCGCTCCACTTTTTGGGGCGTTTTGCGCGCAAAGCCACCACAATGCTGCTGCCTCATGTCATCACACGCTCACAGGTTCAACAACAATCACAACATTTGAGAAAAAAGAAAAAAAGGCATGAAATTGTCATCGCAAGGAGCAAATGACAACACGAGGGCGGAATACTGTCAATCACTAACACCGTTTCAAATGAGAAGTCACTTTTCATCCTTTTTTCAAGTATGCTACGCAAAGTGGCACATTGAGCGAAAAGCTGCCGTCTCCATGGAGACAATTGTCCCAGCATGCAATGCGTGGGAGCCCGCTCGGCAGGCGGCGACACAAAACGTTCACCCGATGACAGCGCAAGCAACACTGTGACAGTCACGCAACGATTATCCTTCATCATCATCCTCATCCTCACCCGACTGCTTGACACTGTTCAGCGAAGCCTCATTCGATTTTCAAGCCGGCGTTTTTGTTGGCTTTTTACAGGCAAGGCCCAATTTGGAGTGGCAGGCCTTCAGTGTAGTACCACGTTGTGCCACAACATGCCAGGCAGCACTGAGCTGCGTTGGCGCGCATGCTGCACGATGAACAGCAAGAGAAAGAAAGAAAAAGAAAACGCCAAAGAGAAGACAAGCCTTGGACGACTCCCCTTTGCATGCGTTGATGCTCTCGTGTGCTCAAAGTTGTTTGAAGGTTGAGCGTAGCCGTAACATCTCCACTTGTTTCTGTTCGCCTGGCTATGGCATTTCACATTATATGAGAGCGGTAAGCGAGCAGACCTGCGATGAGCGTGTGCTTTAGTTGTGAACATTTGGGTGTTGAAAAGTGGAATTGCCTCGTGTCTGTTTTAGGTCACTTGGGAGCACAGGTGGGCGGAGTAGCCACAAACTGGAGTCGAGTCAGACGACGACTACTTGACAACAACAGGACTCTAGAAGCGGGGCAACGATCCATCAGCAACTCCTCCATTATCAACTATTTCCAGCATCAACAAATCGTTTGGAGACCCAGAAATTGTCCAAAAACAACAGATGAATCAATTCTGAAAATAATTGTTAGTTGCAGCTCTACGGTGAACCGAGCATGACAAGAAAACACTGAGAAGCAGGCGAGCCTTCTTTTCCTTTCCTCAAAGTGATGTTAGATAAGTTTCAATGTGTCCTTAAAAAAAGGGCACATACATAAAAATCAACTATAAATGAAAACTGTTCCAGTGTGTGTGTGTGTGTGTGTGTGTGTATACTGCAGAATTTCCTCCATGACGTGCGGAACGTGCACGCTGGGAGAAAACGGGAGTTGACAGCCACCAAAGTGTGCCAAACGGCCATATTGTCCATTGCCTATTGGTGGATGGACGTGACAAATATGAGGACATGCAACAGCTACTACAAGTCTCTCCCACGCCTCCGTCAGCATCGGAGGATTGCCGTGGCAACGCGCATCCTTCGAGCTCCCACGCAGGCCGAGACGCCGGCGGCGCTTTGCACGCTGGCAACACGCTTGCCGCACACGCACGCCGGCAACACGCTCGCCCCGCACACGCACGCATACGAAACTCGGCAAGCAAAAGGCCGAGGGGCGCGGCGACCACTCCAGCAAGAGTTTGATTTTGGGCCTGCCGGGACCACTCAGCTCTTCTGTTCTTGGTCTTGCGAGCTAGCTTCCTGTTGCTAAGAGCGCTTGGCGTCTTGCCCCCGCGGCTTCTCGTCCGCCTACTTTGCTTTGCGGCAAGATGATGATAGCCGACCAAAACTAATAACGCCGCCAACTAAAGTGAAAAAAGGCTTTTGTTCAACAAATGAAAGCAAAATGAAAACGCTTTCGCAAAAATGAAAACTAAACTGAAACGACATCTTGCATTGATGAAATTGGAATCAAATGTCCTTCATTTTCGAGTAATTTCATTCACTAGTCTTGTATGTCCGTACAGAAGCAACAATTGTAGTTTACTTAACTGCACGAGACGTTTCTTATGTTGCACAAGACAAATGCTCTGTGTGGTTCAAAAAAACGCTAATACTAATAAAAATGGAACTAAATTGAAGCATTTTGGGGTGGGGGACTAAGAAAAACAAATAAGCCTGCTCTTAACACTGATGAAATCGAACATTTAAAATCAAAAGTCAAAAGGAACTATGATGAAAACCCCCAAAGTATTACAAGCCTCGTTATGTTTTTCCATGTGGAGCTTTTGCCACGTGACCTTTTGCGTTTATTGACAGTGGCAGTGCAGTGAACAACTTGCTTGGCTTTGTTGCTTTGCCTTGGAATCCACCAGCAGCGTTTGTACGCACACCTGACCGGTGTGTTTTTCCGTCCGGTTAGCTTGAAGGTCTGCCTTCGCGTCTCTTGGTTGGAGTCGGAGTTCAAAGCAAATCCAGAGTTGAGCGCTCGAGGTTCTCTTCAAATCAAGCGGACGCCGACTTTAGGATAGCGTTGCTCACAAGTCACCCATCAGCGCGGCGTCTCTGCAGAGGCGCCCAAAGTAGGCCGACGGCCGCCATGCGCGCGCACGCCGCCCGCTGCTTGTCTGAGATTTTTTTTAAAAAAAGGAAAATGGAAGTCTTTTATATCCAAATTGTTTTTGGGGGGTTTTGTTGTCCGGAGTGGCCGCCGGCCGACAATTTGCAAAAATGCGTCCGTCCGCTGAGGATTCTTCTCTGGCTGCCTGAGTGCAGGCTCGCTCTGGTGTGAGCACAATTAGGTTAGCGATGAGGGTCGAGCGCTAATGCAGTTAGCCGTTGCTATGGTGACGCTGATCAATCTATTGATTAGATGCAGCAAACGCGCAGTCGACGCTGCAATCGAAACCACGGCGCACACTAAAAGCCCCAAAGATTTACGACCAGATGAAAGCACCCTTTCACTTTTTTCACGACATCATCATTACCGGCCGAGGGCCCGCTTTACCGCCAAAACAAGAATCGATGTGTGCATTAGCAACATCTTCTTCTTTCCCTTCCTGGACTTGACGAGGCGTTCGGGGACACGCTGCCGGCACGGGAGAAAGAGGCGTCTTTAACGCAAGGGCGGAGCCAGAACGCGGCTAATGGGTGGGCCTGGAAAAAAAAACAAAAAAAAATCAGGGTGGGCCTGAATATTTCCCTCACTGAGCACAATCCTCCTGTCCCGACACATCGTATATTCTCAAATAAAAGGACAAACTAAATAATATGAAGTTCAGATCATCCTTTGACAACCACAATTATGCCATTCTTAATATTCAATACAATTAAAAAACACAAATTCAAACATAATTTCGGAGTATTTTACAAAACATTTGAAAGTCTATTTTTTTCATGAATCCCACTGGGTGGGCAGTCCGTCAATGTGGGTAGGCCTGGGTGCGCTCCGCCCCTGCTTTAGTGAGATGCGCTGAGGACGAGCCGTCCACAAACAGGAAGCGATTAGAAGCTGGCGCTAACGAGGGTGCTAGCGCGACCCGAACACACAACGTGCGCAGCTCACACCACAAGTTAGAATTAATAGTAGAGTGATAAAGCTGAGTCAATGTCGGTTATTAAAATAACTCTCACAATGCCATCATCAATCGACATGGTGACTTGGTGGTCGATTGCGAGAAAGCAAATCCACAAAAGGACAAGAAACAAAGCAAGAAACAAGAAACAAAGCCCTGCTAGCGCTCGTGCTCGCTAATCTATATTTCATAAGCCCTCCATTAATATGTCGTGAGTTCACATTAGCGTGCGCATGCACGCAGGCACGCACGCAGGCACAATTACGAACATGGTCACGCACGCACGCACGCACGCACAATTACGAACATGGTCACGCACACACCAACACGAGCAGCATCAAGGTAGAGCACATCTTCGGAAACGTGCGCAGCAGGCTCGCTGTCAAAGCTTCGATGAGGGCTGCGCGACAATCTCTGATTTGTTTTCACAAAAACGCCACTGACCCCCCCACTTTGCTTACAGAGAAAAAAAAAACACGTATTTGTGTTCTTCCGAAATGTGCTTGATTGCTCCTGACAGCAAACAAGTTGAGGTGCAACAAGTAATTGATCAGCAAATGATACTAGATTGCTAATTCATGACAAAGCTCGTTGAAGTTCAAATGGTCCAAATGCTCACTCAGAATGTCAGCCGGGAAAGAAATCGCTTCAGAAAAGTTGCAAAGTTGTCAACGCCGACTTGACTTTTGGCTTTTGGCTTTTGTCAACAAGCTCCTATCGACTGGCAGGCGGATTGTTAGCGTAAGTCAGCGCTGCACATCAGCCAGGACACGCTGTCAGTTTGAGGGCGAGGCTCAATGAAGTTGGCTCTCAATCCAGTTGCCTTTCAAATTCAAGTTAGGGCTTCACATTTGGGTCCCAAAAAAGGGCCAGGGGTGAAAGTCGAATATTAGGAATTAGACTTAAATCGGGATTGAAAAAAAAAATGGCTTAAGTATTTAAAGTAGACTTTTAAGCCAGGATGAGGGCTTCACATTTGGGTTAGGCTTTCGGGCAAAACGTGAGGCTTCAAATGAGGGTTTCAAGCCCCAGTTAAGGTTTCGACTTGCTCGTCGGGGCTTCCTCTTTTCATCCCGACAAACTTGAAATCCTCAATACAGACGATTTGGTGACAAACGGAAAGCTTCCGTCAGTCCGCTCGGCCCCAAAGAGTCTGCGGGACAAACGTGACATTTTGTCCCAAACTCATTTTGGCCTTTGCGCTGCTGAATGGCGGCAGTGTGCGCACACACACGGCTTCATTGTGCCAAGTCAAGAAGTTCACGCGCTTGATGAGACAAAGCAGACGCGCGACCTTCCCGTTCGCCTTGGCAACGGCGTCAAACCGTGTCGCCGGCAATCACGGCAACACCGCAGTGAACGTAAAGCCGCCCCGCGAACGTTGGCATCGTGCTAGCGGCACGTCTCAGGGCGGAAATGAAAGAGGCTGAAGCGGCGAGACTTGGCCCGCCAAGAGAAACGGCACGACGCCGCACGCTGAAAAATGTCAAGTGAGCGAGTAATCGATGGAATAAATCGATAGCGTCATCAATTTGAGACAGCTCTAATTTGCTGGGTCTAAAATTCTTGTGGCGTGATCCGGGCAAAGAGCAAAGCCCGTTAGCATTAGCTTAGCACGAGCGTGCTAACAGTCCACCCAGGCTGCAGTGAAAACGTTCCCTCTCTGAATGTTTGCGTGGTCGCGTGAGGCGCACTGAACTGAGCGGTCCGTTCTCAAACTCTCACCGCGTTCTGGGACGGCGCCAAGGAGGGGGAGGGGCCAAGGACGCCAACACGGACGGACGGGGGAGGAAAAAGCACCAAGCGAGAAGAACAAAGTGAAAACCGCCTCTGATTCTCATCTTGTTTCACGGCATTTGGACTTGCTTGCCTTCTTGCCACCGCCCTCAGGACATCTTTTTTAAACACACACACACACACGCGCGCACGCACGCACGCGCGAGCCACAAAAGCTGTCATGCTTCTTTCCGCCTTGCTGACATCCACTCCAAATATTTCAAGCAATCGGGGCAAAACATTCAAAGATTCAACAACAGACCCACTTTTCCTTTTTTTTTTTTTCCCCCTCAAAAGCTTCTAGCAGCTTTTAGTCCCAAAATACATCTCGGGCACACACGTGCGCACTCGCTCGCTAACGGGGGCGGGCTTGTCACAGTCCAGATTGGAGGGTCGGCGTGTCGTCATGGCGATGCATCCCATCATTTGGGCCTGGCCGGCAGCCAGATTCTTTGGCGGTTCTCCGCTCGGCCTGCGAGAGCGAGAGAGGCGGTGCATTGTGGGATGTCACATCTAATCTGCGCTGTGTGTGTGCGGTTTCCTGCTGATCCCAGTTTCAAAAAACTAAAGTGGGATCAGTCACATTCCTCAACGCCGCAGGTGCACCAGCACCAGCACCTGCAGCGTACTGACTGACTGCACGTGCCGCCACTTTCACACGGACTGTCAACACTTTGGAGGTTCTCTCCACAAGTACACGCATGCAACAATGAATCGATTTCAAAACAGCTGACAATTATTTGATAATCAATTAATCGGTTCGACAGTTGTACTTGAAATTGTGGGAATTTCAGCCTCTCAACTAGGGCCCGACTAATTCATCAGCCAATATGAGTCCTTTTCAGAACAATTGTAATCGGCTAAGGTTTTCTGATTAAACACCGATATATTAACCTCTTTTGCGTGAAAGAGGAAAGGCTGTTCAATGGTGATGGCACTGCAGCAATCAACCACTGTGAACAATTCTGTAATTCACATGCTGCTTAATGATGTTATTCCTCTCCGATTTATGAAGTACATTGTCCTACAGTGCAATTTTTCCTGAATAAAAAGTACAACTGCATTTTTGGGGGGTGCTAGACAGGAAGAAATTAATGGCATTTCCATTACCCCCCGAAAATACAAGTATTTCTATTGCTGTGGCAGTGCTGGCAAAGGTTTGTTGTTGAGGAGGTTCCGTTGTGCTAACGTCTCACCTTGACCGGCTTTCACGTGAGAAGAGAGGACAAGACAATAAACGGCAGCAAATTCAACAGGTTTGCTGCGGGAAAGTGTGAACGTGGCGACAGTTGACGTCTTTGTAGTCTGTCGTTCACGTTTGGTCAAGGACAGGCAGCCCGTGCCCAACTCATATTACTTGTGACGATGATGATGATGATGATGCACATGTCAACGGCGGGTGAAGACGACACTGATGGAACACTTGTTGATGTCAGGCACACACTCGCACGAAGGCATCGGGTGTCCTTTTGCAAACGCAGCGGGCAATCTCGGGTGGGGGTCAATGACGTCATGTTTCTGCTGTCATGGCAACGCTAAAAATATCTTTGTCGATATTTACGCCAACATCCAACAAGGCCATCAAACTGCGTTTTTGATTTTTTTTTTTTTGCCTGCCGTTTCAAAGAAACACAAATAAAGTTGCTTAGCCAATGTTAGCATCACGTTAGCATTAGCATCAAGTTTGAAGGCGGGTCCAACGTACACAACCAACAATGTGAAGCCACAACAAAATTGTTGACATCTTTTGTGTATCAAACGGACGGTTAAACTGATGCTAATGTGTTAGCTTAGCATGAGCAACTGCCGCAAACAATTGACCCAAATTCAAGTGAGGCCCCAACAAAATGGCCGACATCTTTCTTTCAAGTCATGGACCAAAGACTGAAGAAAACGAATCATTGTCGAAGGCAAATCATCAAAAGAAGGCTCTCGCAGGACGGGTGGGTGAGTTCTGAATCCAAAACGAGTTCTTGTTCTGGTTTAGGTTCTACTTCTGGTAGAGGTGTGACCAGGAGGAGTTTTGGAGGGAGCGCAGAGCCCAGAGGCGGAGGTCGGCAGCGCATTCAGATAATAACTCCTTTCCTGTCTGCCTGACGCCACTCGACCACACCCAAAAGCCCCCACTGACCCCCCCCGCCTCACCTCAGCTCAGCTGTGAGGCGCGTGCACACAAACACACACACACAAGCGTGTACGCCTGCACACGCGGTGTTACAAACACACGTAGGCATGCTGACACGAACATGCGTGCGCACACACGCATCGAGTGTTGTTAATGTTGAACGGAGAACGATTTCGAGGCGTCTTGAAGAATTGTGCTGCGGCCCCCGAAAGCACGCACACACGGCCATTATCTGTGTCTTTGCATTCCAAGGGCGTGGCCAGCTGATGATGTCACTTCCTGTCTGCTGGACATTTCCCAGAAGGTTCCTGCCCGCCTCACTCTCTGCCTTTCTGCTCCTCCAGGGACGATTCGTCATCCTGGGAATGTTTGCGCTCGGCCGCCCGCCCACCCTCCGTTTCTTCAGCCCCCCCCTCCTTGCCCCCCCCCCCTCACCTCCGCCGACATCAGCAACATCAGTCTGTCACGTCTCCATTTTGGGGTATTGATGCAAATGTGCTGTTTGACTTGTGGTGCTCAGAATTTGCAGGGAGGGCGTTCCAAGTTCATTCTGACGAGGGCTGCAAAAAACATGCAACGTGCCATACGGATGTTGACTATCGCGATATCGATATTATTGCGATATTTACCATGCACCCATACAAATGACATTGTTGTTATCGAATGAAAGAAGCACCCTTTTTTTCACACGGCAAAATAAGCAAGCTCAATGTGTTCTTAGTCAATTAATTGTAATTCCCCAAGATAATGTTCAACTACGGGATGGCGATCTGACTGGTCAAACTCAGATCAAAGCAGACAATTCCAGTCGAAAACTATCGCACATCTTTGCGGTAGGCCATTATCACCATATCGATGTTTTTTCGATATAGTGCGCAGCGCTAATATAAGATCAACAATTCACAGGCACATTTGGGAAAAAAAAAAAAATCAAGTTTGCTTGAAGGGGGCTTTGACATCACTTCAGGGCAGATCCACTCGGATTGATTGGTGTTAGATTTCACTTGCAAAAAATGCATTTTACGTCCTGGGTGATGTCATCTCTTCTTTTGCGCAATCAGAAGCCGGAAAAAAGATCAGCTGACCCGCTCACCGCCGGTCGTCAACAAAGGGACGTTTCATGTTTATAAAGCGTCTAATCTATCGTTTCAAACCATCAACAATTTGTCTTAGACTTGCTTACTATTACGATGAAGTCACACTTGTGTCCGACTTTGCGCTTAATAAAAGTGAATATGGAATAAAGTTTGTGGACCAACCCCAACGACGCCTTTCAAATGAGCAA
Source organism: Filicampus tigris (assembly GCF_054856515.1). NCBI lineage: Eukaryota > Metazoa > Chordata > Actinopteri > Syngnathiformes > Syngnathidae > Filicampus > Filicampus tigris. Next base: position 24,593,839 of record NC_141227.1, on the reverse strand, counting down.
AACATTTCAAAGCACATTTTGAGAGAGCGCCAGAGCAATGGAGAGCAAAAATATTGTACAAAAAAATAAATAAATAAAAAAGAGTAGCAACTGCAATAAATGCGAACCATTTTGAGGCGTCATTTTGTATACTTGTCATTTTTTGTCAATCACGAAAACCGGCAGGATGGTTTGCAACATTCTTCTCTTTGCAATGTCAAATGTACGAGACTTTTTTTTTGGTTCCGCTTTACAGCGACTTCAAAAAGTTTGAAGACGTTGTCGCCACGAGTACTGCTACATTTCAAGTACATTTGTGGTTTTGCAAATCATCCGTGAGCTTTTTTTGTCAAGGCGAATGTTGTCAAAGGAGTTTGAAATGATTTGAAACAATTTGGGGATTACAGCTGACCCCACAGGATCGTCACTCAGGCGCATCTTTGACATCGGCGCCATCGTCGGGGCGATTGTGGGGATACGTGGATGACGTCTGACGTGACCAAGTGGCACCTGACACCTCACCTCACTCCCCACAAATGGCCAAATGTCGGCCAGTTGGCGCTGGGTGGGGGAGGGGCCCCCCACACTGACCGGAAGTCAAGTGGAGAATGTGCAAGAAAGCAAAGCAGTTGCAAAGGGGCCACTCGAACGTCCCAAATGTCACCTTTGAGATTGCCAGCGAGCTCAAGACGGCCGGGAAAGAAAGAAAAAAAAAAAAAAAGGAAAGGAAAGGGAGCGTCGAGGGCGGAGGAGGGCCTGCAGACGCTGTAGCAGCAGCAGCGGCAGCGGGTCCAGTCGGATCTGATTACATAACAGCTCCTCTGGACTCGGGAGCCGGTCTGCACCAAAACCACAACGACAGAAAGAGACCAACACCTGCGGTGCGGCTCAACTCGCACCACCTCAAAGTGCACACAAACACCTTCGTGTGCACACAAGGTCGCGCGCGTACACAAGCGCTCACAACGACCACGCCTGCTCTGCCACTTTCATCACCGCCACCTTCATCACCGCCACCATCCTGCTCCTCCTCCTCCTCCTCCTCCCCATCACAGCAGATGAAAACAACAACATACTGCACCTCCTGCATCCTCCTTGATGGGAGGCTGCGGGAGGGGGGAAAAGATGCCGCTGTGGCGCACTAAAGCTGGAGCGCGCGCGCACGCGCGCACACACACACGCGCGCGCGCACACACACACACACACACACACACACACACACACACACAAGTTGAGATCCGGAGAGTGAGACGAGGGGCCTCCGGGACGCCCATCCGGGGAGAGGGCGTCTGTCGTCGGCCTCTGTCGGCGCCAACGCGCCGCCAACTTCAGCCGTGCTTGGACATCATTTGGGGGCGCGTGCACGCTCATCCCGCCACAATCACACAAGCACGCGACACGCTAAGAGCGAGCGAGACGTTCGGTTCGGTTCGGTTCGGTTGGGTTGGGTTGGGTTGGACTCGACTCGACTGGGACTCACCTCGAGGCTTTGCTGGCAGTGCTGGTGAAGGGCGGCCCGGGCAGTGGTGCTGAAAACAATGCAGAAGCTCCTCTTCCTCCTCCTCCTCTTCCTCCCCCGCCTCAGCTCCGAGGACCAGACTGCGGAGCGGGATGCGTTCGATTCTCACACACAGCAGCACCGCCGGGCGACACCTGGTTACGAGCCCAATCCCAAAAGTGCTCCGTCCTAACGGGAGAGGAACGTAAACATCAAATCTATCGAAAAGCAACTCGTGAAGTAGACATGTGAAGTCTCAACTCGACCTCATCTGAAAAGGTTCTTCACAATGAGGGCTCGTGAGGAAGGGTGTTCGTTTCATGGCATTTGCAGCTCTCCCGCATGGGCGGTGTCTCCGAGGACCGCTGCAGATTTGCTAGTCACGTGGTCGCCGTGACGTGACCACCAGTAAAGCGAGCCCACTTGACCACGACTATCAATGTTAGCAAAAAGGGGGCTACATTCACGAATGCATTACAATATTAAATAATGAATCAGCAAAAACTGCTGTACTTGAACGACACTTAACGCGCGTGAATCATCAGCCAAACTGCTGGCGTGGCCTATTACATTCTGTACATCAACCTGCTTGTGTGCTTACCTGTGAATTCAATGCCGACTCCAGCATCCTCCACAACATGAATTCCTTGAGACTAGAACAGTCTAATGTGTTTGGAAGAAGGAATAGTTTGTGACCGGTCACCAGTAACACGGCTTGACTGTCAAAGTTAGCTCGAACTTTCGACAGGTCGCTACACAATCAACTGATATTTGACTGAATGTGTGAGCAAAAATTGTGCTTTGTCACAGCTGAGGTCGCTCAAATCTAGTCACTCACGTATGTGGACTGATGTCTTCACAAAGAGGAGAGGAAGGCGGGGCGGGGGTGGGGGGGCGGGGGGCACAGATGAGATCCCGAGGCTTTGCAGTTCGCAGCCTACAATGTCCCCACCCGCCCGGGCAGCTACTGAGGCCCTAAAAGAAGCGCGCCTATGCCTTAAACCAGTAACAAGCAGCAAGGAGGGGAGGGGCGAGCGAGGAGAAGAAGGCGGGGGGAGGCGGGTGGGCGTGGGGGGTTGCAGAGATTGGATGATGGGCAAAAGTAGAAAAGGGTGAAAATAGTCTGTGTGTGTGGGTGTGTGTGTGGGAGTGTGTGCTCATGCGTGTGTGTGGTTGCGATGACAACGCGGTATGCCGCCGCAGACTCCCAGCTCCTGCATTACAAAGTTGAAATGTGTACCTAGGTTGTAAGCACCCAGGACAGGACGGCTACTCAGATCACGTGGTAGTGACGTCACCAGGGCCACGCACACGCTTCAAAAGACGCTCCAAAAAAACCCCCAAAAAAGACGCTACTACATTCCTGGGGAGGCGCAACTATAACAACAACGAGAGATCTTGAGGGTATGCGTTGTTGCTCGCGATGCATTCATGGACTGTAGGCCTTCCAAGCTTGTGTGTAGTCAAGGGCTCATTTTGGCTTCCGGGTGACACTCACATTCGTGTGCTAAACTGTAACACAACACAATACGACAATAAATCTGGAAAGCATCATTGCTACTCTTGATGCAATCGGCACTGTAAATCATCCATACCAACATTCAAACATTAGGCAACCTTGTTTTAGTCCCACAGTAGGGAGATTTGGATCATTTCAGCAGGAAATACGTGAGAAAAAGGTAAAAAGAAAAAAAGACATTTGAAAAAAGAAAGGACAAACGACAAGAAAAAGAAATAAAAAGGACAAATAAAAGCATGGAAAAAGCCAAAAGCCCCCCAAAAGCAAAATAAAAAGAAAAGCGGCAAAAAAATCAAAATCATCAAAAACACATGAAAAGGATAAACAGGCAAAAAGAAAAAAGATCCCATAAAGACAAAAAAAACAAGGCAAAAAAGAAAAAAAGACACAAAAAGAAAAAATAATGGTCAGAAAGAAAAAAAGGAGGAAAAAAGACACAAAAAAACAAATGATAAAGAAAACTATGTGACTGTCACACATTATTCTAGTGTCACCTTTTTTGGTTCTGGATGACGTGCGTGCGTGCGTGCGTGCGTGCGTGCGTGCGTGCAGAGGTGATGCCCTCAGTCATCCGTGGCGCTTGTGTCACTTTCACGATGAAAAGGAAATGTGCACGAGCACTTTTCCTCTGGAAACAGTTCCTACTCCTGAGGTTCTTTCTGACGTTAGGAGAAACTTACAACGTGAGGAATATTGTTGAGAAGACCTGAAAAAAAACAACATTTCTGAGTTGCTTGAATGTCAACCTGTTGCTCAGCAACCATCGTCAGTGCCCACACACACTCAGGTAGGTTGAGTGTGCGTGCGTGGGCAGCGAGCAGACATGGAGAAGGCCGGCCGCACGGAGGAGTTTGAGTGTCAAACATTTGTGATTGAGAGAGGCTGGTTTCCATGGCGACGGCGCTGGGAGGCCAAAGTTGTTGCCGGGAGAGGAAGAAGAAGAGGGGGTCAAGGCCGATGGAGTTTTGGCGAGGGGGCGGCACCCCGTCATGATGTGCACTGTGGCAGCTCGCACTGAAAGCGGAGCTTCGTATTGGGGGGGCGCGCGGGCTGATATATTTGGAGGTGTTTATACCACATGCAGATCTCCGGATGAGCTCTGCGGTATTGAACAAGACTCGAGGGCATCCAAGCCTCTCTTATACACGTGACATCACGTTAGTCCAGCCACGGGGGCGAAGGACAAAGAAAGGAAAACCAGAAAAAAAGAAGAAGGAAGAAATGTGACAAACAAAACGGAAAAAAAATAGACAACAAAAAGACTGAAAAAGAAAAACAACATAAAAACCAGAACAGAAAACAGAAACAAACAACAACGTTACACACAAACAAAAAGGACAAAACAAGATTGAAAAAAAAGAACAAGTAAAACATTATGAAAATAGAAAAAAGACAAAAGAACAAAAGGAAGAGCAAAGAAAAAAAGAAAAGAAAGAAGCACGAAAAAGAAAAAGGAAGGACGGGAAAGAGTCTCCCCCCAAAACGACTTTATTGTAGTGTGTCTTTGAATGAGGAAAACCAGCACTCAATGACATTAAACGCGGCAAACACGACATCTTTAGGGAAACACCATTTTTGTCACACTGCCTAATTTGAATGCTGCTCATTTCGGGGTCTCCACCTTGGCCACTTGGGGGCACCGCAAGGCATCTCAACTGATCCACAAGCGGTCACTCGATGCAGAGGATAAAGACCACATGACTGTGAGCACTTCCATTGTCTGCCTACGTGTGTTGCTGCGCTCTTTGTGTTCAGTCTGTTGCTAAAACACTGCAACAGAGATGCTAATTAGCATTAGCATTGAGCTAGTGGACTGCAAGTCACGCTGCGTTTCATCACACACACACACACACACACATATCTCCTCTCTTGTGATTGTGTGAAGCTTTCACAGAGGGTTGCCATGACGATAAGGCCTCCACAACTAACGGCCTCAACAACTTTACACGCACGCACGCACACACACACTCGCAAGCTGCTGCGTCAGGCTTTCTGTCGCCATGGCGGCGGCAACTCTCGCTGTGATTTAATGGAGCAAGTCGGCGGGGGCGGGGCACGTGACTTGTTACGAAAGAACCTGAGAGGCAGGCAGCGGCGATGACATCACAGCTCACGTGACACGCCCGCTACATCTTCCGTCCAGCAAGTTGGTGGTCGATCACATGTTAGAACTGCACGGTACGCGTGTTCAAGACATGCGTGGACAACATGCGTGTTCCTTGCCACGGCAAAAGAGTCTACGCAAAAAAAAAGAAAGAAATGTCAACAATTGCAAGCGTTTGCGCATCATGATCACGCACGCACAATAGCCATGGTGCTCATTCCGCTGTGCGCGCCTTGGCCACTAGGGGGCCCTTTGCATCAAACAACAAAACTGCAGTAGTGGTGCTTAGTCATTCTTCACAGAGGATAAAGAATGGGAGTATTTTGTTGGTGTTCAAGTGTAAGATGCGTAAACTGTACTGAAGCGCTGATGCTAGCTTAGCTAGCCTGCTGACGGCGTTAGCATGAAGCTAGCGGACTGAAAGGCAACACTTTGGCTCCAAACAAACGTTTGTTTGACTTCCGAGTCAATTTCAGCAAAAAGCAACTCGACGCCACAACATTGTTCACCGTCTGCCAATTTGTTGCCTGTTGTCAAATTCATCAGCGCCGCATCGTTGCTTGTAACTCAACTGATTGCTTGCCAAAATTCTAAGTCGGCTAACGGGGAAGTGGCGTTACCTGTGTAACTGTGGCATTTGCTCACCGCCGGCTCCTTGGACGATGCGCACTTGCAGCCGGCGTCGGTGGACATTTCCTTTCTTGCGTGCAGCATTTCGTCAGCGAGTCACGTATGGGCGCGGCCGAACGGCACGAGCCCCGCCCACACCCTGGCAACTTCGGCCAACTTGCTAATCCGCTGCTAACATTGCAGCTCTGCTTACCTCTTGGCTTTGGCGTCAACGTGGACCTTCGTCCGGCCGACCCCTTCATTGGCTGACGAAGAAGTCGGGCTGGGGGCGGGCTTATTTAAATGAGTTGAATTGTGACAACACCGCATTCAGAAAGAGTCGGACAACGCGGAAGCTGCTTGCTCGTCCTTTAATGGCACGCTCGGTTGGTGGGGAGGAGCGCGTGACAGGAAACGCGGGCGGGTGGCCAAGACGAAGACGAAGACGAAGACGAGGACGAAGACGAGGAGAGGCACGAGGTGGCGAGCGCTGGTCAGTAGCGAGTGCCGAAGCCGCTCATCTCCAAAGCGGCCAGCGTCCGCTCGTTACTGAACGACGTCCGCGTGATGCGGCTGCTCGGGCTGCCCTCCTTGCTCAGCCACGCCTTCCTGTACACACACCCAAACACACATCAGAAACACGCATGCACACAAACACGCGTGCACTCAGTGGCAAACACACACTCAAATGCACCCACCACAACACATGCGGAGATGTACACAAGTAACACAAACACACAACGTATACGTGCTTGCACACACAAATGAAACAAACATATAAAGTCACACACACATGCATACACACGTTTACGAACGCAACATGCACGCAAGCACACACACACACACAAAAGCTTGTAAACAAACAAAGCCAGGCGCGTACACGCACACACGTTTGCTGCATGTGGACAGCAAGGAATGCTGGGAGAAGAAAAAACTTGCTCTGTCGTCGGAGGCGCCATTTTGTGGTGTGTAAGTAAATGCGTATGTTTGCGTGTGTGTGATTATGGGAGGTTGTGGAGGATCGGGGTCACGTCCGAATAACGGGGCGGCCTGGAGCGGTCTGAGGCCGGCTGGCGTTGGCGGCGCCGCAGCAGCCGCTGGCCTACTTTCCCCTCTCTGATTGGTGGACGCGCTAGCCTTGCTCGGCGCACGCGCGCGCACGCACAGCTGCCATTAAGTGCTCGTAGGATTGAACTCAATGCGGTTTCCCTCATCAGCGACATCTGCAACAACACAACTAGCATGAATCCAAAGAGCAGAGTAAGACTCCTCCTCCTCCTCCTCATCCTTAAGCTGCTCATTCCCACACAGTGATGCTGCTTCGTGCATTCACTTTGTCCACGTTTTTGCTTCATGTCAGTTTTCAACGTGAACACACTGGAACGTAGGACTTTTCCCGGGGGTTGCGGGGGGGGGGGGGGGGTGCAAAAAAAAAAAAAAGTTTCCTTTCCTATCCGGCATGGCCCCACGAAGCCTGAACGAAGCCCCTTTCATTTCCGCTAAGCCTCCAGCTGGTTCCCAGGGCCGGCAGGATGTGAGGTCACCGTGGAGGAAGAAGGCGCAGTCAACAGCAAGAAAACCACAGCGAGCGCGTGAACGCCACACATACGGCAAAAGAAAAAAAAGATGCTTTCGGACATCGAGCTCAATCCTGCTGCGTTCCTCTTCTTCTCTGTCACGCATCTACTCTGCGCAGTGCGCACGCTGGTCACATAGTGCCATCTAGTGGTCAGGACAGCGCATAAGTGAAAAGCCTGACATCTTCAGTTTGGGTGCATCTCGACAGCCAAAACTTGATTGAGGACAAAGAGGAAACCAGAGACGGGGGCAGACAGACAGCTGGATGAAGACAAAGAAAGAAAGAAAAAAAGAAAGAAAGAAAGATTTGACCGCTGCCTTTCAGAAAAAAACAAAAAACAATCACGCCCCGACCACGCACGCACGCTGCAGCGCTGTGCGTGACGTCATACTAGCAGGGAGGACGAGTTGGTGACGAGGAGCGCCATCTGGCGGCAGAGCGTGCGCTGCGTGCTGTGCGTGACGTCATACTAGCAGGGAGGACGAGTTGGTGACGAGGAGCGCCATCTGGCGGCAGAGCGTGCGCTGCGTGCTGTGCGTGACGTCATACTAGCAGGGAGGACGAGTTGGTGACGAGGAGCGCCATCTGGCGGCAGAGCGTGCACGTGCGCTGCGTGCTGTGCGTGCGCGGCGCTCGCCGCTCGCCGCTCGCCGCTCTCACATGCGGTCCACGGCGTCGGCGGGCCCCTGCAGCTGGCCGACCACCGTCCCGCCTCGGGTGTTCTTCACCCAGCCCACCACGCCGTGCCGCGCCGCCTCCTGCTCCGTGTACTGTCGATCGAGACGTCGTGACGTCACGTCACGTGCGAACGCGGTGACCAAAAAGTTGCAGCCACGAGCGGGATACTAGTCAACTCACCATCCTGAAGCAAACGCCTGCGAACAAAAACAACAAGACGCAAACGTTGCCCCTGAGCGACAACCACACAAAAGACTTGCTGCTAAATTAAGACGCGGATCATGTCACGCACAAGCACGCGCACGCAGGCAGGCAGACAGACAGACAGACAGACAGACAGACAGACAGACAGACAGACTTGCGCGTCGCTGTGGGCGAACCTTGAACATGTCCAAAGACTTCAAAGTCAACAGACAGCAGCTGACTCGTCGGTGTTGACATCTGGCCAGCAAAGAGGAAGACGACCACCGCCAAGACGAAGACCACAGGCTGCACACAGGCTGCACACAGGCTGCACACAGGCTGCTGCGTGCGCGGCGCGCGCGCATGTGCGTGCGTGTCACAGCTCCCACTAGTGCTGGTGGTCTTTGCAGTCCTTCAGAACTACAAACGTGTCCACTCCACTCTGGTGACGACACCACTCCGTTGTCACTCCACCAGCTCCCTGAAACAATGACGTCACGTGCAGTACAACTATGATGTCATGTTTGAAATGTCTTGGAAAAAAACGTGCGTGTCAAATGTTCACGAGTATGCAAAGACAGAATTCTTCTAAGTAGCCTATGCTTTTGTCCCTTGAACAATTGATTTTCTTCATTAAGCGATCATTTTGCGTTTTATCAAGTTTCCTTCGCGATTCTGCCTGACGTTTGAAGTGCTTGAGGATCGCCAGTGTTTTCATTTCTTCATCTCGCCTCTAGATGGCAGCACGTCCCTACCGAAGCTACGTCAAATGCCTGCCAGTCAAAAGCGTGTCGTCATGGCAACGCATCGTCATCACCATCATCAAGCGAACGCCAAACGTGTCCAATTCAATTTGAAGTGGGTACGCGTGCACGTGTGTCCGCGTGTACGTTTACGCGCGTTACTGTTGACGTGTGCGTGTATGCAACCGTGTGCGTGTGCGTGTGCCTGCCTGTTCGTCTGCGCATGGGCACGCGTTCGTTGGTGTGTACGCTTGCAAACTCTAACTGATAATATGCCATCAGATCGATACTTTAACACCCCACAAGTGAAATTTGTACATGTGAAAAAGAAGCAAGAGTATTATTTTTAAAGGAAATTATTATTATGGTTATTTTCTATTTAATGACAAACAATCAAATAAACATGACAGTAGACAGCAGTCAAAAGTTTTCATTTTGTGCCTTTTTTCGACAACGTTTGCAATGTTCATGTTCACATCGTGTGTGTGTGTGTGTGTGTGTTTGTTTGTGTGGGGTGACATTACTAAAAGGACTCGACATGTTACGCAGCAGTGGAAGCTTTGAGCCCTGCGGCAGCACACACACACGTGCACGCGGACACACACACGACCCACCCCCCTTCCCCCCCACACACACTGCCTCTCAGCTTTGCTTTGCGTCCACATGCATGACAAGACCTCTGGGACTACTTACACACACACACACACACACACACGCGCGCGCCCAGCAACCCCCATCCAGCCAAAGCGGCCCATAGCACACAGCATCTTCCCCTGACGTTGCTGCGTAACCGCGTGTGTGTGTGCGTGCGCGCGTGTGTGTGTGTGCAGCAGAAAGAACACTGCGACCTAAAAACGCAGCTCACTGAGAGCGACTGCACGCTGAACAGAAGGCTCAACCAAGTGTAAATGCGCGCACACGCGCACACACACACACGCAGCTGAGCACATAGGATGAGCACTCACGTGCACATATTAGGCATGTGCGCGTGCGCAGACAATGTGACTGCCAATCTCATTTTCGTCCTAGTCTGGAACGAAAACTTTGTGCGTCTGTGTTGGTGGAAGACATTTTGCGTCCATTTCGGTTGGGCAGTTGAGGGATCGAACAAAAACATCATTGCGTATATTTCGTACGAATTTCAAAGAGTTGCTAGTTGTCTGCGTTATCGTGCGGAGGCAAAATATTTCTGGCCACGGTTTGAACTGGCTCATTTTAGGGGCGTGCCTGACTCAGGCCGCCTCCCACCGGGCCAATGGCGACCGGCGCTTTCGTTACCGTGACGACCAGGGCGTTGCGACCGGGTGAGCAGAAGCAAAGCTCAGAGTAGGGAAGGAAAAGAAAAGCAAGAGCCCAAAAGAAAACCTTTCCAGCGGCGGAGGCGGCACTTCACACACCGGGCTGCGCGCATGCGGAACAGGCAGCGAACGCATCAACAAAGGCAAACGCGAAGATTTCGTTCGTCGGCATGATGATTGGAAGTCGAGCTAGCGGAGGCTGCACTCGGAACTCCCGAAAAAGCCAAACTTCAAAGCGCGCACGCAACACGACGTCACGGATTCTTTTTTCCCTGACGGAGGCGGCACTTCGCACACGGCTCAATCAGTCGAGCGCACGCACGCATTAGTGTGCAGCCCACAAAACCCTACGCAGCTCCGCTTACCTTTTGTCTTTCGCATCGTCACCCTGTCTGGCAGTCCGATTGTGGGCGGAGCCACGGTGTGGCTTATGCAAATGAGACGAATGGCTAATTGCGAGGCTTTAGGTTAAGTTCAGTGTCGGGCCCGCTGGGGGTGGGAGGGGTCATGTGACAAATGTCAGGTGGGGGTCGGGTGCTTGCGGATGCGCCGCCAACTTGAATCAGGACACGCTCGCACTTGCTGAGCCTTTCCCGCTTTGTCTCGTTGGCCGCGAACGTCTTGTCATCAATTGCGCGGCAAATGTGCCGTCCTGCCAAAACACACACTTTGCGCATTCGCAGTTGCTTGTGAAGCCCTTTGAGGCGCTTTTGCGATTGAGGGCGATCCAAAGAACCAACGCGGACTTGACTTTGAGACGCGCTCGCCTGCGTTTCAGACGCCGAGATGACTTCTTTCATCCGCAGGGAGGCCTGCACACATAATTGGGACTTTTGTCAACCCAAACCTTTTTTTGTCAACAATGCCTTCGATGTAGGTCCTCACCATTCTGATAGATATTGCGTTTGTGCAAGAAGACTTCATCCAGCCGTTTTGAGCCATCTCTGGCGGCGGCCATTTTGGCACTTCTGCGGACTGAAAATGACGCGGCAGTTGCTCGGGCCGGCTCGGGTAACGACCAATCGCGGCTCACCTGTTTTTTCTGAAGCGGAGTCCTGATTGGTCATCGGCAGAACCCTGAGCAACCGTCGTGTCATTTTCAGTCCACAGAAGTGACAAAATGGCCGCCCCCGGAGGAGGCTCAAAACGGTTTAGCTCATATTCCACAAACACGATATTAATCAGAGTGATTGCGACCAATTTGCAATCGGGGGGGTTGACTTCCCCTTGAAGCATTCTTTGAAGTCAGGGCCGGTGCCGGTGGTCAGGCGACCAGCCCGGGAAGGCTTCATATGTCGGACCCTGAACGAGTCTGACGAGTCAGGTCGCGAAGGGAGCGCTTGCGCTCTCTCCTGAAAAGCAAGAAGCAGAACGAGGAGAAGCCCCTCCCCCGCCGCCCCAAGATTCCGGCGAGGTGGAGGTCAAGGCGCTTAGCGGGCGCTCGCTCCCGTGCGCCGACGCTTGCGTCCTCGGCGGCCTAGCGCCGTTCGCACTGCAACATGCCGGCTACGACATGCGCTCGGATTTGCTTTGCCAACACGCTTGACTGCCCGGATTTGCCTTGCGCTATCTTGGTTTGTGCGTTCTCCGAGTCGCGCGTTTCCTCGTTGGCGCGGGTGTTCCCTCTTCACGTTTCCATCCCAGTGATTCCGCCTCGCTCCGTCTGAGCGCGCGCGCGCGCGAGAGCTGAACTTTGCGTGAACCCTCACTTGAACCCTGCGTGAACTTGACTAAACTGACCCATTAATCTACTTTGGATTAAAGCTGGACGGTGGCCCACGAGGAACGCGCGGCGCCGCCTCTGCCTCTGCGTCTGCGTCTGCGTCTGCGTCTGCGTCTGCCTCTGCGTCTGCGTCTGCGTCTGCCTCTGCCTCTGCGTCTGCCTCTGCGTCTGCCTCTGCGTCTGCCTCTGCGTCTGCGTCTGCGTGGCCGCCCGCCAACGCGCGCACACGAGACGTGACGCGTGCGAACGAGGCGTCGGGCGCCGCGCTCTCGTTCCCGGTCAAAATCGTCCCCGCGGGACTTAATCCGATTGCGTCGACATATCAGATTGTGTCGAGTTGAAGCTGCTTGAATAAAGCCAATCACTCCAAAGAGCGAGCGCGTCCAGCTGGCGACGACGACGACGACGTAGCACGAGGGGCGGATCCCTTTCCGAGCGTGGCGTGTTGCCACTGTTGCCGTGGGTTACGGCCAGTGCCACTGCAGCAACAGCCACGTCATCACTTATGAAGGCAAAATGAGGTCAGCGATTCTGCCGTGGGAAATGATCAGATTACACGCAAAATTGGCCGGGGAGAAAAAAAAAAAGGCATTTATTGACAATCTATCGATGCCAGCGACGTATTGTGACAGGCGGAGCAATGACGTGCTCTTCCAGTAGGTGGCAGAAGGTACAACTAACGCACCTGCTGCCAACAACCGAGATAAAATCCACAGATTACGACATATTGGGATTCTCAAAGGTTTAGACCGCATCATCGATGCTATTCATTAGCTCGTCTATGTGGTTTTTCAGTGTTTGTTAGCATCAAGCTAAGTGGACTTCCTAAGGCAAAACCACGGTTGTCGTGGATGTGATTTATTCCTTTGTACTCCCTCTTAAAGAATCGGTTGGGGTATTTATTCCATTTTTTTTGAATCCCCCCAAATTAACAAAACAATTGAGCACAGCCACTTCATAGGTTTTGAGTTCATAAAGTCCATAGCACTTAATGACACTGGAAATAATACAAATATGACACAACTAAAATGAGAATGCATTATTATGTTAGCGTTCAAATCAAGTACTTGACATACAACTTTTGAGTGGAAACAGAGGAGCTGCTCTTTCAATGAGGGCTTCCCTTGAACTACTCGGGACTTGACTCAAGTACTTGCTCCGCCACCACCGGGAGAGACGCTCATTCGCAAGCAGTCAAAGCGCACTTCCATCAATGTAGGTCAGTGTGTGAGCACCTCGACACGCGGGCGCGTGTGTGCGCGTGCGTACGCGCGCGCGCGCGCGGTAAACATCCCAGAATGAATCGAGCGAATGTTTTGATTTGTAACGGACGCTTGTGCGCCAGTGGCGCTAGTGGCGACTCAACCTGACGTTTCCTCCCCCCCTGCACACTCTGTTGACGACGCCGCCGTGCAGCGTGCGCGCGCGTGTGTGTGTGGGAAAAGCCCGGCGGGGGGTGGCATGTTGCAAGTGTGTGGCGTGCTGTGGGTGGGGCCTAACACGGAGCGGGGAGGGGGTGGGGGTGGGGGGGGGGTTGTCCTGGAACATACAGTTCTATTATTAGCCCTAAACTCGGCATGACCTCAAAGCGGGCGACGAATCAGCCTGACTTAGTTTGACCTTTTTTTCACGTAACGTCAGCCGGCGCTGCAACAACAATGTAAAGAAGACGACGACGAAGAAGAAGAACCAACGGGCCCTCACCGGCGAGCGGGAGCGCTTGACGAGAGGAGATAGAGTGGGACGGGAAATCCCAGAGTCGGAACTTCCTTGAGGACGCAGCGTGGCGCACAAAAGCTTTGACGGACTTTGACGGAGTTTCCGGTTTGATGGCGAGTCATCAAAAGGCGCTGCTGCGCTCAGGCCACGCGCAGTCAGGACAACTCCACACTCGACACTACATAGGTTTCTTTCGGGGCCGATGCCGATTATTCGTAGTCAAGGAGGCCGACGACCGATATTTAGAGACGATATTCCGTCCGTTTCCAGCAAGAAGGAAAATAATGGCGTCAAAATGGGGAAAAAAAAGTTGAACTCTTCACTTAGTCAAAGCGTCCTTAAGCATATGTTTCTTGAACAGATTTGCATCATGTTGTTTTTTACTATTTTGTTGGCATATATACGTACAACTTTGTTGTAAAGTTCTGACAAAAGTCTTCAAAAGTTTCATGACAACTTAAAGAGGAGCTCAATAGGATTGTTTTTTTTTACCGCAAATAAAGTCCTCCAAAATGTCAAAATGACAGAAATGTCACTTGTCTTTGCTTTGAAATCAAACCAAAACAAAAAGTGCACTGTTCAAGGGGGTCAGTCTTACAAAGTCAACTGAAAATTGGAATCAACAGTTGCTGGAAGTTTTCACAGTTTTAAATTGATGATCAGCCATCAGATTTTGATCAAATAAAGGCCGCCGCCGCCGATAATACCGATTAGTGCCTTTATCTGCCCGGCACTCGTGAATCCACTTTGGTAGCCGGCACCCAAAATCTTTTGGACAACTTTGTCTACATGAGGATCCTCGGAAATGTGAAAACGCGAGCTTGAAAGCAAAGCGGAAGCCCGACTTGGACTTCCTGGGCCGTTTGGGGCCCGTGCGGATGGGATGGCGCCAAGTCCAACTGGCTGTGGGAGTTGCACTCAGATGGCAGCTTCACACAACAACGGTTTTGCCGGTTTGACTTCTTGACACTTGACTTTTTTCCTACGACAGACACGTCTACCAAATTTCATGTTGCACAAAAAAAAAAAAAAAGCTTTCGGGGCCGAAACACATTCCTGCGGTCGCTAGCAGGCGGCGTCCGACTTTGTTCTAAGCCACGCAACTGCAAGGTTTCTCGAGTCTTTTCAGACATAACTTCAAGGGGCTTTTATTTTTTGGGTGGGTCTACTCACGATGGACGTGTCTACCAAATTTCATGGCGCTAATTGAAACTGGCTTGGCTCCAAACTTTCACAATATTTCTGAAGACGCTACCGAGCTCATTTCAAAGTTTCACGCTCGCGTGGACATTTCCGACTCGCTTTGAGTTTGTGAAATCTGGAAAAATAATCAAGTCATTTGCACCAGCGGGTTCCTCAATTGACTTTGACAGTAAGTCGTCACGAGCGCACACGATCAGGATCGTCGTGTGCGACGATGCTGTCGGATTTGATAAGCGTTGCTTTGAAACAGGACGCAGACACGCCCGCTTCTTACCTGGCGTCCATTGGTCCTCTGTCGACATCCGTCCGTCCGTCCGTCCATCCGGCCGGCCGCCCGACCGTCCGTCCGGCCGCCCGCCCGTCCGTCCGTCCATCCTCTGAGACGAGCACCGGCGCACGACCTTTAAAGCGGAGGCGGCGGCGGCGGCGGCGGCGACGTATGCTTGAGAGGCCGCCTCACGTCACGCCGGCTGTCACGTCTCGTCATGCAAAGTTTTCCAAGAATTTGGTGACCTCTGCGCAGGACATGCAAGAAGCAGACGATGAAGGCGCGACCTCGGGACCCCGCCAGGCGGACGCGTTGCTTTCACTCAGCGTCACAAGGGCGACGTTTGCAAGCAATCTCATGTCAAAAGCTCAAAGTTGTCAAGAAGGACAGTTGCAAAGGGGTCCAAAACGTTGGATACGGTTCCACAAAGTTTGTGGGAAGTTTCCACAGCAAGTGATGCTGGCACATTTGGGGAAATTGGAAAGTTTCCAAGGGAATTATGAGAAGGGCCGAATTTCATGACAAAGGTAAGCCTTTTGTTTTGTCACGTCTGCAAAACAGAAAGCTCTCCTTTCCCCCCTGCGAGGGCATCGCAGCGGCTTCGCCCGAGCGGCGGCCTACGGCAAACTTCAGTCTGCGAAAGGTGGACTTTGAATAGGTCAGGCTTCCCCGTTACGTGATTGCCGAGCTGAATTTGTAGAGTGACCGAGCTCTCAAATCCACCTCTGCTCATTTGGGGACCTTGTAGCGCCCACTTGAAACGCCGCCGCGCCTTCAACCGTGACGCAGCTGCGGGCCAATTGTCGCGGGCCGCCAAGCTTCAGCCGACCTTTCGGGCTAACGGCAACGCTAGCGCCCAGCCGCGGCTCGATGACACCCGAAGGCCGTCTCAATCGCCCTACGGATACGTAGTTTGCCGAGTGTCCGAGGCGAGAGCGGCGGCAAACGCTGAAACTTGCTTTGAGGAATTCTCGACCCGTTTTGGCATCAACCAGGTGACGGCCGAAACAAGCTAAGAGAATTTGTCTCGACACAAACAACACCGTCAATTCCCCTCGGTGAAACGACCGCGCGGAGAATCGCAGACTTTTCCGGCCTGCCGAGTTATTCGGCCTCTCTTCAGTCTCGGAGTGGACGGAAACGACGCGGATTGGCAAGACTAGCTTGGCTCTGTGCTCACCGTGCAGACTTTCCATTCGCTCAGGTGAACAAATCCTTGTTTGAGAGTGGAGACAGCGGCTTGATTTTTCAGGCTGTCAAAGCCACACTCGCTGTACTTTTTTACCTTCTCCAAATTTGGCGGGCTTGTGAACGCCGCTTGTCTTTTATCAAGGCATTTTTTTCCGATTTAACGGGACTCTCAACTACTTTGGGCTGATCATTTGTGGAATGTTTTGGGTTTGAAAGGCAGAATATGGGGAATGCTAAATATTTTTGGGGGGTGCGGGGGGTCGTCTTTGAATTTTTGCGATCTTTTCCTTCGCTCATGAATGTCGTGCGCTCAGGAGAAGAATCTGTCACGGCGAGGCCCTGGAGGTGCCTGGAGGTCCCTGGAGGCCCCTGGAGGCCCCTGGAGGTCCCTGGAGGTCCCCGGAGGCCCCTGGAGGTCCCTGGAGGCCCCTGGAGGTCCCTGGAGGTCCCTGGAGGTCCCGGCCTACGCGGAGGGCCCCGACGTGGACTCGGGAGCGGACGCTTCCGCCAGGGGTGTCTTCACGTGCCCGTGTTTTGGAAACAGCAGCTGGTGGAAAAAGCGACTCCGCTGAAGCGGGCCTCCAAGATCGGTCCTTCTACGCCAAAGATGGCGCCAAAGTGCGCGCGACAAGCTTCTTGTGGTTTGGGCCACCAAAGGCAAGCAAGCGAAGCGCAGTTTCTCCAGGCAATCTTCAATGTCTCGTATCCAAATGGAAATTCAAGGAGCCGAGTGGACCTTTCTGTTGGCTTCCCTCACCTACGACGCCTCACGTTTGGATACTCTTACTGTATCCATGACTTACCGTCATCGGCTTCAGGAAGGCTCGAGTCACAAGACGGCCGAGGAGCTCATTGCCAAACAATCATTTCAGCTGCTCAACTCCAACTGTGCACGAGAGGGTTAGTCATTGCGCACACGTGTGTGCGTGCGCGTGTGTGATATCATACTTGCGAACGGGCTCCAAACGAAGCTTTTGTTGGCGGCTCACGTCCAGTTCAACAGAAACACCATCTGTCACGCACACACACATAAAACACACACACACACACACAGCAGAGATTTAATACACCACACGGTGACCTCTGTGTGTGCGTGTGTGTGTGTGTGTCTAATCTGGATTTGAGCGCTGTTGTCATACACAATGTGCAGCGAGTGCAAACAAACAGCGATGACGAGCAAACGTGTGCAAGGTGCAGAAACGATGGATGAAAGATGAACAAATGAATTGTTTTAAAGCGAGCCTGAAACTAAATCGAGGTGAGGCCGCCGCCGCCCATGTCAAGACGTGACCTGCAGTCATCATAAGGGACGCTCACGATAACTGCCATGAAAAAAAAACACCTCTTACAATTTGGGGTGGACCCAATCGCCCGCTAATTTGCTTTTTAAAATAATTTAAACTTTTTTTTTGTCATATTAACATTATTCTTTTGCATTTTTTGGAATGCTTTTTTTTCCTAGACCAAATACATTTTGGTTACGTTTTTTTTTCTTTTTTCTAATGAAAAAATGTATATATTGGCATTGTGAAAAATACTGCGAAGCATGGGGGATGAAGATGAAAATAAGTGAATCCGTAAACACGAACGAATGAATATTAGGGTGTGGGGCTCAGTGTACCTGGGAGCAAAAACATCGGGTCTGATTTTACACGGGGAAAAACCATTCTTGTGGAGTGTCAACATATGCAGACGAAAATGAGCTGCAGTACCAGCTACTGCCGAGAGGAGGCGCCGACGTCGCGGCAGCGACTTGCGTCGCGTGTGTGTGCGTGTGTGATGTTTGTGCGTCCGTGTGTGTTGCCCCCACCCCACCCAAACACACGCATGAGCGCACAGGCGTCGCGCACGCGCGGTGTTTGCCCACATGATGATTGTGCTTGAGAAAACAAAGCCGGCCGACGTGCACGCGCTTTACGTAGAAGCGCGGCCCCGTCGACGTCATGCATGTTGGACTTTTAGGGGGGTGCGCCAGGAGATGCAAAGAGCAAGAAAAAGCCAAAGAAGAAAAGACAAGTTGTTGTTGTTGGTGCTGCTGAAGCTCCTCCTTAATTACTCATTTCTCTCCCTCTCGTGCGCGCGCGCGCGCTCTCTCTCTCTCTCTCTCTCTCTCTCTCTCTCTCTCTCTCTCTCTCGGTTTCTTTCTCTCATCCCGTCGCGCGCCTTTCTCCCGTGGCTGTCACTCAGTAGTTTCCCGCCAGGACAGCAAAGGACGGGACGGGACGGGACTGGACGGGACGCCACTTTTGTTGTTGCGGCGGTGCGTAAAAGCGGGCTCGCGGAGCTCGCCTCGCCGCTGCAAACTTTTTGTTTGTTGGATTTTTTTTTTTTTGGGGGGGGCGGGGGGGCGGCATGGAGGAGGCCAAGGAGCCGGTGCGATGTTCGTCGTCGTTCAGCATCAAAAGCCTCCTGCTGCCGTCCACGAAGTGCGAGGCCCGCGGCGACTCTTGCGCCTCCGGCACGCCGCTGCACGAGCCTCTTTCGCCGGGCTCGGACGCGGGGAAGTCGCCGGAGGGTGCGGCGGGGACGGGGACGGGGACGGGGGCGGGGGCGGGGGCGGGGACGGAGGCGGGGGGCTCGGAGCCGGACAAGGCGCCGCTGGAGGGCGGCGAGGAGGACGGCGGCGGCGGCGGCGGCGGCGGCGGCGCGTCGTCCGCGGCGAAGAACGGCAAGTACGACAAGCCTCCGTTCTCGTACAACGCGCTCATCATGATGGCCATCCGCCAGAGCCCCGAGAAGCGGCTCACGCTCAACGGCATCTACGAGTTCATCATGAAGAACTTCCCCTTCTACCGCGAGCACAAGCAGGGCTGGCAGAACTCCATCCGCCACAACCTGTCGCTCAACAAGTGCTTCGTCAAGGTGCCGCGCCACTACGACGACCCGGGCAAGGGCAACTACTGGATGCTGGACCCCAGCAGCGACGACGTCTTCATCGGCGGCACCACCGGCAAGCTGCGCCGGCGCTCGGCCACGTCGCGCGGCAAGCTGGCCATCAAGCGCGGCCTGCGCTTCGCCCCGCTCGGCCTGGGCGGCGTCGGCGTCGGCGTCGGCGTCGGCGTCGGCGTCGGCGAGCGGCCGGCCAACCCGCTTTACTGGCAGATCTCGCCCTTCCTCTCCCTGCACCACCCGCACGCGCATCCGCATCCGCACTCGCACCAGCACCCGCACCAGCACCAGCACCCGCACCCGCACCCGCACTACAACGGGGCCTCTCCCGCCGGCTTCCTGGGCCAGGCGGCCGGCTACGGCTCGCTGCTGCCGGGTGTCGAGCAGCTGGCCAACGGCGACCTGGGCCGCTCCGTGCTGCAGGGCGGCCTGAGCAACTCGTACGGCGTCGGCCTACTGTCGGCTCAGGCTCCGGGGGCGGCGGCGGCGGCGGCGGCGGCGGCGGCGGCGGCCGCGGCGGCCGGCTACTTCGTCTCATCCGGGAGCCAGCAGGGCCCGCCGCACTTGCAGCAGGGCGCGGCCGGCTTCGGGGCGCTATCGAGCAGCGGCGGCGGCAGCGGCGGCGGCGGCGGCGGCGGCGGCAGCCCCCCGCACTCGCACTCGCACTCGCACCCGCACCCGCACTCGCACCCGCTGCTGTCGGACTCGCTCAGGAGCAGCTCGGCGGCGGCGGCGGCGGCGGCGGCCTTCTCGCAGTCGGGCGTGACGGCGGCGGCGGCCTTCCCGGCTGTGTTGGGCCACCAAAAGAGGGTCGCCCCCAACGCCTTCATAAACTGAAAGTCAAACGTCCTCCTTCCTCACTTCTTTGTTCACCACCTGCAGGGGCCGCACAAAAAAAAGAAGAAGCTATAAATCTATATTTTAAAGTATATACGACACGGAACTTAATTGTGCCCCCCCCCCCCCCAGTGATTGATTTGGAACATTTTGTTGCGCTGAAAAAGGGACAAAGTTGTGTTGCACAACAACAACAAAAACACTAAAGTATATTTATATCCACGTCTTTCTTATTTATGAGTACCTTTTGTATTTATTGTATTTAAAATGTCTCAATTGTGCGTGTGATGATGATGCGGACAAACATTTATTATTTATTCACATGATTTGCAGCAGACAATCAACTTTGGGCCAGGAATTTTCCCCCCCAACATTATTATTCATAATAACACTCAGAAAAAAAAGCCTTAAATGTGCGAAGACAATCAGGGGTTGAAAGAGCAGAACAATCTTTTTTTTTTTTTAATTCTCAGGTCAACATGCCTCAAATAATAATAATAATAATTTCTAATTTACGGAATTCATAAGTTCAAAATAAAACTCATCACGCGTGGAAAATATGCAAAAGAAAAACTGTCTTAGGTTGTCTTGAATACGCAATGCGTGTGTGTGTGTGTGTGTGGTTGTGCGTGTCTGTGTGAGTGTGTGAGCGCGCATGTTCACTGATGGCAGCTGAAATAAAAGATATATATGTAAAAAGATATAAATTATTAACTTTAATCACTGACTATTTTTTACCTGAGCATCACACACACACACACACACACACACACACACACAACCTCATCTCATGACCCGACATGGCCGCGTTGCCATGGAAACGTCACTGGGTTGCCACTTGGTTGTGCTAGTTTTGAGGAGTTTCATGTGTTGGAAATTGTTTGTGTTCAATTTGTCGTTGTTAGTTTTCAAATGTGCATTGACAAGAAGTTGGTGGTTTGCTTTTTTTTTTTTTTTTTTTAAACACTTGAACTACTGCTAACGTTTGATTGACTTGTCCCCCCCCCCCCCCCCCCCAAAAAAAAAAAAAACAGATGTTGTGCGTTTATTGGCTTATTTAGCGAAACATTTCCTGAAGAAGTTTGTGGTCGTGTTTGCGAGCCAAAATGTGAAAAGGAAGAAAATGAAGAGGTTTGAGTTGGCCTGCACATGCAAACCAAACCAAACCAAATCATCAAGCCACTTTTCATTTGAAGGCTTTTATTTTTTTTAATGTGGTTACAACTTTTGGGTGGAACTGAAATTCCAAATTGATGAACTGAAGTCAAAAGCACAATGTGACGATCAATATGTTCGATTTGTTTATTGGAACGCAGCACAATCTCAGATCATTTTTTTTTGTCCATCCTTTTAATTTTTTTCTTGGCACTTTTGTGGTTGGGTTAACTTTTCTGTGTGATGTTTTTTTTTTCTTCATGTTTCCTTTCTATTTTTTTTTTCCTCTGGACAAACTGAACTTGATTAAAAAGGAACAACTACAGTGATTGTCTGATTGGTGCATTGATCATCTGTTATTTATTATCGTCTGATTTATGAGTGATGATTTTATTTTTTTTGCGAGGTCTCTACGTGTTCCAAGAACAAATATCAAATTTCTCCGTACTAACATTTCCTTTCAAAATTCAGGACAGCACAATATACATCCGTTCTTTCTTAAAAAAAAATCTTTCAAATGTAGTGCACATTGTGTGTGTGTGTGTGTGTGTTGCTGGTCAATTTGTATTTTCAGTGCCACTGATTTGACTTCGAATGAGATTTTTTTTGATTTTTTTTTGTTGCTTTTGACAATTGTCTTCGGTTCCCTTTTGCTGTGTTGAACTGCTCGGCTGAGTCGCTTGCCTGTCCAACATCCGATTTGAGATGAATTAAAGACGCCATTTTGTCTGCTAACAAAGTAGAATTAAAAGCTATTTTATATTCCATATTGTTTTACCTATTTTTAGGCTTCCTTCTTAACTACAATTTGCGATGATATTTAAATCCCGATCACACCAATATCAAATCATATTTAGTGGAATAGAAAACACAAACAAAAAACATGATGTTTGTCACTTTTGGATGTTTAAAGACGTTTGCAAACGTTTTTTATACGAGTGCATCGGAAATGATTGTTATGATGCGGCTTTTCAATGAGCAACCCTTCAGAAGCGATTCGCATTTTCCTGACCTGCGGACGTCGTTGTTATTGATTCACGACGAAATGAACAGCTATTCGATCAAAAACATTCAACTCATCATTTTGTAGAAGGACTGCTATGATCATTCAGAGAAATACTAACGATACTCAATGCTGTCAAGAAAATAAGTGCAGGCCACACACACACACGCACACGCACACACACACGCGCGCGCACACACACACACGCACACACACACACACACACACACACGCACGCACCCCCCCCCCACACACAAGGCATCCTAATCCAAAATGTGTTGGTTGCTTTGGAAGCAATGAGTGACTGGCATTGGATTGTGTTGAGGACAACTCCATGTTTTTTATTTCTGAATGGCAAAACAGAAGAAAAAATTCACTTGAGACGTTTGTTTTATTTCATTGTTTTGTACATCAACAGTAATACGACTTGAAAGCAGCATCAGCAGTCACATATGAAAATGTCAATGCAGATAAATGATCTTGAAACATTGAAGGCCCCCCCAAAAAACAAAACAAATACAAAAAAGAATTTTCCTGATCTTTTTGGAATAATTAGGAGGAGAGTTTGTGTCTTTGATGACATCGCGTGTTCCCGTTTGGACGTGTGGACGGAGGCTAAGCGCAGTTGGCCGGTTGAAGTCGGCCGACATGAGTTGAGGTTGCGCGCTAGGCCGCTTGCAAATCGGCAAATTTGCGGCAATTGTCATTTTGCAAAATTCACGCAGTCCGAGACGACGCGGCCAGCTCACGTGGGGCCGAGGGAGGCGTCCGTGCGCTTTCCGCCTTTGCAACTTGGCCCGCAGCATTCTAGGGACAAATCCAATGATCGGTTTTTGTCAACAGATTTCAATCCAAACGCCGATTTTCTCGCAATCCGGCATCGGGGCCGCGTTTGCACCAAGCAAACGCGGCAGAGGAGGACATCAATGACGCGGCGCGAGGGAGCCGTGCGCGCCTCACTTTGAAAATTGCTCAAGTCGCCTGCGTGCTTGAAAAGTCATTTTGAAAAGCAAAACCTTTGGCTGACCGTTTTTCAAGCCGCCGCCACCACTAGAGGAAGGTCAATACGAATGTTCCCATGTTGGAGCTCCTCACGCAGCATTTTTGCTGGCGAAAAACAACGACGCGGCTTTGCATTTTGTTCACAGTTGCTTTGCCTCGTGGCACACGTAGAAAAGTTTTTTCTCGCAACGAGGCTGTCCAGACGAGTCGGACGAGGTGCACCCGCCACTTTTCCACACTCGTCTTGACTCTTGTTTAACGATGACAGTTTTTGCTAACGACGCCTACTTGCGCTAAGCTAGCCGAAGGTGGCTAGCGAAGGTCAGCCGCTTCCCGCTGAGCAACGAGAGCAAGCCGACGCTTGACGCGGGAAGGTTTGCAAAAAGGCATCGGAAGCGGCTCGTCGACGGAGGCCGCTCGGAAGAGGCTCGAGAAAAAGAGAAGAGGCCAGCAAGGGTCAACGCGGCTCACGCGCTCCTTCGGGAAGCGCGGCGTTGAAACGCAACAAGGTTTTTTTTCAACTTGCCGTCGGCAGAGAAAGCGAGAAAGTTCAAGTTGATAAGACGCAACCTTTACAGACCGTTTGTTCACTTGGACTCTTTTGGGTGGACACTTTGGCTGTTTGGAAACGAGCACCGACGCCTCACAGCACTCCTCGGCGCTGCCTCCCGTTCATTTGCAAACGCAGCGGGTGCGCTAACTCAAGTCCTTTCTTGGGGCCGAGTGCCACACGAGCAATGCAAAAGCATTTGTTTTGCCGGGAAAAAAGCAGCAACGGCACAAAAAGACTGGGAAGGCAAATGTTGCGACGCCACTGTCGGACTTCTTCGACTTTGGAACTCCATTTGGATCACTGGTCTCTCTTGGATGATTTGGAAATAAAATAAAATAAAAATAACATTTATATTTCGCCGCACGTAGATGGCCAAGAACAAATTGAAAATATGAACATTTTCCACCAAACAGACAGACCAAACAGAAAAAGTGCATAACAGTCAAGTTGGACACTTTTGTACAGGCGGAAACACCTTTAAAAAAAAACAGGCGGGCCCTCCATGGCCGACTTCCGTTCACGCGACAGCAGCCGTTTGAAAATAATGCGGAAGCTTCTATACGAATATGTAAGGGCAAATGACAACTTTGGTCGGATTCGGCGCACCCCGGCCGGCCACCTATGGAAATGTGTCAAATATTTTTGCCAGTTATTTTGTGCGAGCAACAACAAGAGCACTTTGCATTCCGACACAAACGCGAGTCAAAGCAGAGCGCAAGAATAGAATGCCAAATCAAGTCAGAAAATTCCTTCAAAAAAAAAAAAAAAAACATTGCTTTTTGCAAGTGTTCAAGCAATTCAAAAAAAACGTGGTTTTTTTTGAGTGGATGATGATGACATTGACGCAGTCCAAAATTCACCTAATTGAACAAATGATGACGGAGACTCGCTGTGGTGAACCGAAAAGTTGCGCCAGCAGCAGCGGCGGCAGCGGCAGCGGCAGCGGCAGCGGCAGCGGCAGCGGCAGCGGCACTTTTTGGGACAAGCGATTATTCTGGTCCTTTGGTCCCGTTGTCATCGTTTGCATCCAAATCTATCGCGTGCCTTCTCCTCAGCGCTGCCTTCGTCCTAGCAAAGACGCTTCTAGCGCCCGACGGCCCGCGCGCCACTTTGCTCACCCCTCGCCGTTGCTGTGGACAGCTATCCGTCTCTCCTGCAAAGCGGAAGGGGCTTAGAGCGGATCCCTGACGCCGTCCCACCTCCACCTCACTACTGTCCTGTGCCACTCCAGACGTCCTCATCTCTGTAGCACGCTTCCGCTCTGGGTAGCTTGTCTCGGCATGGACAAAGACACAGTGCAGCTCCTCCCGACCTTCTCTGCACTTGTCCATCAACCAACGGCCTCAAGGCAAAGAACACATCTGTAGCAGGCCCGAAAGCAGACGGTTGCTCGCAAGTCACCGCACTTACACGACACTAACTTGATTGCGTGGCTCATCAAGCGGACCCCTGGTTAGTTCCCGCAACTTTGCACATCGTCCATTGTCGTTGGCAACGGGCACCGGGCACACTTTTCCTCCATTCCTCAGGCACCCCCTCAACTGAACAACCTGGCCAAAAAGTCCCGAAGGTGCTTGCCGGGGCCGGGGGCCGGGGGCCGGGGGCCGCCCGTTGCGCGGATCTACGGCGGCGGTATCGGGACGAGGGCGGGACGCCATTTGGTGTCGTTCGGCTGACTTGTTGTGTGTCAGGACCGTGTGGCGCCGCCCTGCAGGCCTGACATGTGAAGGCAACGCTACCTTTGGACCGCCGCCGTCCCCTGCAGGAGGCTACCTTTACACACTGTCACTCAGACACACCATGCGCCTCTGTGTCCATACGCGACGTTTAGTTTATTTGTCCGGGCACATTTTGACAGTCAAGGGATTGGTCGCCCTTGTTAGGGCGCATCTTGACAAACGACGGACTGGTTGTCGCATAAAGGTAAGAAGCGGTGGCCAGCCGCGAACCGGAGCCAGAGCAAAAAATTCAAAGACAAAACAAAGTCCGCTTGTTGGTTTTCCTCTTCGGTCATCGTCGTCGTCAGCGAGTCTTTCGATCTGGAGGGGGGGGGGGGTGTTGTTTTTGGGGAGGGGTGAGAGTTCAGAGTTCAGCCGCACCCTGACCTCCTTACAAATTGACCAGGAAGTTGAAAGGTCAACTGAGCACAACTTGAAAGACTTGAAGAAAACTCTGAGCCGCTCAAGAATCTTGTCACAAAAACAACATCAAGTCATGCAATTCAATGTCTTTTTTGTTCAATATGCTTGAATGAAATGCCATTTAATGTAATACAACAGAAAAAAAAACACATGATGTCATGTAATATAAAATGTTACGTCATCACATAATGGAATGTAATCAAATGTAATTCAAAGTAATAAATGTAATGACTCTTACGACATTTTGCTGTTTTTTTGTCACAGAAAATGGACTCGTCTGTTGGTGACGATGCTAACCTACGGCTATCAAGCGCTAACTGCACACACACACGCTCGCATACATATATACATACATATATATTTACATATATATATATATATATATATATATATATATATATGTATGTATGTATGTATATATGTATGTATGTATATATAAAAACTCATTCCGGTCCTCACAATGGAGT
This sequence comes from Filicampus tigris, assembly GCF_054856515.1. Taxonomy (NCBI): domain Eukaryota; kingdom Metazoa; phylum Chordata; class Actinopteri; order Syngnathiformes; family Syngnathidae; genus Filicampus; species Filicampus tigris. The sequence continues at coordinate 24,567,498 of NC_141227.1, read as the reverse complement.
AAGTACAAACACACACAGATTGGTGGGTGTGTGCATATCTATGTACCCAATACAATATACTGTAGCAGGATGTAATGAAATACCAGAGGAATGTAAGGCAGCGTAATATATTGTCATGTAGATTGGAAGTGCTGAAATGCTGTTTGCGGACGAGCAGACATGCGTGTTTGACGGTTGCGATAAGGCAGCCGAGAAGGTTGTTTGCGGCGTTTGTGGAGTTGTTGAGGACGGCAACGCTTTCAGGTCTTGCGGCCTGGCTCAGGAGCGCAGGACGACGTGCGCGTCAGCCCGCCCGCCGACGTGTCCTCCTTTAATCCCGGTGCGACTAATCAAAGCTCGGCAGGTGTCCGTCCGTCCGTCCGTCCACTCCCTGTCAGATAATCCCGGCCCCCGCTCGCTCGCAAGGCTCTTGCGCCAACAAAACTGAACCGAAAGCAACTTTGACTTGCTGTCAGTCAGGAAGCGCAGCATGCAATTGGTGTTCAAAGCGCTGACAATCTGAAAGTGAGGGGAATTGCTCAAAGATGGTGAAATGTCGGGAGGAACAGCTCTTCAGTTTGGGAATTAGATTGTGAAAGTGGGGCACTTTGGGAATAGTGACAAATCCTTGGCAAGCTCTCAAAACTCCCCGAAACAACGACAGCAAGAGAAAACACACACGCGTCACTTCCCGTCATGGCGTCCGGGACGCGGAGGACGAGGACAACTTTTGTTGCCGTGTGTGGTTTTATTTTAGCTTTGAAATGCTTGGCGAGGAGATTTTCAAAGGAACAGCATCCCATCGAATCGAATCAAGACAAATTCTTCATTTCAAAATGTGTTCGACGACTCACACAATCAGCTCGACATAGAACAGCAGAGAAAAAGTAGATTCCTATTCTTCAAAATGCGTATGGGCATTTGAAAAAAAAAAAGAGATTATTTGAATGCGCTTTCAATCCACATCAACGTTTTTAGTGTATTACAATTCTCGATCAATGCTTAAAAAATGCAAATATGTGTTTATTTTTCAAATTTGGACAATACGGCTTTGCCTTTTATTTGCAAGGATCCATTTCTTCGTTTGGCTAAAAAGGAAATGCACGCATTTTGTATTATTTGATATTATTATTTTACAAATTATATTATTTGATACAGTTTTGCTGATTGCAATGGCAAATATTTGGAGAAGCGCAATTAATATGCAAGTAGTTCAATAAAAAACACTTTATAAACATTGAAGGCAAATTATAAGTATGACTAGGAACATTTAAAAATAAGAAATACTTCATCTAGAATGATTACCATTTTAGACACACACACACACACACACACACACACACATTCAATAAAATGACTGAATTTGACGGTTTGCTAGAAATGTCTCTTTTCAAATTTGTCAACAAATTTTTCAACTGCAATAACTGTTGATGATATTTAATCAGATGATTTCTTCTTATTATGGCCATTAAACGTCAGTTTCGTTCATTTGGGAAGAGAAGAACAAATATACCGGTACATACCATCACACTAAAAAAAAACACAAAAACACGTCATCACACCAAAACCAAAAAAAACCCCACATTGCATCAAGTCTTTAAAATGAATGCATTTTTGACGCGTTCGATGCGCGTCGCGGGGTGGATTAAAAAGAAAATTCAATCGAATATGAAGAGGACAAAAAAAACAACGGGATGTCGAGCGGCGCCATGTTGTGGTGTCCACGTTGGCACTTTTGACTTCGCCACAGTTGATGAGTTTTGTCATGGCCGCCGACCCGCAACGCTGGACGGTTTGTTTTTAGGTGGCGCGGCGCTAAACGGCGCTTGGCAATTTTCAAACAAGACGAAAAGAGAGAGAGAGAGAGAGAGCGAAAAAAAAAAAAAGACGTGGACGAGGTCAAGTCTGCCTTTGGCCCGATTGGTGGAGCGACGGTCTCGTGGGCCGATTGTTGGCCTGTGAGCTCGCTCGTCTCCCCCGCCCGCCGCCGAAGATCGCGTGCAGGGTCCAGGCAACGTGGCGCGTGCGAGCGCGGTTGGGTCGGCGGGGGGCGGGGGCCGGGGGCACGGCCACCTTCCTGGGCGGAGACCCGAGCGCGCATGCGTCCCGGCCGAGCTCGGCGGCCTTCCGTGACAACGCTAATCGTCGTGCACGGATCGCTGCCGCCGCGTCCGCTTCGATTACGCTGAGCGCCGCCATCTTGGCTTTTTTCACTTTGATTGAGCGCCGCCGTCCCATTGGCCGGTCCGCGCGACCCAACACGGCACGTCGGCGTTACGCTGGCCTCGTTTACTTGTGGTCTTTTTTTTTCCCGCCAGCGCAGGAAGTACTTAAGCTGCGATCGACAGCTCCTTGTCTTGCTTCAAAGGAGCCCAGTGAGGAGACGCCCCCCCCCGGGCCCCCAAAAGGGAAACGTCTTGGCTTTACGGGCCACGAGGTCAAAGGGCAGCAGCGCGGGCAGGAGACGCTTGAGCCGGCGGAAAAAACAATATGCAAACTTTCACTTTGGACGAGAAGGAAAAAGACGGAAAGCAAAGCAAAGCGAGCGCCAGCTCGCCTTAGCAGCAGCGTTGCCACGGTTACATTGAAAAAGTCGACTTGTTACTTTACTGGGGGCTCGCTTGATGAAGTCACTTTGTTAACGAAAGACTTGATCTTAAAAGTAGCTGCTGTTAGATTATAAATGACTGGAACAGTTCCGCTTAAGGTCAAAATGACACTTGATTGCATTTTTAACTGTGACATTTAAGAACAAAGTATTTTTCGAATGAAATAATGAACCTTTGTGACTTATTCCCATAAATGAGCTACTTGTTTGAAAAAAAAAAAAAAAAAAAAAAGACAGTCTGTCACCGAAGCTACTTTTTCAAATAAATCTGAAATGCAGGCAGTCTTTTTTTAACTTGACATATTTGCCATGGCAAAACTCAACATTTAGAATGTAGCTTGTTTCTAAAATCACATTTGGGGACGTGTCCTGCAGTCACACAGTCTGGCGTGACTTTCTCTTGAAGCTTGAATGCATACGGCACTGCAAGCTGCCTTTTTTTGGTTGTTGGACGTGCGGTTGTTGAAGCTAGATAACACTTTGTCAACAGCACAGAGCGCGCAACAAACCTGGATATTTTTCTAGTGACCGCATGTGCAGCTCGAAAGCGCGACTGCCCCTCCTTCCTCCTTCGCCGTTTGTGGACATGCCATGCGTCAAGGTGCCGAAAACAAGCATGTCACTCCCTCCGGCGGGAATCGGAATTTCAATACCATCACGGTGCACTTCCCTTTCATATATGCTCTATAATTTCGTTTGGTGACTATAGTGCGTACCAGCGTGTTAGGAACAGGTGTCTCCCCCCCCCCCCCCCCGTATTTGTTCATGAACAATTTGTTTGGCAATAGAATACGTGCGTGAGGCAGGCACGGTGGCCGAGAAGTTCATTGAAGTCTTGTCAATTCTTTGTCGTTGTCGCATGCTGCAGGCGGTTGAATGCAACTTCATGTGCCACCTTCGCACAGTCTGATGTGACCTTCACGTGGGAGTAATGACTTTGGACAAAGTTCCACTGTGCCGTATTGGAAAAGTCACTGCGGTCTGATCACTTGACAGGAAAGAAAATGCGCCTATTCGGAGCAACGCGTTAGCGGCGGCGCCGCTTACGAGTGAACTGACGTAGGAGTTGAGGGCCGGCACTTGCCAACTCGAGCTGCGAGCTCAGTCCCACAACAAATGAAACCCCCAAGTCAAGGCGAGCCTCGCGGGGCGGGGGACGGACACGGAGACAAAATGAAAGTCAACGCGCGAGACCATAAACAAGGCAGACACACCAAAAGGGCAGACAGGAGAAGACAAACAAGAGGAGAGGAAACAAAAAAGGTCAAGAAGAAAACAGGACGGAGAAGACAAGAATAAGTTCACAAGCGGGTTGGATACAAGTGCAAAAAAAGGCAAACGGGAACGAGAAACGGGAGAAAAACACGAGGACAGACAAGGAGACAAACAAGAGACGAGAAGCAATTGACGACACCGAGACGGAGGAGCCGAAAGAAAAAGGCAGAAATGACGAGCGCAAGGACACAATCGGCGAGCAAGACTTGAAAAAGGGAGAGGGACAGAGAGACAAAAACGGACGGACGGACGGACAAAAAGAGAGGCAGACGTGGTGAGGAGAGAGGGATTAGGAGGGAGGAAGGAAGGAAGAGAGACAGACGACAAATAGTAGGAACAGCGGACAGACGGGACAAGATGACCAAAAGGAGAAGTGAAGGAGAAAAAAAGAAGGAAAATGATGGACGGACGACAACAAGGAGCCAAAGACACTAAAGTGGACAGACGAGCTGATTGGTCAGTGAGCCGTCACAAGACGAGCAAACTTGGCGACAAACGGCCGCGTGAGCGGCTGCCCTCGGGCCCCGCCCACAAGACGACGCCACAGCCAATCAGCGCAAGGCGGCCCACAATCGGCAGCCAATCGCCGGCCTCGGCGCAGGAAGTGCGTGCGTGACTGTTAATCGCTGATCGGGAAGGTCAATGGTCAACCTGAAAGTGCTCATACAAAAAAACAAAAAACAAAAAAACGCTGCTGACTATTTCCTGTTCAAGAAGATTCCGCAAGACAGCAACAACAACGCCGCCATCAAAGTCGCACACACGCTCCGTTCACTTCCTTTCACTGACGTTTGCCTTCAATTGTTATTTTAGAAATTCACAACGGCACGTTTTCAAAAACACATCCAAAAAGTATCATTGTGGTTTGTTTATTTTTGCTTTACAAAGGACAAAGTGGCAAATGATTTTTAGTTTTTTTAAATTTTTTTTTATTTCATGCTGAATTTGTAAGGAAATGCTGTCTGTTGCTTTGGCCCCGCCCCCCGTTAGCACGCAGCAAGTCGTTAGCGGCGTCTTCAAAGTTGACACAGGCACTTTTGGGGAGAGAATGTGCACATGGGGATTTCGCGCGCGCGCGTGCGTGCGTGCGTGCGGCGTACATCTGGCGTAACAGAAGCGGGCCGGCCCAGATAAATCCCCGTCGTGCTTGATGACGTGTGATGTAATCGAGGTAACGACGCGGCGTGGGAAGCGAGCGGAGGACAAGAGGAAGAAGGAGGAGGAGGATGGTCGAGGAGGGGGAGGAGGAAGAGGAGGACGCGGCCGCGACCTCTCCTCGGGGGGCGGGTGACGAGGTTAAGCAAACAGGTCGCAGCTTCCACAATCATTTGACAATCATCCCGGCGCTCGGACGGCGCGATCGCCGACACCCGCTGTTGTTGGAAGGACGCCCCCGACACCCCCCCCACGCACACACACACACACCCCGGACACGCCACCGGACCCCCATCATTAGGCAGACATCTTCTATAGCATTCGCGACTAAGGTACGCTACACGCAAAAGGATTTTTCACATCTTCAAAGATTTTTGCTTTTTTTTTTTTTCAAATCCGCGACGGAGCCCACACATGAAGGAAAAGAACAAATCTGGCATCGAAGCGTTTCGGCGCTAGCGTCTGCTCCGACAATCTCAACGCAGAGCAGCACAAACATGCAAACTGCGCTACGATCCAGTCGCACCTCGACAGAAAGGAACAAAGAAGAAGAAAAAGAAGAAGGAGCAGCGGCAGCAGCATGGCAAGAAGGCGGCGACATCCAAGAGGACCCGCCGCAGAAGAACATGATGCTGCTGTTGGGACCGGTTTTCACAGAAAAATGCCACCGTGGCAAACAAACAAACAAACACAGAGAGAGAGAGAGAGAGAGAGAGAGAGAGAGAGAGGGACGGTGGAAAAGCTCGGTGGACACGTTCAATAAAACTGCCCGCAGCTGCGCCGGCCGCTCGTCCGCTCGTGAGCTCCGTCGCGCTTTGTGTTTGGGGTGTGTCAAAAGTGCTACTTGACTGCCACGCTTTTATTTTGAAGGCCTGACACGCTGCGCCCATGTTTCCCGAGTGTTGCAAAAATGGCCGACTTGCATCGGGAAAGACTTCTTGCTGTCTGCCACACAAAATATGACATTGGGTAGGACGGGTTTGTTTTGATATGCGGCCGCGCCTTACTTGCTCAGTCAGGAGGACGCCTCTTTGATGAGCTCCATTACTGAAGATTTTTGCTTTGCTTGCAATACTGAACAACATATTTGGTATTTCAGATTGCGGCCCAAGCCGTTTCAGAGCCGACTCTTGGGACAAATCCACTCCTCGCACACCCCAGACAGAAGGATCATCTCACAGGAGAATCTTGGAAGGCACAAAATAGTTCAGCGTTCATGGTCCTTGGTCAGGAAGGGGCAAAATTGGGACAACATGATGCTAGCGAGGCTAAATGCGACCTTCTTACAGAAGTAGTATTCCAACAAAAGGGCGACTCAATATCACGTTAGCTAGGCTAGAAAAGTAAGAAACATGCCGACAAACATAACAAATGCTAATAGGCACGCGCCAGCTATACAAGTGAACATGCTAAACGTGACGAGCACACTGGGTTAGTGATGCTGGTTAACAAGCTAATCATTTGAACTTCATTTTCTGTTTAGAAATGTCGTTCGTTTCTGGAGCACTTGAAAAACAACCACGGCTGTCCCTCAAACATCTCAAAAACGTAGACGGACGGCTCCGACAATGAACTCACCGCATCAAAACGCCAAACACTGCAGAGTCGAAAGCCAAAGAGGACAAATGCCTTCGTTTTGACGAGCGCCTAACGTTGAGCGGGACCTCGCTCCAAAAGGGAGGCAGCGCCCACGGGAAAGGCCTCGAACCCCTCTGAGGATCCGCTTCGTAGCTGCGGTAGCGTCCGCTCCGCTGACCAAAGGCGGCGTGGTGGCAGCTGCGTCGGCGTGGGGGAGCTCAGACAGGTAAAGTGGGGCCAGACCATAACAACAAGTAAAAGAATCTGAACACGTACGGGGAGGCCAGAATCGGGGTTCTGTGCTTCCCCTATGAGCTCCAGTTAGGCGGTCCGCAGCAGCAGCGTTTTTGGAGACGCTTGAGGGTGGACTGGCTGACTCCAAAATAAACACGTTACGTTAACGAGCATGCCAATAAACCAACGGGCCGCTCTTCACAACGTTGTGCTCGCTACGCTAATAAAAAAATCATTAAAAAATGCGAGTTAGCATGCTCACGGAAATATCAATGCGGGAACGACATCTTCTTATTGTCAAGGACACAACTGGAACTCACTGAAAAACGGTCTCGTCGTCTTTTCCAAGTTTCCAGGAGGAAGCAAAATGTGCCATTACAAAAGCATCAAAGCGCCATTTCACCTTGTCCTCATCCGACCAGAAAAACGGCCGAGCTGTGCAAAGTCCCGAAACAGAAAGTCTCTTTCTTCAATCCTCGTCAAGTGCACGGTTGAGGGGAAAATGAGATTCCATTTCCACGTCATTCACCGTGCACGTCTCGCACAGTCGTCTTCAGTTAGAGGCAGAATCAGAAGCAGTCACTTATGAGCAAGCGCAGCCTTCTGCAGAAACAGGATAAAGCGGATCGTTGGAGGCTGAAGCTTTCCCCGATCGGCGGAGACTTTTCCATTTGGGCTTGAACCAAACCCCTTCAGAGGCAAACGTCTTCAGCTCGCGTTGGACGCAATTCATGCTGCAAGACAAACGATTCCTTATTCCGAGGAAGAGGCTCTTAAACGAGGCTTAAACTGCGACGACGCCATTCTAACAAACGTGCTAAGAAGCCAACAAATGCCGTGAAAAACAACAGAAGGGGTTCTAACAATAAGAACTGCCGTTTGACGTTAGCTACGCGAGTGAACGTGCTCACATAAAGAAAGAGTTAGGTCAATGTTTGAAGGTGTCAAGTTGTGACATGTTTAGTTTCAGGGTTGATGTGAGTGTGTGACTAGGGGAGAAAAAGCCGAAAGCGTCATAGGGGAGGCCTTTTTGCCGGGTCCGCTTTCGTCTGCTTTGCGGTCACATGACGTCCGTGCGGATCTTTCCATTGGACCGTGGACCCTCATGTTTTCATGATGGCGCTCGCAAAACATGAACGTTTGAAGGGGCGGAATGCAGTCGGAAGGCTACGCTACGCTACGCTACGCTACGCTAACAGGGCTAACGTGGCTAATGGTCTTTCTGGCTGCCGGCCAACAGTGTGGCTCCTCAGACGCTCGTTTCTTCAACTCTGGCCACAACCTCTTTCGTTTGGAAACGTCGAGCTTTGGCCTCTCGCCACGTTGACCCCATTTTGCTTTGAGATCTCTGCTGACTTTTTCGTGGAGCAACAACTGGCTGATTAAATACCTGACAAGCACTTCTAAGAGTAAATATGGGATAACTTATGTGCAATTATTCAAACACTACCGCACTGCCTGACTAACGCTCTACGACATACAACAATGTTCTAGAATGTACAGTATGATGGTGTTCTTCAATGTGCTCTCAACTCCTGTCCACAATGTTGTACAATGTCCAGAAGACCCTACCGTGTACTGTGATGTTTATGCCGCGGGATTCTACAAGGTATGACAACGGACCGCGATGCTGCGCGAGCTCCTACAACGTCCTAGAGTGTCCGTAATGTCGTCCGAAGCGGAATAATGCGCTCGCTTCAACGCACGGTGTTGTATAAAGTTGCCGGATGTCTCCCTTGATGAGCAAAGATCAAAGTGGAACCATTAGCATTAGCATCAGCTGCCTGATGAGGCATGATTCGGGATGAGAAGCACATGTTCTCAATTGGACGCCCTCATTTGCATAAAACGACTTCCCCTTGATGGTCCGCTTGGAGTGTCCGAATGGCTTCCCGCTGCCGCCCGTCTTCCACGTTTGGACTTTTGCTTCATCTTGCCGATTGCTCCGTCCAGTTCCAAGCGGAGCGCGGCACAAGCTCCAGTGGACACACACACATTTGCTTCTGGCGCTTCGAAAGACGTTTGTGGCTTCTGGCACGCGCCGGCCTGTTAGCGGTTAGCTGCTAGCTGAAGGTTCGGATTTTGATAATGAGAGCGTTTTTTTCCAGAAGGTTCTCATGAGTTTTGAGATCAGCAAAGGGGTCTCCAGAACAGAACCTTGAGGCACACCACAGGCAAAGGTTTGACAAAATTTGAGAAAAACAATGGACCGGTCGCTGGTCCATGTCAGGTTGTATGTAGACGCAAGAATCTGAGCCCGGAATTAAGCCCACAACTTGTAGGGTTGCAAGACAGATGTGCTAACCACTAGGACAACCACAACGAAAAAAACCCCTGCTCATCAAACATCTGTAATGGAACTTCAACTCTTTCCCAAAACAGTCTTAGCTGGCTCGCGTTGTCGCAGCGACAGCTGTCGGTCGCTCGTCGGCAGCAATCAGTCAGGACGGACAAAAAAAAAATCTGTTTGTTCGGATTTCCGGTCAATCCGTTTGCGGACATCGTGATCGTCGGAGCGCTCACGCGGACGTTGCGAGCGATGACCCAATGGTGCGCATCACCCGCGACCTGCGACATGGTCACCACATTGCGCAGGCGTGTTGCCACGCGCTCACAACCTTCTTTGTCTTCTCTTCTCCCTTGTTTTCTTTCCAATGTCGGTTTGTGTGGCACGAGGCGCACATTTCCACGGCAACCGTCTCAACGCACACGCAACAGAAAACAAACGTAGCAAACAGACGGAGAAAACTTTTCAAACAAAGTCTGCCTGCCGTCACACACACACACACACACTTTGTCATATTACATGAGTGTGTGACTGAATTCTGATTTACTTTTGTAAATGACATATTCTGTCATTTATGTCCATATGATGACTTTTTTTTCTTCTAAGATCGAGACTTACATCTTCGCTTGCAATAGTCCAAAGTTTTTGGAGATGATGACTTTTTTTGTAAATTCCGTATTTTTTAATGGATGGCCGCATATGACACCTTTAATGACTCTTTGTCAGTCCATTCCGACATTTTTTTGGTTGCAAAAATAAAAACCTTATTCTTATATGACCACTTTTCCTCATAAAAACAAAACATTATCTTAAAGTGGAGCAAAATCTGGCCTATTTCTTGCAAATGCTATTGCAACATTTTTTAAAAGCTGTCAATCAAAATTGAACCGTTTTCCTCATACAACAACTTTTGTTTTCCCAACACAAGATATCCTTCATCGGTCCCCAGAGGAGATGATAAATGAGATATTTTGTTGTTGGGATATTTTCCTTGTAAAAATGCTGCCCTTGATCTTCAAAAGTGCCGGGTTTTTTAGTGACTTCCTTCTTGTACTGCGCCGACTTTTCTGGCCGCGGCTCGCCTAACGAGAAAGCGTCGCCTGGGCCCACTCGCAGCTGTGCCAATCGCCCCCCGACGGCCCGACACAATAGACAACACACACACACACACACACACACACACACACACACACACACACACACGGTCTAATGAAACAAGATGGCGGCTGCTGGAGCACAGACGACGAGGTCAGGGTGTGTGTGTGTGTGTGCGTGTGTGTGTCTGCGCATGTGTGTGTGTGTGTGTGAAAGGTGGGGGGAAAAAAAATGAAAAGAACAAAAGATCAGCACACACACACGGACGGACGGACGGACGGCTATCCCGTGTGAGGCGACAGTGAAAAAGTGTTTGGCGGAGCGAGCGGTCGCAAAGCCCCAAAAGTACTTTGAGCGGACAAAATGGCGGCCGGGAAAGGTTGCCATGACGACGACGCGTGACTCCGCCTCCACTTTGTTGTTGATGTGTTGGGCCGGCGGTTGCGGTTCTGGTGCGGATGCTGGCTTCGTGTTCAAGGCAAGTCTTTGTTGCTTACTTTTGATGCCCTTTTGCCGCTTTAGCCTTAGCATTAGCGTTCGTCGTCTTCAATTTGGCCTCGTGCTGCTGGTTTGCTTTAAACACGTCCGATCAACTTGCCAACTTTCAAATGATGAATTTAAAAAAAGGGTTTTTTGTGGAAGGAAAGAGGTCGTGGAAGGATTTTGCCGAGGTTTACCATTTTCTGCCAACACAACACAAATCGACAACTACGACATCCAACATTTTTCAGGCTACTTCATTCAAAAACAAAGAAAAGCGAGTGTTGTCGCTGTCTTGTGAAAAACGCTTGTGTCCATTTTTTTCAATATTCTCTAAAAATCTTTACGTGAACGCGAATGGCGTTTCCGCGTTACAGACATCGCTTTAGTGTGAAAATGAAACTTTTTTTCCAAAATTGGACACGCGTGTTTTTCAGCGACAAAATATAATATGTACGTAGACAATTTTGCTCCATAATATTTCTGATTGGGATTGAGTTAGAGAGCAAAATTGGAGTGAATGATGAGCTCAATATGATGAGAAGAATGAGCAGCCTGCAGCTTGCAGCAATATTAGGAGCAATCATCATCTGCCGCTTTGATTGTTGGACGACTTTCGGTGCCGTTTTGACGCCTTGGCTTTGGCTTCCCGCTGCTGCTTTGGGTCGGATCATATTGGATGAATTTTACGTGAATGATTGAAAAATTGTTTCCAAAAAATAATAATACTTTTTTTTTGTTCTTTTCCACCTTTTGACGCTTCCATATCACACACATACGTGACCGTCGATTTTTAAATTGAACATATAAGAAGACGACATATTTCTTTCAAAGTAAAATGCTGTACATAGGATTTAAAATGCAAAGATTTGCTCTAAATTATTTATGTTAATGAGTACGATTGAACGAGAGTAAAATATAAATGATGACAATGATGAGTGGCCACTACCTCATGTATTGAGTGATGCCATTTGTATTATGACAACTCACTAAACAGGACTATTATTTAACTAGTGCTGTTATTATTATTATTATTATCACTATTTTATTCCATGTTTAATGTCATAAAATTAGCTCAATGGACAATTCCGTAGGAATAATTACAATCAGTACGACGACTGATGTCCTTTGGCTCTTTTCAGAGATTTTTTTTTCTAT